>NC_141537.1:105611641-105911641 GCF_021556685.1 Rattus norvegicus | reverse complement strand
TCGCTGGCCCATCCTTTCTGCTATTTTCTGTCGTTCTTTTTTTTTTTATCTTTTTTTTTTTTTTGGTTCTTTTTTTTTTCAGAGCTGGGGACCAAACCCAGGGCCTTGCGCTTCCTAGGTAAGCGCTCTGCCACTGAGCTAAATCCCCAGCCCCTCTGTCATTCTTTAGAAGAATCTTTCCATAGCATATTTAGCTATGCTGACATCTGGCAGACTCTGGAGTTGACATCTGCATCCATCAGCACCTCATTCTTTTGAATTTTAATATTCATTTTTACCTTTGTCCATAGTTAAAAGCAGAGCATTGCACTCACTGGGTCGTGGCTGTACCTTGGGGGACAATGCAGATGTCTGTGATCCCTGCCTGAAGTCTTGGCACTGTTTCCTTCACGCTCTTGAAGAGGTCAAGTCAAAGCATCTGTGAAATGCACCATAGAGGCCAGAGAGACACAAAATGTCAGGAAAATGCTTGTCACGAGCTCACAGGAACCAGAGTTCAAGACCTGAGCCCACAATTTTTTTTTAAAAAAGACAGGCACAGTGCCACAGACCTGGACTCTGAGTGCTGGGGAGGGGGAGATGGTTAGATCCAAGGTCTGCTTCTGTACCTAAGCTTCTTGGTGAGCTTCAGGCTGGGGGATGGGGTGGGGGTGACACCTTGTTTCAAAAAAATAAAACATGCTGGACAGCACCTGAGGATGACCTATGGCCTCAGCACCCATGTGCAAACATACACATCCTTGTACATATATGCACTCGCAGAAACATGCGCGCACACACAAAACATATGATAAAATTCACTTTTGGGATCTTACCAAATTATTCAACTAGTTTTTTGTTTTAGTTGGTTTTGGTTGGTTTTGTTTTGTTTTGTTTTGAGACAGGGTCTCACTATGAGACTCTGATTGTCCTGGAACTCAGAGGTCTGCTTGCCTCTGCCTCCCAATTACTGGGATTAAAGGCATGCACCACTACACCTGGCTTCAAATTATATAACAGTATGACCATTTAGATTTACATTTCTCTAAATTTTAGAATAATAACATTCCCTGGCCATTCCCTTCAAACTCAGTAGTTCTCCTATAGCCGGACTTTAATTCTGGCAATTCTAGTCTTTATCCCTACTGTTTGGACTTTTCCAGGATGACACCTAGGGGTTCATGTATGGGCAGCCTTGGGAGCCTTGCTTCCTTCTCTCAGGACATCAGGCTGCCAGGTTCTTCATCACTGAGTAGTGCTCCCCGGTGTAGGTAAGCTTGTTTACCCATCATTCAGTTGTTGTGAAGATTCCGCAGTTTCTAGTTTTCACATTCATGCTAGTTTTTATAAGGGAAAATCACCCCACTCCCCAGTAGGGTTTCTCTGTGTAGATCAGGCTGACCTCAAACTCACAGAGATCTGCCTGCCTCTGCCTCCTCAGTGCTGGGAACAAAGGTTTGTACTGTCGACACCTAGCTTGTAGGTCTTCAAACCCATTATTTGTGATGGTTAGTCTTAACTGTCAATTTGACACATCCTAGAATCACCTGAAATGAAAGTCTCAATGAGGAATTGTCACCATTAGGTTAACCTGTGGGCATATCTGTGGGGGATTGTCTTAATTGGATGATCTGAGACAACCCAGCCCCCTATGGGTGGCACCATTCCCTAGGCTCAAGCAAACAAGCAAGCAAGTGTACACGCATGCATTTGTTTCTTTCTGATCTTGGCTGTGACTAGCTGTTTCAAGGTTCTGTCTTGATTTTTTTCATAACGGTAGATGGACTATGCCCTGTACTTGTAAACTGAATTAAATTGTTTTTCCTAAGTAGCCCCCCTTTCCTGTTTATATTATTACAGCAATAGAAACAAAACTAGAACAATATTTTTTTCTGTGAGACACAGTCTCAGGCAACCTAGGCTACTCTCAAAAACTCCCCATGTAGCCTAGGGTAACATTGACTTTCTGATCCTCCTGCCTCTACCCTCTGATTGGAATTAGTGCCCTGTGCCATTATGTCTCATTTATATGATACTAGGGCAAACTCTTATCAGCTGAGCTATACTCTCAGTCTTGAGTTGATGTCTCTGTAGATTTAAAAAATTAAATAATGCCATCATAAGCTGGTGTGGTTGTATAAGCCTAGAATCCCAGATACTGGGAAGGCTGAGGCAACAAGAGACAAGAGCCTGGCTCTGTTTGACAGTAGTCTGAGTCCAGCCTGGGCTACATAACAAGACTCTTATCTCAAAACACCATTGAGTACTAAGGATAGGATAAAGATGCTAAAGGTGAGACAATCAAGGTGCAGGGTCTCACACTGGGTTTGTCCTCTCAGCTTTAGGCATGTGAGAAGAAAGGGGAGGTAAGCAGCAGAATGTAGACACTGCCATTGTCCTACACAAAGGGGACATTGGTTGTGGAGACTCTATTCAAGGGAGCTATGCGAGAGAAATGGGGATGAGGCTTGGGGATTTAAGTTGTTTCTGAAGGGTATTCCCAAATCCTGCTCTGGGTAATTCCCTGACTACCATTTAATCAGCTCCATTAAACCCTGCCCTGTCTAGTGCACTGTGGTCCAGACACGGCTCTCCTGGGCTCCCAGTAATAGCTCAATTGTGTGTAAGTGGCTGTGAAGAGGCTCTGTGTGCTAGATGAATAGGACTCATCTCCATGGAAACCAGCCCTGGCTGAGGGGTTGACCTTTGACCCACTTGTTGCCACCATACTGTTAACCACTGGTGCCTATTGGATGTAGAGAGAGGGCAAGGAAATGGCTGTCAGAGTTGCTTTCATTTGACTTCAGTTTAAGCCTAGGTATGTACTAAGTAGAACTAAGACACCAATATTTAAAACAACAGCAGCAGCAACAAAACACATTATTTTGCTTATAGATTCTGCTCAATTGGATACCGTCATCTGCTGGGCTTTGAAGGGACACCGCAGGAAGGAGGAGGTTTCTATTCCGGTAATATAGGCCTTGTGGTGTGGCCATGGGCAATGTGTCTTCTGTCCAGTGAGTGACCAAGAGGCTGCTAGGCTATACCTGTGATGTGCTCCGCCAACCCAGGTGTTAGTCATTCATCCTTTAGAGATGACAGCAACAAAACGTGGCTGCCTAGCAACTACACAGGTCAGGGCAAGATGACTTTAGCAACCCTGAGGGGAGTAATGTGCTCAGGCCCTGTGGCTGTGGGTGAACATGTGGCCCTGTGTTGCCCTGTAACACTCTGCTCAGACTAGCAGAGCTTTCCTGACTCCATTCTTTGATCCGGGGTCATGTTTGTCATGGGCCCCTGGACATATTTTTGATCTTAGAAGCAGGTCTTCCCAGGTTCTTCTGTAGAGGGGTCTCTGGCCTGGGTTCTCCCTACCACACGGTGCTCCTTCCGGTGCATCCCTAGAGACCCATACATTCTGTCCGTTTGCTTTATTCGCGTCAGGGTCTTGCTATGTAGGCCACTTAGGCTGACACTTGCCCTGTAGCAATCCTCCTGCCTCAGCCTCACCAGTGTCAAGATTACAGGCATGTATGATCATCCCCAGCAAAATCCAGAAGTTTTTAGTGACTGTTTCAAAACAAAGGTAAATTGAAGATTCTGGGCTTCTCTGCTGGGACCATGCAGTGAATAAGACAGGTGAGGTCATGTCTTAAATAGAAGATATTTGGCGCTGGAGATATGGCTCAACTGGTAGGGCACATACTCAGCATATAGGACACCCTAGGTTTTATTTCTAACCCCAAATCAGATAGGGCGGTACACTCTGTGGTCCCCACATTCAGGAAGTAGAGGCAGGAAAGTCAAGAGTTCAAGGTCATCCTCAGATACTTAGTGAATTTGAGACTAGTCTTGAATAAATTAGACCCTGTGTTGGAAAAGAAAGAGAAGGAAACCTTCAAGTGGAAAAGGAGAGAGCCTTGCTGAGGTTGGTCTGTGCAGTCACCGAGACTCCAGGCTCAGCTCCTGGAAGACTGTCAGGATGAGACTGTGGCAATTCTGCTTTTAGTCTCAGATGCCTCGTAAGTCTCATGGCTTTCTGGGACTGTAGGATGATGAGGAAAAGAAAGAAAGGAGGGATTTCGGGGACATTTGCGGTGACTGAAATGGCCAAATTCAAAACCTGTTGACCATCACGCCATCAAGGTGTGTCCTATGCCGTGTTCTTGAGACCTCAGGGCGGTGGCGTCTCCAGCTCTCTTGTTAATTCTCTCATCTTTGTAGATCCGAATTAATCTGAGAGTCTGCCTCTGCCGGCTCTTGCTAAGGTGATGCTTTCTAGAACTATCTGGCTTAGTTTTCCTGTCTACCCTGGGGTGTGGTCCCAGAAAGGACTGTTTCTGTAGGACACCACAAATACTACAGGAAGTCCTAGACAGTTCATGTGCCAACAACACTTAGCTGTGTTCCAGGACACCCCACTCGAAGGTCTCTATTCTAATTGTGCTTTCTGTCTGGACCGTTGGTGATCCGAGGTCTGCAGGGTGGCACTCTCCATGGCTGTCACTTGCTTCACAGAAGCTTCATATTTGTGGAGTAGCAGCCCCTTCCTTGGGCTTCAGGAAAGCCTACACCAGCATCCCCTATAAGGTCATGCACAGTAAGTGGTTCAATATGCTTTTCCATCCCCAGAAAGTGCCATTAGCTGCTCACGGTCTATTTACAGGAGGTTGGGTCCCCGGATAGCATTCCCAATGCCTGAGTTGTGGGGAGCCGGAAACACACATATATTTAACCCTGGGCTTGCAAAAGGGAGAAGCTGCATCCCCTCATTCTGCAGCTGTGTAAACAGTAGGGGGCAGGGGACAAAGTTAAAGATAATGCTGAGACAAGGAGAGGTGGGGGGAGAGGAGGGGATACAAGAGTGTAAAGGGTGGGGAGGGACCAGAGCATGGGCACAAAGGAGAGCTCAGAGGTTCCCAGGCTTCTCAGACCTAAGACACATGTTCACCAACACTGGAGTGATGGGGTGGGGATGAAAAATGCTAGAGCTTGGGCTGACAGGGCCAGATGAGACAGGCAGGCCAGGGCAGGTGATGGCACTCCGGATGAGAGATGTTTCCGCCCTGGACAGCTCTGGGCCTCTGGGGTCAGCAGGAGGAAGGACTCTAATTCTCTGTCCTGGGTCAGGCAGAGACCTAAGTAATGGCGAGGTCCCAGCTGTTTGCCCAGGAGAGCTCCTGCATGAGGCCTCAGACACAAATCCTACCTGACGCCAGTGTGGAAGAAAGGACAACACAGAAATTGCCTGCGTCCTTCACGCTTTGTGAGGGGTTTGTGGGAAAGAGAGGAGAGAGGAAATCAGGGTAGTCTGTGCGGTATCTGCAGGCAGGGGAGGGATGTCCGACATCAGCCTGGCTGTAGGCGCTTGCTTTCCAGGTCCCGTCACTGACTCTGGTCACTTAGCACCTTCCCTTCCATGCAGACGGTCCTGAGCATCCCCGGATGCCTCACCTCATCCATGGCTCCCGTGGTGCTCCTTTCCCGTTGGACGGTGTCCGGTAGCAAATGCCAACTTATCCCTTCAGCACATATTGTGTTTTTAGCACCCGGCACTGCTCTAGAAAAATCTGTGCCAAAATCACAGAGTGGGTAGGAGAGGACACCCAGTCCACTGCCTCCACAGTGGTGTTGAGGTAATGTGCCGCTTCCTGGGGGCACGTATCGGGAGAGCTTGCAGACAGATAAGAAACTGTCCACACTGTGCTGAGGGCATGAGGACTGTCTTTCTCTGTGGCCAAATCAGGGAGTGAGGACTCTGAATGACCAGAGAAAACCTCACAGTAGCTGGGATAAGAGAGCACGGGGACCCCAGGGAGGGTCCCCAAGTATTTGGGAGGCTCTCATACACGTTACACAGGGAACCTCAATCTGGCAGCTGAGTCCAAAAAGGAAAATAGGGTGTGAAATTCTCTAAACAAGGCCGCCTATGCCCACTCCGTGCTGGTGAGTTTTTGTCAACTCGACATAGACCAGAGTCACGTGGGAGAGGGAAGTTTGATTCAGGAGCTGTTTCCCTCAGACTGGCCTGTGGGGATGCCTGAGACATTCTCTTGATTAATGATTGATGTGGGAGGACCCAGGCCTGAGGACAGTGCCTTCCCTGGACAAGACTGGTCCTGGTTGTGGAAGATGGTAAGCTAAGTAAACTGGGAGCAAACCAGTAAGCGGCATCCCTCATAGAGGGATAGAGTATGATGTACCCTTTCCTCCCAAAGTTCCTTTTGATCAATGTTTTATTACAACAGAAAAGTAAGCTAAGCGGTCTTTTACTATCTCTTCTCCACGGTGGTCCAATAATAGTTTTTAATGGATATCGGTGCTGGAGGCTGGGTAGCTCAGTGGTAGTGCTTGCCTCTGGATGAGCCTCTGGGTTAAACATCTAGCACCACAATACAAACGGTTACAGCACATGTGAGCATGCGTGTATGTGATGACGTCCACCAGCAGATCCCTCACAGTCAAAAGTCTCAGCATTAGCCTGTGATTCAGCACAGCCTATCGGGGCTGTCTGGGGTGGTGGGGTGGCTCTATTTCTTCCATATCCCCTCCCCACACCCCATGAGGCTGGGGTGCTGGGTAGACACAGACTTAGACTGTATTTATGAGAGTTCTAAAGACCCAAGCTCAGTCCTTGTGTTTATGTGGCAGGTGCTTTATCAATCGAGCCTTCTCCCCATACCCTAAATCAATCACTCTCCCTCTCTGCTTCTCTCTCACATACACAAGTATGAGGGGGCAAGTGATGTCCTGAAGGCATCCGGGTCCAGCACTCACTCTGCCCCATTCCTTTCAGACAGAGTCTCTCCCTGTCTCCCTCACCTGCCGAGCCATCCCCCCAGCCCTTCATTCAGGAAGATTTGGATGTGTACACATGCGGTACATGTGTCTTGAGTACCCAGCAGCCTTACACATGATGGAAGGCATAGCCTTCCACCACATGGTAGAGAGGGTCTCATCCCCGCAAGCCCCGTTCTCCTAGAGGAGCCATAGGTTGCCAAGGGTGTGGAGTGGGTGTCTCTCTCCCGAGCCTCACAGTTGCCATCTGATATGTGAAAAGGCTGACTGAGGACCATCCCCGGACGGTGCCAGCTGACAGTGACATTTGGTAGACAGCGACTATAGAGTAAGCCATGAGGGACCCAGCCCAGTGTCTGTTAACAGCAGAAAAGGAGACTCCTGCAAGCGGGGGGGGGGGGGGGGGGGAGGGATTTTTGCTTCCTGAAACACAGTAACAGTAAAAGCGGTGATACTTTGGGGGTAAGTTGGATCTTAATGGATATGTGAAATCTGTGTCTTTTGTTTTTGTTTTTAAGGAAATGGAGAAAGGAAGGAAGCTGGAGGGTTTGAATTTGTTCTGCTAGCTTTGGAATTCTGCAAAATCAGGAAATCAGAGCGTACGAGTTCTCAGAGCAGTGACATTTAACTTGATTGGGAAGGGCACACCCAAGGTCACCCTTTAAAAGGGTTTGTCTTCCTCTGCAACATTTTGTTTTACCCAGCCTGTCTTTTGGAGCTCAGCACTTTTGGCTTCTTCTCCCAGTGTGGGAAAACAAAATTGGAACATGACCGTTGCCTGGGTTGCCTCTTAAGAGTGCTTTGTCTGGCCCTAGTACCTTCTCCAGGGTGGAGCTCTGTAGAGGTTTGCTGATTGACTTACAGATGGAAGGCTACAGGAAAGGAGTGGAAGTGGAAGGAACAGGGGTGGGAGTGGGGGCTTCCTTCCACTCATTGGCCCAGAGAACTGGATGTGTTTTTATGCAGTCCTTGTTCATGTAAGATAATTTAGGCTCTAGGTATATTTTTAGTTTATTGGTTTAAAACTTAAAAATAATAATAATAATTTGAAAGTAGCCACCATGTATTTTTAGTATTGTAACTAAACTCTGTTAAGACGCTGTTATTTGTACTCTCTGAGGGCCTGCATAACTCTGTGTGTCCAGGAATAGCCTGTTCTCGTTGCTCAGTGAATATTCCTTTCAGAATCACCCCAGTCCTTTTCCTCTGTAAAAACTTAGGTCTAAGAGACGTTGCAGAAGACAACGATGGGAATTTCTTTTACTACCTGGGCCTCAAGATAAAACTGGGCTGTATTTACTTTCAAGGCCTCAGAGGGAAGGCATTGTTAAAGTGTTACTCTGTAGGTCTTTCTCAAACTCCACACTTCACCCATTTGCCTCCGGCTTCTCCTGCACCTTCCTGTTCATCTGGGGCTAGCAACAGGGGCTCCACATCAGATGAAGTCTGGTTCTCCACTTTTCTACTTGTGGACACATCCTGCTCAAGATTTCCCCAGGGGGTGGTGTGTGTGTGTGTGTGTGTGCCTGTGTGTGTGCCTTGTGTGTGCCCGCACGTGCGCCCGCAAGCACGTACGATTGGGATGTAAATTGAATAAATAAATTAATTAATCGAGAAAAAGAATTTTCCCCTTCTGGGGCGAGAGAGGACTCAGTGGGCCAAAATACCAGAAGTGTGAGACTGAGGCTGAATTCCCAGCATCCACTTACAAACCAGCATGCCACGTGTGTTGTAACGCCAGCATTGGGGGCCGAGGCAGGTAAATCCTGACAGATCACTGCCTAGCCAGCCAGCCTTCCAGTGAACTTCTGTTTACAGTGCCATAAAGTAGAGAGTGAAACAGAAGACGACACCAGATGCACTGCTCTGGTCTCCGCAGGCGTGCAACACACATGCCGCACACATTCACGCGTCATCTGTGGGACACCCCAAATAACAGCAAGGGAGCCCCGTATCAGCTAATCTTCCCTACACCCTGGTTGAAGCCTTCGTTATAGTGGATGGGCAAACATTGCCCATCCTGCCCTCTCCTTCAGCCTTTGCGCTGAGGCATAGTCACTGAGGTCTGCTGGGCCCTCCCCTCCCCTCCCTGGAGAAGGTAAGAATTTGGTGCATTCCCAACCTGCTAGCAGCCACCTCTGCTCAGGCCCTGGGGTGTGGTGATCTTTCTCTTCTTTACAAATGTCATTTTCTGACTCATTCAAGAAGTGCCCCCTAGACCTCAGTCTCCCCTCATTTCTGCCTCCCTGTTGTTAGATGAGGCTGTTTTACGTCAGACTTTCCTCACAGTCTGCAATTTTGAAGGTCTTAAACGAAAGGGCATGTTTTCCTTCCCTTTCCTCATTTAGATTACAGTTCTGCCACAGTGGGGCCTCCCGCCCATCTACAGACCTCAGTGCACCAAAATACCAGAGAAGGTGTCAGCAGCAAGGAACCGTTCAGTGGCCCTCCAGTCAAGGCTCTTCTGACTGTGACCAAGCAAAGTGGGGATTAGTCAGTTCTGGTTATCTTCCCTCCCTCTCTCTTTCCCCCCAGTTTATTAATAATCAGTTTTATTGCAGTTTTAAATATTTATTCTAGAACTAGGCGTGGTGGCACATGCTTGTAATCCCAGCACTTGGGAGGCAGAAGCAGGAGAATTACTGCGAGTTCAAACTCAGAATGGTCTCCATAGTGAGACACTGTCTCCTCACCCACAAAACAAACAAATAAATAACATTGCTAAGTCTAGGCTTGGAGCATATATAATTGAGTGGTAGAGCACTTGCCCAGAGTGCTCATTGCCTTTGGTCTAATCCCCAGTGTTATAAATATACATGCAAAAGAAGTCATCTATACAACATGAATAGATGTTCCAGCTGGCTACTCCGAACCTCACTGTTTAAGGTTCCATCAACCCAGAGGCTATAGAGAAGACCTAGCTACTACAGCATATAGATAGGTGATGAGAAGCATTTTGGTAATGTGGCCAGGACTCCCCGGCCTTGTTTTGAGTTGCAAACAGTTCATTTTGGTGCCTTATGCATGAAGAATCTTGTATGACATAGTGCCCACCTTTGTACAAAGTGTAAGGAAGAGCTGGGGGTGTGCCCGGTGGCTCTGTGTGGGAAAGCAGTGTTTACACGTTATTCACAGAAGACCCAGTGTTTTGAAATAATCTGGGTCTGAATAGCGTAAGAGAACCTGGAAAGGGAGAGAAGAGGCCCAGGAGGGGAGAGCTGGAGTGTGAGAGAAGCTACTTGGCCAGGGGTGAGCCCCAGGCATGGTAGAGGCAATCTGAAAGACAGGATGCTGGTTAAGAATGAAAGCTGAGGTGTGAGGGCACACTTGATGAGACACTAGGTGTATAGTGCATCACTTCACACACACGGAACATCCTAAGGAGCCAGATGCATATTTCGTGTTACACATGTTTCTGCAGCCTTGTTAAGTAAGTTGTGAGAGACACTGCTGCCAATTACATGTGAGTCGAGATCCCTAGAAGCGGGAGATGTGCGAGAGTGTGCACACACTCACGTGCATGCACAACACACACACACACACACGCGCGCGCGCGCACACACACACACACACACACACACACACACACACACACCCTCCTACAAAGACAGGTTCAACAGCAGCCATGCACACTGTAATGTCCCAGTCACCAGGGAAAGCTCAGGGAAAGCTTCATTTGTTCATTCACTCAGTGAATAGTTATCAAAGGAGTTGTTGAAAGTGATTTTTCATAAAGAAGAGAGGGAACGAGCTAGATAGACCTGTGGCAGAAAGGCACTCCAGGCACAGCACAAACACCCGGAGGTAGGCTCATGACAGGCAGACTGGGAGGCCAGGATCAGAGTGGGTGGGCTTGGTGGTGGCCTTGAAGAAGGTGCAATCACAAAAGATGAACAGGAGACCACTCCAGGGGCTCTCTCCTACACAGCATGATGGACTCAGTCCTCATGGTGAGACGGACAGGGTGGGGTGGGGGAGTTTGTGTAAAGACGTGACCTGACTCTCACTGGAACTCTCCTACAGCTGGGAAACGCGCAGAAAGGAGCCGAGGTAGATAACCCAGCAAGGCATGGACAGTGCAATAGACATGGGGATGTGTAGAACAGAAGCCAGGGCAAAGCCAGGTTATAGGTCAGTTTTGAAGGGAGAGCTACAGGACTTGCGGGCAGATAAGCATAGCGAGCCCGAGAAGGAAGAGGCAGGAATGTTGCCTGGTAACAGGAAGGAAGGAGGAGCCATTGCCGGAAATAGGGAAGGCAGTAGAAGGATCTGGGTCCTGGGTCAGGAGTGACTGAGATGCTTTGGCGGCATCCGGTGAGGAGGATGAAGAAGTCAGGAAAGAGCCACCAGGAAACCACGAGCCCAGAGCAGCAGATCCCTGGGGAATGAGAGAAGGCAGTGTTGCTCGGTGGCTTCTCACTCCTGCTAGAAGAAAGTGAGAAGTCCTTGGCTTCCAGAAGGCTTTGGTGAAAAGGAAAGAGAACTCAAGTCAGAACAGCAGAAGGAGAGAGACTTCACAGTGTTGTGGCAAAAGCAGGTCGCTGTCCCGCAAAAGATGGACCTAGTGTTCCAATGCAGCTGGGAGCAGAGACACATGATCTCCCAAGTCCCAGCACACTTGAAACTTGATCTAGAGACACCAGTGTATTCCTGGTTCAAGTTCAGGTTCCCATGGCCAGCAGGCAGGCTGGCTCTGCCCACCGTTGGCCTAAGGACGCACAGGCCCTTGGCACTTCTTTTCCGGGAATGAAGGGCTGAGGCTGAGTTTCTATGCCAGGCGTCACACTATCCCCTCTTCCATTTGGGAGAAGAGTGTAAGGGACTAAACAGGCTTCTGGCAGGCTGTAGTGCCAAAGAGAAGACTGGAAAGGACCATATGGTGAATTTCAAGTTATAGCCTTAAGTCCAAGGCTCTTTATGGGCCAATGAATATCCATCCCCTGAAGGGGTGTGGTCAAATGGAAGCCACCAGCAAAAGGCCTCTGCCCCAGGCAGTACAGCAGCGCCTTGAGGTGGCACAGGGAGATCTCCCATCTGATGGCCAGCTGCTGTTTTCTTCTGACTATTGGATCCAGATAGGATGGCACACAGGGTGGACTTCACGTCACATTGTTATTTATTGCCACCGGTGGTAGCATAGATCTGGCCTCCAGATGTGGCTTAGTCTTGCACCGGGAGAAAACTGACATGGATACTCAATAAGGGGGTGGGGGGAGTGGTCTCAGGTTCCAGTGTCTCCCAGTCTCTCAGACCTAAGGAGGCTTCGGCTGCCTTCAAAGAAAAACTCAGTAAGATTGTAACAGAGTCTTCTGCTTTGGGGATTCTAAGGCACTAACGTGTAAAGGCAAGTGCTGACTCTCACCTTTAACCCCAGCACTCTGGAGAGAGAGGCAGAGACAGGCAGATCTGTAGGAGTCTGAAACCGGCCTGTTCTACACAGTGAGTTTTAGGCCAGCTAGAGCAGGACCCTACCTCAAAACCAAACAAATCATAAAGACAAGCTGGTTGGAGAGCCAGGGAGGCAAGTGCAAGGGAGAGACCAACCACACCATCTATGTTGGCCCAGAATTAACACTAACACACACACACACACATACACACACACACACACACACACACACACACACACACACTCTCCAGATGGGCATGTGACTCACACCCATTGTCTCATTAGATCTGCCCATGGTTTTAAGAGTGCAGCTGGTATGGCCACCCCTGTCAGCAAACCTGAGGTCTCCTGTCTTCTATACCTAGCTGTTCAAGGCTAAGGCAGAGGGAGTAGTCCCTTTGATAGGGGCAACCCCACCCCCCCACCCTCTCCCTCTCATTTATTACTAACACATTAGCCAAGGAAGCTGGTCGAACTGCAATCCTTGGGGTTCCCAAGCATGTAACTCTCAAAACAGTTCCCCTTATCCTGTGACGTCAGGGACATGGCTGCCCCACCACTGTCCAGTACATGGAGTCGCATTGAAGGGTTGGCCAGCATCTACTTGGCACAAGGTGGTGACTAGCAGGCTTGGGTAGGATACATTCTATCTAAGTGGGAGGGTTTGGGGCTATTTCCTTCAAAAATGAAACAAGCCATCTCTTTTATTACCAGGTCCTATTTAATTGCCCTACTGAGTTGGTATGGGTACCAGAGGCCCCTTCTGTGTTCAGAACTGTTTGAGGAAGTGTTTATTTCATAAATGGCTCAGCAGACTCCATCCTTGTTGATGAAGACATTGAACTGTCCTAGTTAGCAACAAGCCTCAGCTGAATGCAGCTTCGAACCACTCGAAAAGCCCCTCGAGTGAAAAACCACGTTTATCAGGTTGGCCTGTGTGCAGTGAGCGTTGTCTTAACTGTCTTAGTAGATGTAGAAGGGCTCCGCCACCACGCCCTGAGCTGTCTCAATAGGAGGCCCTAGGCTGTTTAAGGGAACTAGCTGAGCATGAGCCTAAGAGAGCCAGGGAGTGAACCGCAAGTCCGTCCGCCATGATTTCTGCTTCAGGTTCCTGCCCTGGGTTGCTGCCCTTCAGTGGTGGTCTGTGACATGGCAGTGTGGAATGAAGTGAATCCTCCCCTTCACCGATTTGCGTTTGGTCACGGCATTTGTCAGCAAGGAAAGCAGAATAACAGAAAATGATGTCCAAACCAGTCCATAGCCTGCTGTGGTTATGATGGTCAGTTACTACACACAAGGACAGCTATTCATACAAGGCCATCTCGGACGTTTAGTCTATGACGATTGTGATTGTCAAGTGCGCATGTCTGTGTACCACATGTACGCCTGGTTCCCACAGAGGCCAGAAGAGGGTGTGGGATCCTCTGGAACTGAAGTTACAGGCAGTGTGACCTACCACGTAGATGTTGGTACTTGAACCCGGGTCCTCTGGGGGTGCAGCCAGTGCTTTGGCCACTGAGCCATCTCCAGCTCAGAGTCTTGTTTTCTGAAGCAACATCTCACTGTGTAGGACAGCCCAGCCTTGTACTTGCAGAGATTGGTCTTTCTCTGCCTTTTGAGAACTGGGGTTAAAGGCATGAACCACCATACTGGATCCTGTTTTGTTTTTCTGAGACAAAGCCTCACGATTGATCAGAGGCTGTCCTTGAACTTGCAGCCTCCTGCCTCAGCCTCCCGGTCTTTAGATTATAGACCTGTATCACCACAGTGAGCTTTGACTTATCTTCCTTTTAAAAAAAAAAATGTAACACAATTTTCACATTTTACTTTAAACTCTGAGGCAAGTCTAGAAAAATCAGAAAGCGTTAGACAATTATGCTAGAGCCCATCCCTTACATTCCCAAAGCCTTCTAAGACAGTTGAGGGGGAAGGGGGGGTTCTGCCCCCAGGTGAGTATTTTAAGAAAGTTTGCTTCTAATTGATTTAGACACTTTTATTTAATTTGCAAAACTTACATGGAGTTTTTCTCTACTCACACTGTTTTAGGATCCACAGAACAATCAAATCCATTCTTCAGTAGAATCTGAGGGTTTTTTGCCAAAATTTTGAGGGTTTAAAAATAAGCTCTAAATGTAGAGCGTGCCCGTGATGAGGCTGTCCATGTGTCCTGTGGCCCCACAGAGTTAGGCGTGAATGCTGCAGCTGGATTCGATTCCTTTGTGAACATGCAAATTAACCTCTTCGGTGGCTCCCGCTGCCAGCATTCTTATCCCAGGCTCCAAATGTGCTATTGGTTATTAAAATCACCATATTTACATGTGGGGGGGTTTTGCGGTGACTTCCCCAGATACTGAGATTCTAACTGTAACCATGCAGGTTATTCAAACATCCCTTGGGAATTTAAGAGATCCTTAATGTTGAAATGAAAGGATGCTTTGTGGTGAGAAGTATGTGGTTCTGTTAGCTCTCAGCCAGAGTTGAAGGTGACTGCTATGTAAGCCTGGTGACCCGAGTAAAGGACAACCTTCAAGATTGTCCTTTGGCCTCCACTCATGCACCGTGGCACAAATGTACACGCACTCACGCACATTTAAAAAAGATAAAGAATAAGTCTTCAGCAGTCAAACAGCATGCAAATTTTTTGGCCAGGTATGGTTACTATAAACCCATAATTCCAGCACTTGGGAAGTGGAAGCAAGAGAATCAGGAGTTCGAGGCCAACCTAGGCTATATGAAAGCCTATCTCTGAAAAACCAGCCGGGGTGGCGCTGTACACCTGTGGTCACAGCACAGGGCACACAGATTTCTGTGAGCTTGAGGGCAGCCTGGTCTAGGAAGTTGCAGGACAGCCAAGGCTGTCTAGTAAGACCAAACAAAACAATTTGAAAAAAACAAAAAACCACAAACTGTAACGATCAGGCCCTTCCGGTGATTTGTTTTCAAATCAAGACTGGTTATAAATTTACAAATCATTAGACATTTTGTAAGTAGACGATTTAGAGAGCCTATTCACTTCTCCCGTAGGATGTGTAAGACAGCCGTATCCCAATGTGACCTTAGGAAACCTCTTAGGTTAATGGTGACATTTCTTGGTTATCTGGAAGTGCTTCTCCATGCTTGGCTACATGGGAAGTTCCTCAAGGGATTGCAGATTAGAGTCTCAATTTCTACCCCTCCCATTTGTATCTGTCTGTCTGTCTGCCTGCCTGGCTGTTTGGCTGTCGGTCTGCCTGTCTGGTTATGAATGTATGGGTGTTTTGACAGCATATATGTCTGTTCACTTAGTGTATGCATGCCTGGTTTCCTCGGAGGGCAGAAGGGAGTTTCAGATTCCCTGAGTTTACAGACCGTTGTGAGATGCTATGGAGGTGTTGAGAACTGGATCTTGGCCTTCAAGAACAGCCTGTGCTCTTAACTACTTAGGAGATGCTCAGACCATTGATTGCTGGAGAGTAGCAGGGTGTAAAGCCAGGTACCAAGTTCTAAGTGTGAGAGGAACAGGACCGGCTAAGACTGTTTCCATGGGCTCCAGATTTTCCTAGCCTCTCCCAGACAGCTGCCGAGCATTTACGTTTGCAGAGGAGAAAATGGTGAACATCTGACAACATTTGTTAGCTGATTCTGATTGTTGCTGGGGGAACACCCCCCCCCCACTACACATACACTTTGGGGATTTGGAGAAGAGGATTTCAGCCAGCCCCCAGCCCCCATTCCTCCAAGTACCAAGATCACTAGCACTGTGCTTGCCGTTCTCCAAAAATGTGCACAGACATGGCTGCTCCACCCACGCTGGCCTTTCTGATAACAGAAGCAGCCCAGCCAGAAATGAGCGGTTGGTCCAGAGTAAACCCACCCAGGGTGGCAGTCGGTTCTTTGCAGCCCCTGTTCAGACCTGGCGTGAGGACAGATATTTCCTTTAACTGCCTCGAGTGAGAGCTGGCCTGGGCTCCTTCCAGCAGCCCCTGGCTCCCCTTACCCGCCTCTGCGATATGTGGGCGCTACATAAATACTTGTTGACTGACTTGATTCATTCCCTGGAAAAGCAAAAACCAAAGGAAGTGGGGTAAAGGGAAGTGGATTCAACTCTCTCTTAGGTATCAGAAGGAAAGGCTGGGCCTGATGTCTGACGGCTGGTATGGCTGCTTTCTTCCCATAAGAAATAAGAAACAAGAACATTTATTATTCACGGTGATAGGCTGTGTCTCTGGGGGCTGAAGGCAAAAAGTTTCTCAGAGATGCGTGTATGTTCGTGGGTGTGGTTCCAAGTGAACGCTAATGGTCGACATCCATTGTCTTCCACAATCTCTCCACCTTGTCTTTAGAGACAGGGTTTCTCTTTGAACCCAGAGTTCCAGGGATTCCCTCTGTCACCGATTCTCTGCTGCCCGACCCCTCCCCAACTAAGGTTACAGACATGCCATCATCCTCTACTGGGTGCTAGATCTGTCAGAGCCGTCTCCAAACCACCAAAGTGTTTCTTTCCACCAACAATTTCTACCTACCAGACTGCTGAAAAACCTTAAAAGAATTGCCACACTGACTCCATTCCCCACAGCGAGTGTGCAGGGCACCAGCATACACACACTCACAGTGAGTGTGCAGGGCACCAGCATCTCACACACACACACAGTGAGTGTGCAGGGCACCAGCATCACACACACAGTGAGTGTGCAGGGGACCAGCATCACACACACACACACACACACAGTGAGTGTGCAGGGGACCAGCATCACATACACACACACACAGTGAGTGTGCAGGGCACCAGCATCACACACACACACACAGTGAGTGTGCAGGGCACCAGCATCACACACACACACACAGTGAGTGTGCAGGGCACCAGCATCACACACACACAGTGAGTGTGCAGGACACCAGCATACACACACACAGCGAGTGTGCAGGGCACCAGCAAAACACACACACACACACACACACACACACAGAGTGAGTGTTCAGCCTCATTCTTTGTTTTGCCACTTGCCGGGTGAGAGGTGAGACCTTTGAGGTCTGTCTGCGTTGGCAGCAACCAAGCTTTGATGGACTGACGGTTGGCTCCTTAGTTGTTCAGCTGTGAGCTCTGCGGACATTTCTTCCAAGCATGTGCAGTACTTCTTGCTGTTCCATCTCCATTGGAGGAAGGCGAGGAGAAAGGTTTTGTGCTAAGAAGGTTGTGTACTCAGGCTGGGCTGACTCCACTCGGACGATTTTCCTTTTGTGAGACAAGTTCTCTGTGTAGCCCTGGCTGTCCTGGAACTCGATTATGTAGACCAGACTGGCCTCAAACTCACAGAGATCCACCTGCCTCTGCCTCCTGAGTGCTGGGAATAAAGGCGTGTATCACCATGCCCAACGTTCAGCTGCTTTTCTTGTCTGTTCGGCTGTCCTCCAAACCCAAATTGCTTTTGCTGCCGCCAAGAACCCTTTCTAGCACAAAGCCTCCATAAAATTCATTTGGTCTCAAAGTTTGAATTTGGGTTTTCATTCTTTTGTGGGGTAGAAATTCTATGGACTCTTGGTGGTGCTGGTGGCTCCCTTGGTCCTGTATCTGAAAATATCAACTCTCGTTTGTAACCATGAGTACATCTCGTGCACGCACACACGCATGCACGCACGCATGCGCAGACAGATACCTGTTTCTATATCTTTGAAGATGATAACACTTGCACGTCCAGCTGTGTCATAAGGACTGTGTGAGCAGATGTGAAGACGCACTTGGGCACTGGGCACAGTTCAAGGGAGCTCCTGTTTTTGGTGTTGTACTAAATCTGTGTTTTTTGTGGAAAGGATGAACTCTGGGGCTAGAGAGGTGGCTTAGCAGTTATTAACACTTGCTGGTCTTCAGAGGACTCAAGTTTGGTTCCTAGCACCCACACTGGGTTGCTCACCAATGCCCGTAACTCCAGTTAGATCCAGCAAATCTGATGCTTGCTTCAGGCCTCCACAATCACCTCACACGCACATACATGAAATAAGTTCTGAGCTTTCCAGGGTCTGAGGTCTAGCACTAGGCTGCGTGGTCAGTAAGCTAGGAGCAAGAGCCAGGAAGAGAGGGGGAGGTGAAGGAGAAGCTGTGAGGCACTGGTGTCTGCTTTTCCACACACTCTTACAGCGGGAGAGAATGCCCTGGTTCCTGTTTGCCAGCTTCCTTGTTGGAAACACTCCTGTTGTGGTTGCCTTCAAACTTCCACCATAATGTGGCTGAGCACTGAGTTTGGGGGGAACGCCAATAACCACCGTGGGAAGTCAATTATGATACCTACTCAAAGTCAGAAGGCTCTCCCCACCTAACCCTAACCTAACCCACCACCTTCAACAATGGATAATTTGGTCCTTTTAAATAAAAATCAATGACAGCATATTAAATATAGTCTAGCTCAATGTCACGGCTCTTTATAAGCCTGCTCACTTCATGTGACCTTGTTTGTGTTCTGTGCATGTGTTAAAAGTGTCCACCAATCTCATCGGCCCCTCCAAGAAGAGCACTGAACGCCGAGTCTGTCGTATTTGGGGTACACCTTAAGTAAAGAGAAGAAACTGCTGTCTTTAGGGTATGATCGGTGTGGAGAGAGCAAAGGGCTGTTACAGAAGTAATTAACAGTCAGATTCTAAAGAGCAGTTTGTTACTGGCCAAATGCTGGAACAGATAGCCCAGAGCACGAGGGGGTGGGAGCGAAACCAGCCCCGAGTACAGCCTATGGGGAGTGGAGTCCTAATTTCTACCGAGGATGTTTGCATGTTATTCTTCTTTCTTTTCCTTTCTGACTAATGTAATGATTTAGGAGTGGAAAAAAATTAGCCGATTTATCTTGCTGTCTGAATAATGTTTTGGAATGAGCAAGAACAGGTCAGCGTACCAAGTGGGTAGGTCATTGCCCTGTTTAATGACCTGTATCCGGATTTTATTGTGTCTGGATGATAATCAGTGCTCATTTCCACTGTGTACAAAGAAGAGTTTGTGAGGGAGAAATAAAAACTCTCTGCTTTTTAATGGGCACAGGAGATGGTGCAAACAGTAGGCGCTTAATATATGTTAATTACCCCAAAGGCCTCTTCTAGCCACTGAGAGGGACCTTCAAGGATCTGGTAGAGGGCTCAGAGCTTAGAACCCACACTTCGGGACTCCGCCTGGCATTCTCTAACTTTCTCAGTGCTGAGAGGGGCCAGCAGGATATGACCTCCACAGTGAGACTCAGGTAAAGATTTCTATCAGGTTGTGCATCTTTTGGGGCCACTCACTCCTGCAAATCTGAATCTAATATCTGGTTCAGGGAAGTGTACTACGAAGCTTTCTTTCATTTGCTCCTTAGACCAGCAGGCAGTTCCCCATTCAGACCGAGGCTGCAGTTAATAACATCTAAATGCTTCTCTTTCGAAGGCCTCACTGGCTGGCAGTATGTGTGTTGTGAGGAGCAGCCTGGCTGAGGTGGAATGGGGCTAGGAGTCAGGTGCCCAGAAAGGGAACTGAGTGATGTTCCCATACAAGCAGGAAGCTCAGGGATTAAGCCCTCTCCCACAGCTGCTAGAACCTCTGGATTCCTGGTGGTTTTCATTCCCCTGCTCCTAAGCCCCCAGCCCTGGCAGCAGCAGGGATCTACACTTCTAGTTGTGGTAATAGCACAAAATGACCAAGCATTGTTGTCCGTGTTCTGTTGCTTTCTGAACCGAACTCAGTGACCCTTCAGTGGGCCCCTCCAAAACCTCCCTGGCTCCCAGGACAGAATAGCAGAAGAGAGGCAGGCAGGGAAGGAAGGACTTCCTAGAGCCATTTTCAAACAATGTTTTTATGTAAAGAGTGCTGTCCAAGTAGATGTGCAGTTCTAACAGTGCCCACCACCAGCTTGCCCCACTTCAGGAGCACAACCCCAATTCCTATTTGGCCCCTCTTAGGACACCTCCTGAGAGCTGACCCATCCTCATTGCCTCCAAGGGCAGGCTGCAATGCTAAACTGAGTGGGTACATCTCAAGGAAACAGGACTTTATGATTTTGAAGTCCAGAAAACCTGAGCACATGATCGCCACTGACTGCTGTAGCATAAGGTGAAGGGAAACCAGTGCACTGTCTCAGAAGGCCTAAAATTAGACTCTTGTCACTCCCAAACAAAGCATGTCTCATCCTGGAAGAAAGTAGTCCCGAATTTAATGACCCATAGCTGTAAAGGAAGGCCAGATATGTGGACAGTATGGTGAGACTCGGAACAATACGTTCAGAGCTCATGTCGCCTTGAGTGGAAATGCTGGGTCTTCGTGTCTCTGAAGCTGAGAAACCCCTCCGGATCACTTGGTTTGGAATTACTCATTGTGTGGCAGACCTATGACTTACTGTGTGAATAAAAATGTTTTGCTGGTGGCTGATATCATGGAGAGTTTGGCACCAAGTCAGAACTGCCGCCCTGCTTCACCTAAATGCTGTTTCTAATGTTGTAAATCCAGAGACAGAGCCTGCTCGGTGTGGGCAGGAGGTCTGGCCTGGTCCATTTGGTCACAGTGGCATCCTTACATTGTCCTGGGCTGACCGGCTTATGCTGGAGTGTCAACCCGGCACAAATTGATCCGTGTTTTGCTAACTACAAGCATCGGGCTGAGCATTGCAGAAGGCAAAAATGAGGAAGACAGTGAGCTTGTGCGTGAACCTGCTAGCAGGGGCATGAGGTAAGGGGTTGAGCTGGTCTGAAGGCTGGGCAAGAGAAGTGTCCCAACAGGAGAGCATTTACATTTAGCCTTGGACCCTCAATAAAGCAAGGGTATTAGACTATCATACCCACACTACTCCCTCTTCCCCAAGCCCCCCACATCCAACGACAGAGCCACACTGTTCCTACTTTTTATTACCATTATAAGAGCTTACCCAGGGCTGGAGAGATGGCTCAGTGGTTAAGAGCACTGACTGCTCTTCCAGAGGTCCTGAGTTCAATTCCCAGCAACCACATGGTGGCTCACAACCATCTGTAAAGAGATCCGATGCCCTCTTCTGGTGTATCTGAAGACAGCTACAGTATACTTATACATAATAAATGAATAAATCTTTAAAAAAAAAAAAAAGAGCTTACCCAGTCTACTCCCTCTGCTTGCACAGTGTTTGCTCAATTAAACTATGTCACAACCATAACTAGGGGATAGATTTTGGGCGGGTGGGGGCGAGACAAGGTCCTGCATAGCTCAGGCTGGTCCTGCGTAGCTCGGGCTGGCCTCGAACTGTTGAGTGCTCAGGTTTACAGATGTGTCACAGCCCAGTTTATAGTCCTGGGGATCAAGCTTGGACTTGATATGTTCTAGGCAAGCACACTAATCACTGAGCTACACAGCTCAATGCTAACACCTTCATACATATCTGGGTAGCAAGGGGAGAGCATTCCGAGGCCTGCATCTGGAAGTTAGAGGACAACTTTCAGGAGGTGGTTTTCTCCTTCCACCACGTGGGTTCTGGGCATAGAGGTTCGAGGCTTGGTAGCAAGTGCTGAAGTCCACTAACTATCCCATGTCATCGTAGCACTGTGGGAACTCAGTACCAGAAGGGGCGCTTCAGGTCAAACGAACTAGAGAAGGATATAGCCAGGAGTGTCAGCTCCACCAGACCCCACAACGTCCCTGACTGAGGAGGGCCACAAAGTGGCAAACAAAAGAGTGAGCGGGAGCCCTGGGGTCTTTGGGGTGGTATGGCTTGTGGAACTTCCTATCACACTATTCATGGCCCGGAGCTGGTGGGAGAACATGCCCTGTAGGCATGGGCAGCTGGGCGAGAGCTTGATTTAGGGGTTCCCCCCATGTCATCTGATGGTTTGCTCACCTCCTGTGGACTTGCTGCCATTCAAACGGCAAACCCCTGCTCAGATGTCCCCTGCAGCCGGACAAGGCCGTGATTGCTTTAGCAGTGTGCTGTGAAACCTCTCAAAGCAGGAATTTCTGGTCCTTGTTTAGTCGTGCTGGGGATGGGGTCAGGGCCAGGTGTATTAGATAGGTACTCTACCAGAAAGCTGGGTGTCCTTAGCTCAAGTGCAGGGATTATGTTTTGTCCTTGTGTCCTTTTTTTTTTTTTAAATGTCATTTGTTTTGTTTTCAAGACCGTGTCTCTGGGGCTATACTATATAGCCCCTAGCTAGCCTGGAACTCAATCCGTATGTAGACCAGGCTGGCCCCAAACTCAGAGATCTGCCCGCCTCTGCCTCCTGGAGATGGCTCCCTGGGTGAAGCCCTTCGTGCATCCATTTTAGGTCAAGAGTACTCTGTCCTTCACTGGAGGGCTCCAAGTTGGTTTCATAGCAAATAAATATTCCCCAGGAGTCTCGTTTGCGATTAATGTGCTCTGTCTCTGAAGGAAGAGTTTGCCCAGCCAAGGTAAATGGAGCGCCCCAACCCACACTTAATGAGTTTTGCCTGTGTAAACCGTATTAATTGTGGTTGTTGCTTTTTAATTGTCCTTAAGTTTCTTGTATGCTAACTTGCCCTAGGGCAGGAGATCTGGTTTCTGCTTATACTGTAGGCCTCTACTCCCACCGTTCCGCCTGGGAGTCTCATCAGCCTGCACCAAAATCTGCTCCCCACTCCCACCATCTGGCAACAGCACTGGAACTGGATGGGGCTCAGAAAAAAAATAAATAAATAAACGTGCAAAAACTCTTGTACAAGCCTCCTGGAGTGGGAGGCAGAGGTATACGTAGAAAAACAGGAGTCGATGTATTGAAGCATTACACTGAAGGATTCCTCATGAGTGTCCTGAACTAGCAGAGGGTGGGGGGCTTCCCATGACCTTGGTGGGCTGACTCAGTGCGACAAAGGTCTGTACAGACAGAACTGGGTGACTTAAGAGGAGCCTTTCTCCAGCAGGTGGAGACCAGAGCCAGGCACCCGATCTAGGACCAGCGCTTCTGCCACCAAACGGTGCCTTGTATAGCGGGCCTGTGTGGCAGCTCGTTAGAAACTTCCACTATAATGTGTCCCCTAGCCCTGTCTGCCCAAACCCTGGCCCAGAACAGTTCCTCAGCTGATGGTGCATGAGCATTCACTGTGACCCACCTAGTGGAGGACAGTCACAGTTCCTCCTGCAGCCAGCCCTTCTCCGATAATATGGTGCCACCTTTCCTAGTTCTTGGATGTGTGTGCACCTGCAGACAAAAGGAGAAAATGGAAGTGACCTCGTGTCTACCAGCTGCTTTTGCAGGGAGCCCTAGAGCCGAGCCAGAGCCTTCTGCTTGCTGTTGGACCCCTGGGAGCCTCCTAGCCAAGTGGATTCAATGTTCCAGGCTGTCCCTTTCCAGACTTTGGGCCCTTCCTAGACCAGCACTTCCCAGGTTACACTATGGGACGGGGTTCTGGGTTTCTATAGGCGTGAGTTTGGGAGAATCCCCCAATACCCCACACCCCAGTTCCCCCGAGCCAGTCAAGAGCCAGTGGTGGTGAATCTCGGTCTGGAGCCTGCAGGAGCCCCCTGCACTTTTGCCTTATGGTCACTGTATAGTGATTGACTGGGCCTAGTGTCTGAAGCCTTTGTCTGAGTCCCTTGCATCCCTGCCTGGGGACCATTGTCTGAGTTGGTGGTTGTTAATCCGCAGCCTCTGAGAAGCTGCCTGGCAAATGGGAGGTTAATGTGCGAACAGCAGGGAGCGTTGTCAGTGTGTGGGGCTGGACAGCAAGTAGGAGGGAAATAGTTAAAAATCCTATTCAAGGCCCGGAGGGGAGGAGGGGTGGGCGAGGGAGCAGGCTCAGCCTTGTGTTAATCTTACTGGAATGTAACCAGTTCGGGCAGTTTCTGGCTTTGGTATTGCCCTGTTGCTCAGGGGCCCAGTGTCTGGTCTCTGCCTCCTAAGCTTCCCGAAGGTTGAAGGCCTGGGTCCCTTCTGTCTTGACCGTCTCTAGCATCTTAAAGGAGCCCTGCTAGAACATCATTAGGCGACTAAATCCAGGAGAACCCCACAGCCCTCACCTCAGAGGAAGCTTGTCGAGGTGGTTGTGTGGAGGAATCGGAGGGGCAAGCAGAGAGAACGTTTAGAGAAAAAGCCCCCAAACCTGTTTGGTCAGGCTTGTTTAACTGCCTGGAGGCCTGGGAATGCATGCCCAGGGGAAAGAGCTGCTTCAGGACACTAACAGCTGACAGTGCAGCGTGTGTGTGTGTGTGTGTGTGTGTGTGTGTGTGTGTGTGTGTGTGTGTGTGTGTGTGTGTGTGTTGGTGTTGGTGTTTAAGGGGGGGTCAGCTCACAGGTAGTGTTTTACTGCTTTACCAGGAGAGTGTGTTCATGTCTGTTGTAATTTACTGTCGAACTCTAAAACAGTCTTGTGTTGGTCTAGGCTGCGCCTCATAATATCTGCATATTAAAACTCTATCCAGCTGGACACAGGATTTGTGCACTTCCTCATATAGCCATTGTGTCTCTGTTGGGGACGTTTGAGAAGTAGATTTTAGGTTGAGGCAATAATCGCTCTTTCAGTTCAAGTGTTGGTGTCATCAGGAGGACCTGAGTTCTATTCCCAGGGCACAAAGCTGGGTAGAGCCTGGAGACAAGCCCAGCACCCAGGGAAAGCACCCCGGGTCCGGGTGGGCAGAGACAGGATTGCTGAAGCTTGCCGGCTGACGGCTTAACTCCAGTCTCAGTGAGAGACCCTTTTTCAAAGTAATAAAGTACAGAGAGTGACAGAGCAGGACACCCTCCTGGCTTTCACACAAGTACAAGGTGCCAGGTGCGTGCTGTTGTTCCTGTAATCCCAGCCCTAGGGGAGGAGGCAGGTGCATCCCTGGGGCTCACTTCCAAGCAGCCTAGCCTGCTGGGTGTGCCTGGCCAAATGAGAGACCCTGTCTCAAAAAAAACCAAAAAAACAAAAACAAAAAAAGGCAGGGGACTAGAGAGATGGCCCAGCAGTTAAAAACACCTGCTGTTCTTGCAAAGGAGTCTGCCTCTGTTCCTAGCACCCATATCATGTCAGGCAGCTCACAACCTCTGGAACTCCAGTTCCTGGGGATATAATGCCCTCTTCTGGCTCCTGTGGCCACCAGGCATGCACACACAAGCAGTAAATATAAATAAACAATCTAACACACCTGAGGTAGTCACGGCCTGAGAAATGACACTGAAATCGATCTCTTGCCCCCAATGTAGGTGCACACACGTAAATACAGGGGGGTGGGAGGAAGAGAGAGAGACAGAGACCTCAGTACTCTGGAAGTGGAAGCATCAGGCAGATCTCTGTAAGCTTGAGGCCAGCCTGGTCTACATAGCAAAACCCTGTTCCTTCCTCCCCATCAAACAAACAAAAAGAAAGACATTTATTAAAACCTCTCTCTTAGCCTCGAATGCCTTTTCTGGCCATCCCAGCAACAGAGAATGGGGATACAAGGCCACCATGAGTGTCCAAGTGGCCACTCTGCTACTGGGAAACAGAAGGAAATTGTGTGGCTTCCTCACCCCAGGCCACCACTTTGCTCACGATAGCAACTATAGAGAGGTCTCTAGGTCTCCATTCAGCATAAGGCCACCTTTCCAGCACACCAAGACCCACAAGGCCACATGGAGCTATTGAGCTCATCCTGAACCCTATCTAGCTTGGATATCCATCAAGGCAGCCCAGATTCCATCGCTCAAGTTCTGTTCTGCCCTGAACTGTGTGGGTCACCCTTCTGCCCCCACAAGGACTGTCTAGGCAGACAGGACCCTGGATTCCTTCTCTGCTACGACCCACCAGCCATCCTGAGTTCAACACACTCAACTTCATTTCCTTTCTGCTCTTGAGTTTTCAATGATTCAGGATTGGGAAATGATTGTCCTGAGAATTTCTAGGCCATAACATATAGCATCTGACATTTAAAATCCTGCCTCTACCATATCAGGCCTTTGATAAATTAAAATTTCTGGACTCAGTTTCCTCATGTGAGATAACAGGAGTAGCAGTACTGTTAAGCTCCCTGGGCAAAGGGAGGGCAAACCATACTGATGCACTTGTTGCCTGGGATACGGACGGGCTTCTGCCATCATCCTAATAGGAGCCATACAGCGCACTGTGCTCCACAGACCAGCACACGGAATCCCTCCCTCAATGCAGCTGCACCCCGACATAAATAATAGCCCCTCCCCTCTTTAGGAGCTCTGTTTTGGCCTTGTCCCCTTGGCACTGTGTTCCCCCAATGAGCTGCTGTGATGTTCTGAGACACAGATAGAAGCAGGGGTGGAGGAGACAGAAGATGTGCAGGACCAGGCTCTCTACCATCACCGCCACATCTCATGTGGAAATGAAAAACACAGGATAGTCTACCTTTGGGCCTTGCCTTTTGTGTCATAGGAAGGTTTATTTGCTGGGCTAGGAGTAAATATTTTCAACAGCTTGTTGGCTTGACTTACAACTTTTTTTTTCTTAAAGATTTATTTATTTTATGTATATGAATACACTGTAGCTGTTGTCTTCAGACACAGAAGAGGGCATCAGATCCCATGACAGATGGTTGTGAACCACCATGTGGTTGCTGGGATTTGAACTCAGGACCTCTGGAAAAGCAGTCAGTGCTCTTAACTGCTGAGCCATCTCTCCAGTATGTAAATATGTAGACATCCTCTCTCTCACCAGTAGATACCAATGGAGAACTCCCTTGCCCAGCAGTAACCACCTTGATGTCTCAGGCCAATGCCCGTGTCAGTAGTGACCTTTGGAATTGTATTTAGGAAAACAGTGCCATGGATCTTTTTAACTATTCAAAATGTCATTTATCCACATTGCTTCTAAGGCTGGAGAGACAGTTCACTCTACAGAGTGCTGCCTTGCAAACACGAAGACCCGAGTTTGAGCCCCCAAAACCTATGGCTTTTGTTTTTTTTGTTTGTTTTTGCTTGTTTTTTTTGTTTTGTTTTGTTTTGTTTTTTTAAGGTAGGTGTGGTGACACATGCTTGCAATCCCAGCACTGAGGAGGCAGGAATGAGTGGGTCCCTGAAACCTCCTGACCAGCCAGCCCGGCCTACCCTGTGAGCCTCAGGTTTAGTGAGAGACCTTGTCTCAGAAAACAAAGTGGGCAGCCCCTGACTATGAACAACCAAGGATGTCTTTTGCCCTGCACACACCCTTCCCCTCAAGAGGGAACACAGCAACAAAGGAAACACATGCACCAAGTCTAGCATAGAGCCCTTCCCTGTATGAGTTGTCACCTAGATTCAAAGTCTATCTCAAATCTCCTCAGCTACTCCAATTCTTAGTGACATACACCTATTGGGACAGATGCTTTGACCTCCTCACTAGATGAAGGCCACCTGCATAGCCATATTGTCCTTCTGTCTTCCACAGCAGCCCTGTACAGTGTCCAACACAGTGGGTGTACCCTAAGTATTTGTGGAATGACAGGTCAGTGTATTACAAACTGATCGATATTCCTCTGGCCTGTGTTGATTTTCTGAAACTGCCCTGTTGATAATACCCTCCACCCTTCCGAGTGACCCTCAAGAAAATCAGGCAGCCAGCCCTTAACAGGCCAATAAAGCCAGCCTTCATTTTGATTATCTTTGGGCTAGGTTTGCTTGGGAATTTGTATCTGTAGAAAAAATCTTAGTGTTCACCGCTGTGAGGCAGATTTTTTGCATTCATTTATTCTTTTGGTGGTTTGGCCCCATAAAGCAGCGGGCTGGCCTGAGGGAAAAGCTGCCTGAAAGAATCTGAGTTTGTCTTTAGTGGTAGAAATTAAACAACTTCTCCAGGCCGTGCCCTCAAACTTCAGCCCGGTTTACTATTGAAAATTGTGTCTCAAGGGGTACAGAGAGGCGTGGGATAATAGAGGCTGAAAAATGTTTGAGATTTGGACATTTTGTTTTCTTTTTCCCTTGGAGAATAATCTTTTGGGAAAAACTTGGATGAAGACCCTTAGCGCCATACAACTTTTTTTTTTCAAGTTCAGTTCAAGTCCCAAGTCATAGCTCGATTCATTTCTGTGAACAATAGACAGAGAAGTACCCATGGAGAGTCCAAAAGGCTGAACGAACTGCAGGAACAGGAGGGCAGGGTCCATCCGCTGAGTGTCCCGTACACTGCGTGAGCTCCCCAGAAGTTCCCAGTCACTCAGGAAGCCTTCAGATGGTGGCGGCTGAAACACCGGGCATTGCATATGTTTCCAGAGAAAGTCTGTGGAAACTTCCAAGAGATGTCCAGTGTCTCCCTAAGACTCTTCTCTAGGGTCTGCATCAAATTAAAGGACGGTCTCATTCCTCTATCTCCAAGACTGCGAAGTCGAGAAGCAGCTGTAACTAGGGCATGCTTGGAGGCCAGGCCCTGCAAACTACCCAGCACTCATTCAGGCCAAGCTGCCCCAGTCATAAAGTGGCAGTAGCATAAGAATTGCTGATGGGAGGGGGAGATGTCGCAGTCAGGAAAGCCCTGACTATGCAAGCATAAGGGGCTTGCACTGTGATCTCAGCATGGCGGCTGGCAGGAGGGTAGAGATAAGATCCCAGAGGCTTGCTGGCCTGGCAGTGCAGCCCAGGTGATGATGCATGCTCACTGAGAGACACTGTCTCAAAAAGGTAAGGTGATGGGCAGAGTTGCCACTCCCATTTTACTGGTTATGAACTAGAATATTTTTCGTTTGTTCGTTTGGATGTTTTGTCTGTCGTGTATGTCTGTGTATCACATGCGTACCCCACCTGAAGGTGTTAGTCAAGCTCCCCTGAAACTGGAGCTACAGACGGTTAGGAGCCACCGTGAGGATGCTGGAAACCAAACCTGGGTTCAAGAGAACCCAGTGCTCGTCTTTCCACCCCTGATGGACTAGCATTTAAACGAAAGCAATACTGATGTTTTAAATTCATCATCTAGGGGTTGGGGATTTAGCTCAGTGGTAGAGCGCTTACCTAGCAAGCACAAGGCCCTGGGTTCGGTCCCCAGCTCCGGAAAAAAAAAAAATTCATCATCTAAAGAGGCCCTGTGGCTAGGCGTGTTGACACTTGCCTTTAATGTCAGAAGTAGGGGCAGACAGATCTCTGTGAATTTTGGGCCAGCCTGGTTGGTCATCACAAGATGGTCCATGACAGTCTGGGTTACATAATGAGACCCTGTCTCTAAACAACACACTTCCTGGTGTGGGGGTGGGGGATTGAGATGAGACCTGGCCATTTATTGACACCCATGTGAAAGATGTTTTGGTGACCTTAACGAACATATGATAAGGATTTTTCAAAGCTCCAAACTTCCCCACCCTTCAGGGAGAGCAGCATGGCTCCAGTCCCTTCTGGGTCATGAAACACCAAAGAGATGCTCAACTCTCCTACGAGGAGGAGTTCCAAGGATCCTCCAGGATCTTCCTACACTGCTAAGCACTGGCTCTTCTGCGGCATGGTGTCTGCTCATGACAGGACTTGTGCACCTCCTCTGAAACCCTACCCCACTACCTGTCAGTAACCTTTGTGCCATCTCTAGTGAGTAATCCCCTTGGGGCAGCGGAATGGATGCTAAAGCATTAGTGTAATTACTTACTACTTCCAGAATGCTGGCTCATATGTGAACATGTGGTATGTCAAAGCCCAAGCAATCAAAATTATTTTTTTTTTTCTTTTCAGAGCTGAGGACCGAACCCAGGGCCTTGTGCTTGCTAGGCAAGCGCTCTACCACTGAGCTAAATCCCCAACCCTCAAAATTATTTCCAATGATATTAATAAAATGGTTTAAGTTCCTACAGCCCATCTTACAAATACACTATGGAAGAATGCTTCAGGCCTGTATCTAAACCTCTGACTCCATGCCTCCTGGGGACATGGTGGCAAACACATTCAATCCCAACACTTGGAAGCAGGAGGACCTTGTCTACATACTGAATTCCAGAACAGTCATGGCTATATAGAAAGCTCCCTCCACCCCACTCCCCAAAAAAGAGAAAAAAAAAGGTATTTTGGGTGGAGTTGTGGTTATCAACCACGTGAGCTCTGGGATCCAACGTGCCAAAGATCTGCTGTCAGCAGTTCCCTGGATGCTGAAGTGGAGGAGTGCTCCGTGAAGTAGATGCTGTGGACAGTTCTGCCAGCACTTGTGTGTCTTGACAGAGGTTGTCAGGACAGGAAGGCATGCTTTAACTATAACCCAAAGCCAGCCTAAGCTACGAGAGTAGTGGAAGTGGATATTGTCATAGCCAAAAAGAACAGGATGTAGGCTTTAGGGCTTCCTCTCGTGAGGAATTCCCTTTCGTCCCTGGGGCTCTGACAAGCCAAGTGGAATAAGGGGGAAAGCATCTGCAGGGTGCAGAGGCTGCCAGCTTGGAAGGAAGAGCTTCTGGACCAAGGTAAAGGGGGAGGTGGTTCCCAGAGTCTTATTAACGACTCGTAACAGATCTAGGTTTGAAGTCCCCCAGGAAGACTTGTGATCAGGATATTGCCAAAAAGAAAGATATCCAGCCACATGGGGGAATGAACCATGATCTAATTAGAGACTCCTGAGAGCTCCAGGATCTATTGAGAAACCTGGAAGTAATCGGAGAACAGAAGTATGGGCTGTGGTTGGTGCCTAGCGCCATCTCTGAGTAAGTTGTCTGTCTGATTACTGTGGGATACTATTCAGAGACTATAGTATCAGAAGGTGGTGTGTATATGTGCGTGTGTAATGTGTGCGTGTGCGTGTGTGTGTGTGTGTGTGTGTGTGTGTGTGTGTGTGTGTGTGTTGACTACATACCTTCCCAATGCAACAGAGGAGAGGCATGGTGCTCTATGACCCCACCACCTACTTGGCCCAGGGACCAAATAACAAATAGCACCCAGAGTATGGACAATGCATGCAGTCTCTTGACAACTCTTACAGGAGAGCTCAGTGCAGTGAGATGTTGAGATGGCCAGAACAAGGTCCAAGGATGCTGCTGGTGAGGGTAGCGGGGGATAGGGTGAGTAGCCTGGGATTTTAACGCCCATGGGGGCAGGGTACTCTTCAATCATCGAATTGAACAGAGCTTCTGACCAGGAGGTGACAGTCAGTATGAAGGACAGGGTGACTTGGACAAGAACTCGAGGAGGTGGCTAACAGGGAATCTTATCAAGAGTTTCAGGGTAACCCTAAAGACACTAGAGGAGACGGCTCAACTGACAACCCACAGTTGGGGTGATCGGACTCGGTCCTCTGTCAAATGAAGAAAAGGAAAGGTGCCAACTTTGTCCCCAATGTTTGTGTAGTGGTCAGGGTGGCTTCAATCCGGGCTCGTGCCAATGTTCCTTCCCCTTCAGAAGAGCCTTGGCTTAATGGACATCACTCTGTGGGGTTGAGCTGCTTGTGGCCAGGAGCAGAGTAAACAACATAAACTCTGTCCATCCCAGAGAGGGCACAACGAACCAATGTATGATCTGTGCGGGTATAGCATGGTGAGCCAGTGGGTTTCTTTCTTTTTTTTTAAAGAAGTATTTATTTTATTATATTTATCCATATATAATATATATCCATATTATATACATATGGTTATACTATAGCTGTCTTCTGACACACTGGAAGAGGGCATCAGATCCTGTTACAGATGGTTGTGAGCCACCATGTGGTTGATGGGAATTGAACTCAGGACCTCTGGAAGAGCAGTCAGTGCTCTTAACTGCTGAGCCATCTCCCCAGCCCACCGATGGGTTTCTTAAAAGCTGGTGTGACTGACTCCAAAGTAGTTGTGTCACTGAAAAGCCCACCTTAGCATGAGCAGTGTTCCTTACAACGCTGGACTTCTCTGCCTACCTTGCAGACAGTTCCACTGAAGAGTCTCCCGTCTCCAGCAACCGTTTCCTTCTCTACAACCTTTGATGCGGAGCCTCGTGAATATTGTGTCTTTCTGAACTTCCTGATTCTTGTGAATTAGCTGAATTAGTTTATCTTTCTGGATCTTAGCTTATATACACAGATTAGGATCGTTCTGTGGGTGCCGGTTATGCCAGCATAGGTGAAGTTATGCAGAGAAGAGGATTCTCAAAGCCATATTTCCAGGAGTATGCAAAGGCCATGGACTGGCCCAGAAGGGGCACTGAAAACCACAGAAAGGGGTCTCAGAAGGTGAGGCTATGATTTTTAGAGCAGAGCCTTGGAAAAGACTTTAGTAGTTAGGAAGTCAGCAGGGACCTTACTGAAAACAGTAGATCAGAAAGAAAGAAAGAAAAAAAAGAAGGGATGGGGATGTTGTTGTTGTTGTTGTTGTTGTTGTTGTTGTTGTTGTTGTTTAACTAATTAACTAATTATTTGGATGGGTGGACACCACAAATGTGAAAGTCAGAAGACAACTTGCAATTGGTTCTCGCCTACTACATGGGTTCTAGGGATCAAACTCAGGCTGTCAGGGTTGGTGGTAAGTGGCTTTATGCTGAGTCATCTCAATGTTTGGTTTTGTAAAGAGCTCAGCAGAAGACACGGCGGCCACACCGAGGCCTGCCCCACTGGCTGACCAAGAGTACCTATTTACCTTGAGATTAAAACTCCTGGAGAATGGAAATCGAGGAAGAAGAAATCAGCGGTTCCTTTGACTATGGCTTCCAGTTTATTTAATTCAGCATGCGTTCGTGTGACTGAATGAACATCCTTGACAAAGACTATGTGGGGAATTACACAGGACCTGGAAAACTAAAGGGAATCAGATGGAGAATTTGGCCAGTGAGCATCAAGCCTCTGGTGTAATGCTGACAGAGCTGTCATCCAAGTCGGTCATTTTATTTTGAAGTCTGTAGCCCCATGGAGGGCGTGGCAAGACCTTTGTATGAACGGACATGATACCTGAACAAGACGTGGTCACTTTTCAGTCTTGGTTCCAAATAGCTGCTTGTAAAGCCCGGCTCCCTATGCAGTCTCAGGCACAGGCTGCACCTAATGGGCTACCCGGGCCACTCAAGAAGTGATACGGAGGGCTGGAGAGATGGCTCAGCGGTTAAGAACACTGACTGCTCTTCCAGAGGTCCTGAGTTCAATTCCCATCAACCACATGGTGGCTCACAACCATCTGTAATGAGATCTGATGCCCTCTTCTGGTGTGTCTGAAGACAACGACAGTGTATCACTTATATGCAATAAATAAAAATCTTAAAAAAAAAAAAGAAGTGATGCAGAATCTGAGGTGCACTTTTTAGAGTGTGTTCAGCAGTGTATCCCTTTAGCTGAGCCAGGATGCCGAGAATTCCATAAAGACCTAGCCCTGGATTTGATTGGAGAGCTGGGAAGAGGCACTGCAGCCCTTCTCTCAGCCCAGAAATAAAGAGGAATGTGTTGACATCATTAGGAATGTTCAAGAAATAATTGGTTTTGATGGTCTTTTCTAGTGTGCCACCAGGAATCCCAGTGTGGGTGTCTACTGCCTAATCTTCTGAGTTTATTTAAAGATCCTGTGAGTGCCGCTCTGGGGCAATGGAATTTTCATATGTACCAGGAATTGTCCACACTGAGCCTTCTAATCGATGTATTACAGATAAACGCTCTGGAAGGACTTAGGGAAGTAAAGACTAGAGTTGCTGGTATACTGTGGCACTGAAATCTTCCGGGTCGTTGGATGGGTGCTTGCTCCAGGGGATGAAGGAGAAGCATGAGAAGCTGACTATGGGATTGGAGGGTGATGGTGGTGGAGAGCTTGGTAGGTACATGAGGCCCAACGAAAGAAAAGCAGAGCACTAAAGGACTGGAGCCTTGGAGGCTGTCTTTAAAAACTAGAAGCCCAAGCAGTAGGTGGAAAGAAACTGTGGTGTTGTAGTGGGGTGCCCATAAGCATTTGGGGGCAGCTCTGATCTCACATTGACATTACCCGGAGAACAATTAATTGAGGCAGAAGGTTAGGTCCCCATCCTGGAACAGTTGAGTGGCAGGGGAGGAGGGTTGGAAATCTATGATGTCAGGAGGACTGAGGACCAACAAATTGACCCCACTCAGTCCAGTAGAATGCAAATTTTCCTGTCTGTCCACATAGATCTTCCATTCACATACAAAGATGTCTACTCTACAAAAGTGAATTCTTTACTTGCTTGCTGTCCTGCTTTTTCCCTTGAGAGTGTCTCGTAAGTACCTTTGCATGTCTATAAATATTCACCTGCTCCATAAATTCAAACATCATTGTAGCATGAGGTATTTAATATCTTTCAGCTCTTATAGATGGCCCCAGTGAGCATTCTCGCAGCTGCAGTTTGCTTGCTTCTTTAATTATTTCCTTAGGATGCATTCCTTGAGGTGGTACGCCTTTGGAAGACTTGATACATGCCTCCAAGTTGCACAAGAAAAGGCTTACTAATTTATTCTCCCACCAACGGGGCATCAAGGAAAGTGCCCATGGTAATTAAAGAGGAATAAAAAAAGGTCTTTGCCAGCTTGACAGACTAGAAGTAGTTAACTCATTACTGAATTCATAGCTTCTTTATCTCAGATTCTGCAAACAAATGGGAGTGGAGCCTAGAGATTTTTCCAGATGGCTTGGTGCCTGGTCCAGACCTCTCTGCTGTCTCATAGACCAGGTTTGACGCTCTGGGGCTTTTGTTCCCCACAGTCAATTAGCTAGCATGCTCCCAGTGGTTCCACAGAGACCACCAGGGGGCAGTGTGGAGCTGTTGTGCATCCGGAGAATGCCTTCTGGTTTAGCCATAAGAAAAATTTGAATGACACTATTATTCTTTTGTTGAGTGTTTTATGACTTCTGCAGATCGGCACTCATAATATTGATTTGCCTGCATTAGTAGTTCATCCCCTCTACAATTGTTTTTACGTTCACTCTTGTGGGCTCTGGGAAACATCGTGGTCCATCATAGCTCTCTCACAGCTATGGCACAGGGTACCTGAATTGTTTGTTCTAATTTCATTTAGGTGAGTGGCCTCTGGGGCCATGGTGGGATAGCTCACCCCTTTTGTCTGAGGAAAGCCAGGATGGGCTGCAGGAACGATGGTTTGTGTTGTTCTTTTCTGGCATTAGTTAAAAACGTAGTCTTTGAGATAGGCCTTTGGGCTTAACTGGTTACTCTGCTTTCTGTGCCATAAGTAAACGCCACCCATAAGGTGAGGATGAAATGATACAATATATGAAAATAGCTTGGGAGTTTGCAGATGTCTTTTTTAAAAGAAATCTGAATCTATCTATGCAGATACTATGGTGAACTTCCCTTGCTTTTTTAAAAAAAATAATTTATGAGTATATGCCTGTGCCAGCTTGTCTGTGTGAGTACCACATACTTGGCAGGTGCCTTCAGAGTCCAGAAGAGGGTGTTGGATCTCCCTGGAAGAACAGGCAGTTGTGAAGTGCTCTCTGTATGGGTGCTAGGAGTAAACCTGGGTCTTCTGCAACAGTAGCAAGTGTGTTGTTGTTGTTGTTGTTGTTGTTGTTGTTGTTGTTGTTGTTGTTGTTGTTTGGAGGGTTTTGTTTTTGTTTTGAGACAAGGTTTCTCTGTGTATCCCTGATTGTCCTGGAGCTCACTCTGTAGACCAGGCTGGCCTTGAACTCAGAGATCCACTGGCCTCTGCCTCCTGAGCGCTGGGATTAACGGCGTGAGCCACCACAGCTTTACCAAGTAGCAAACACTCCTAACTCCTAGGCTCTCTTTCCTGCCCTTTGCTTTTGCACACTTACTGCTTGTCTAGAATGATATTAATATTAGAATGTGGACTTTTAAAATGCTGTGGTCCATAGCAGGGTCATGTGGTACAGCTCAGCACCTCAGTTTCCAGCTACAGAGGATTAGATAAACATTTGTCCCTTGCTACTTGGGGGTTGGGGGAGGTTTCAGGTCCCCTGTTGCTACCAACATCCATGGACACCCAGACCCCCGATTTAAACTAGTATAGCACAGAACTGGACAGATGGCTCAGTGGGTAAAGCGCTTGCCAACAAGACTGACAGCCTGAGTCCAGATCCCCAGAACCCACATAAAAAAGCCAGACACAGTAGCCTAAGCATCTGTAGTCACAGCGCCTCCCCTCAAGATGGGAGGTAGAAGGAAGCCAGAACTTTGCAGGCCAGTTAACCTGAGGACACAGCAGTTAACAAGAGTTCCTGCCTCACATCTTCCACACACACACCCTGGCACATGTGTGGCTACAGTCAGACACACAATTAATAAGTGGGTGTTGGTATGTAACCTAGCAACACCCTTCCCTATACTTCGACTTGTTTCTAGATTACTTTAAATACTTAATGGGGAAGCTATGTAAACAGTTAAGTAACAGTAAGGAGAGCGACCTGTGTTTAGTATAGATACAACCATTGAAGATCTGACTATTGCATTTAGTTAAATCCAAGGTCAAAACTCCTGTGGTCGATAAAAGGCACAAATACTAAATCCCAGAATACGGAGCCCATGACTGCATAGAGCTAACCAAATCCATTTATAATTTGCAATCGGTTTACAAACTATGTAGGGAAGTAAAAATACTCGGAAACAGACTATGATGCTATTGACTGTAGGTTGCTGGGGTTTGAACCAGAGCCGTACATGTGCTTGACAAAATCTCTACCACTGACCCATGTAGCCCAGGCTATCAGTAAACTCATGAGTTTCCTGGCTTTTCCCAAATCCTGGGACTAAAGGTATGCACTGCAGTTCCTGGCTCAGTAAATGGTGTTTGTTGTTTTGGGGGTTGGTTGGTTGATTTTGGTTCTGAGACAAAGGCTAGTCTTGAAGTTACTATATAGGCCAGGATAGCCTCAAATTCATAGAAAGCCTCCCCTTTTTGCCTCCGTATGAATGCTGGAATTAAAGGTGTGTGCCACCGTACCCCGACCCTGAGTAGAGGTTTGAAGGATGGTATGTCGCTGGTCTGTTGCCTATTGATTGTGAAGCTCATCTTCACTGACGACCCCAGGAGTAGCCACTGATCGCTTCTGGGTGCATTTCACCTAGACTGACGGAAACTTTCCAGGAAGGGGTACTTACGCCTCTCGTTCAGGTATTCCTGAAATGCCCTCCTGGTCACCAGGCACTTATCACAGACAATGTGCTAGGTCAAGTGCTGTGGTGACCAGAGCACACACGAGTTTCCTGTCCCTGAGAAGCTCAGAAGGGAAACGAGAAGAAATGCAAGTCAGGAGGGACTGAGGTAGGAACGAGAGACACTCACCAAGGTCAAGGCGAGAAATGGAAGAGATGCTTCAGCAGCCAAAGGACAGGACTTCCTGGCTATCGCACAGATAGAATACAAGGAGGCCGGTGGAGGGTAAGGTGTCTGCTGCTTTGACCCAGCATGCACAAGAGAAGGACGGCTCAGGCTTTCAGCCAGAAGCGACTACACACATGGGCCTTATAAATGGAGTTTCTTTCAAGGGTTAAGGTTATCCTTATTGAGAATGTCCTGCAGCCCCTGGCTCCAAATGTCACTCATTTGTATGACCTTGTCTACCCACCACCTACACTAGATACTCGTTCTCCTTTAAAACAAAGATGGGGGAGCTGAGAGGACAGGTGGTGCATACCTGTGCTATAATCCCAGGTCTAGGCTGTGAAGGTAGGACTTCAAGGTCAAGGCCAGCCTGGGTAATAGTGAGTCCAGGGACCATATGAGTATGGAAACCTTATCTCTGAAACAAATTGTGTCTGTCTGTGTGTGTGTGTGTGTGTGTGTGTGTGTGTGTGTGTGTGTGTGTGATTATGTTGATGTTTTGTTTTGTTATCTCATTACAGTACTGGAGCTGGACTCCAGATCCTTGGTCATGCTGGGCATATACCTATTAGAATAAACACTGCAGATACTGAGACGAGCATCATTTCATGCAATGAGAAGGCAGGGGTGCAGGTTGTGATAAAATGCCCACACAGCATGACTTACAGTATGGCCACCATCAATGTTCATTTCTTAGCCACCCTCATTTCCTGTGCTCTCCCTTCAGACTGAATGCAGAATCAGTTTGTTCTTCCCTAAGAGTGCGGAAGCCATTCGTGAACACATGTCTCAGTGACCCTGTGTAGAAGTCATAGTCTTTCCTCACCCATGGGATCAAAGACCCTTGCTGGGACTGCTTACCTATGGAGGGAGACCCTTGACACACAGGGCTGCTGACTTTGGGCGCACTTTACAGTCAGGGATGGAGGAGACAGCTGAGGAGCCGTAGAAGCTGTTTCCTAGGAGCCAGCCCTCTGCTGCCTGGCTGTTCTTTTGTGTTGTGTGTTTTACTGGCCCCAGATAACCACTTCCTGTTCCCTATTGATTTTACACAGACCCTGCTTCCTTTCTCTTCAATACCTGGGACATTTTCCAGCTCCTCTTCCCACAAGGGAAAATCCATAAATTTCAGAATTCCCAGACCTGCTTTTGGTCACTGGGCTCTGCAAGTCAGAACTGTTTTTTGCTGCTTGGTGGCCTTTTCTGTGAACCCTTGATGCCTTCCAAGAATGTTCCTGATTGAGCCAGCCAGGAGAGAAAGGTTTTGTGGAGTCTGGATCCTGCCCCGGCTTCTTTCCAGATAGAATCTGTTATCTACCATCAGCCCTGAGTCAGAGGCAGCACCTCACGGTGATTCTCACCCACCGTTAGAAGCCACCTGGCACACTGTGTTGAGCACTCTGAGCCTGCCCCAGGCAGGGCTGGGAAGAATTTGATAATGTATCAGCAATGCCTTGCATGGACACAGAAAGAGGCACGCCATACCCGTGCTCCGTGGACAAAGCTGCAAGGCTGCCGGATTGGGTTGGCAGTTCTAGAAAGCAAAAAGAAGGCCCCGTACCCACCTCCTGTGTCATACTTAGTGGTGAGACTGCAGATGCCAGCATCACACCTGACTTTTTTTTTTTTTTTTTTTTGGTTCTTTTTTTTTTTTTTTTCGGAGCTGGGGACCGAACCCAGGGCTTTGCGCTTCCTAGGCAAGCGCTCTACCACTGAGCTAAATCCCCAACCCCCACACCTGACTGCTATTGAGTTTCCTGAATCAAATTCAAGTCACTGGGCTTTCGTAACTAGCAGTTTTGTCTCTCCTGAGCCATCACCAGGACCAATTGTTTAGCTGTATAGTTTGGAAGGGTATTTCTAACAGGAAGTGAAAGATGGACTGGCGAATGTGGGCTGGGGCAGTGGTGACACTTAGAGAGAGCATTTGGGACCTTTCCAGCTGATCCTTGGGATTGACATTTAGTCCATCTAAGACAAAGGGAGCTGTGGATGCACCTCACAAACCCTCTACCTGCTCCCTTCAAGTGTGGCTCGGCCGGTAGACTGCCTGCCTACACAGGTTCAATCCCCAGCATCAAATAAACCAGACCTGATAGAACATGTCTGTAATCCCTGGGAGGCAGAGGCAAGAGCATCAGGAATTTAAGGTTAGTCTGCAATGTGCAAGATCTAGTGGGGGGGGTTGGGGGGGGAGAAGATGGCCTATGAGTTAGAAGAGTGCATTGTGTGTGCAGAATTCAGCTCCCACTCACACTACCCTGTAACTCTCACCATCAGAGGCCCAGGGTCCTCTTTTGACCTCCGCAGGCACCACATTCATGGGCACATACCTGCACACAGACTCACATGGATGCACATAATTTAAAAAAAAAAAAAAACCTTTAAGGAAAAAAACCCAAAAACTCTTTGGTTGGTGGTTTAGTCCCCGGGAGCTCTGGGGAGTCTGCTTGGTTGATGTTGTTGTTCTTCCTATGGTGTTGCAAACCCTTTCAGCTCCTTCAGTCCTTTCTCTAACTCCTCCATTGGGGACCCCATGTCAGTCCAATGGTTGGCTGCAAGCATCCTCATCTGTATCAGTAAGGCTCTGCTAGAGCCTCTCAGGAGACATCCATATCAGGCTCCTGTCAGCATGCGCTTCGTGGCATCAGCATTACTGACTGGGTTTGGTGGCTGCATCTGAGATGGATCCCCAGGTGGGGCAGTCTCTGGGTGACCTTTCCTTCAGTCCCTGGTCCACTCTTTGTCCCTGTAAACCACCCACCAAAGAGTACACATAGAGGGACCCATGGCTCCAACTGCACAAGGATGGCACTGTCTGGCATCAATAGAAGGAGAAGTCCTTGGTCCTGTGAAGGCTCGTTTCCCCGGTGTAGGGGAATGCCAGGATGTTGGGGTGGGAGTGGGTGAGCGGGAGTGGGAGCATCTTCATAGAAGCAGGGAGAGGAGGGAAAGGGGATAACATTTGAAATGTAAATACATAAAAATAAATAAAAATTTTAAAAAGAAAATAATTTTTAAAAAAAGAAAAATAAATGCAAACAGGTTGCCACCCCAAGGTTCTTCAGGTGTAGACAGAAGGCATACTTGCAGAAGTGTCTAGAATCCAGAGAACTTGGTTGCCCATGGGAAGCAGCAAGAGATGCCAAAATAGAATTTGATGTTTCTGGCTGAGTAAACTGAAGGTGTGTATGTGAGGGTGAAGGTTACTGATATAAGGCTACTTTTAATAGCTTTGTTTTCTGTTGCTGCCATGTAATACATGGACCTTATTGGGGGTAGGTGCACCCTTTAATCTCAGCTCTTGGGAGGCAGAGACAAGTGTATCTCTGTGAGTTCAAAGCCAACCTGGTCTACAGAGCGAGTTTCAGAAAAGCCAGGGCTACATCAGGAAACTTTGTCTCAAAAACAAAAAAATCCATGAGAGCTACTCATTGAAATACAAGTTCAATGCAAAGGTCAGCACGTTAATAACTGTGCTGACGGGAGTGTGGAGATGTAAACGCTCTCCTATGTTGCTGACAGTGGTACTGAGTTCTCAAATAAGTCTCCATGTTCATACACTGAACCACTCATTCTCCTCACAACTAGAGCCATGTCCTGTGACCCCTGGATTCACACGAGGGCTGGGTGATGAGTGCTCATGGAAGCCAGGCATGTTTGTTACCAGGAAGGAGCAAGAGCATGCCAATTTGTCGCAAATTGTGAGCCTGAAGCAAAGTGTGGTACTGTGACATCTTGAACACCAGAAATGTGTCAGCCTCAACCTCGCCAATGGCTAAAAGCGGAGATGGACCCAGTTCTGTCCTGTGTGGTCAGAAGAATAAGGCAGGGGCCATAAGAGAAGCTGTGGGAACAGAGCTGTCGACGGGGTCCACCATTCAATAGTGACAAAGTGTGGGCCACACGGAGAGCTGGTGTGAGTGGCCAGCAGAAGGCAAGAGGAGGGCCGGGCCCTGAAAACTGGGTCCTATTGTGCTTCTCTGTCCCGCTTTCATGGTCAAGCACTGAGTGCAAAAATTGCTCAGGTCCAGAAGCCCAAGGTCAAAGCCAGGCACAGGCAGTTTTACCCAGAGATCTGCAGGCTACTAAACGGGGACATGGAAACAGGTCCAGCATCCGCTTTGGTTGGTTCAGTTATTCGTTCATTTTGAAAACAGGATCTCATGATCTGCCTTTGAACTTGAGTTCTTTGTGCCCTCCATACTGTGTGCCACCACACACAACTGGACTTTTCGTCTTAAGCCTAGGGCTTTGCTGCAAGTGTTGCCATGGTCTAGGCCATCGGAGTTTCCCCTTGCTCCTTCTCAAAGGAGCATGCAGCTGCCAGAAAGATGTACAAGGCTGCGTATTCAGGTCTCCGTTAAGACCTTGGGCCCGGAAGGGGAAGCCCTGGGTCCTGCTAAGACTGAACCCCCAGTGAACTAGTCTATGGGGGGAGGGCGGCAATGGGGGGAGGGTTGGGAGGGGAACACCCATAAGGAAGGGGAGGGGGGAGGGGGATGTTTGCCCGGAAACCGGGAAAGGGAATAACACTCGAAATGTATATAAGAAATACTCAAGTTAAAAAAAAAAAAAAAAAAAAGACCTTGGGCCCACATCAACTAAGCACCGCGTGTATGGCTTTCCAGCCATCTGTGAATAGAGCCAATAATTCTAGCAAGTCAGGACAGGCCAAAGACCCCTCTGCACTCCAGCCTAGCATCAGTGGTGTGTGGCCAGCCAGTTGGTACCAGGCCAACTATGAGTATCTCTTCCCACCTCTTACAGTGACTCACCATAGTACCTCAAAACCAACTGTGGTGGGAATATTCCCACCACAGATACCACAAATGCTACACAACAGACTTTGGTGAGTAGAAAGCAGTCATAAGGGTTTATTAGGGCACCATCGAATGGTACACCTCCCCCACAAAACACTTGAGCTGTTAGAGCTTCCAAGATCTGCTAACTCTAGCCCTGGACTTGCTCGTAAATAAAAATATCTAAATTCAGTGAGTCAATGTGCAGTGCCTTCTCCAGTCAGACAGGAACTTGCTATGTCAGACAGGCTGGGTTTAAACGTCTAGGCTCAACTAACCTTCTTCAGCTGCTTGGTAGCGGAGGGAAAATAGCAATACCACTTTCTATCTATCTATATATTTTTTTAATGTTTATTTACTGGGGAGGGGCACATGGAAGTCAAAGGACAACTTGTGGGAGTCATTTCCATCCCTCTAGCAGGCAGATTCCTGATATCTAAAGTCATCAGACTTGGCCCAGATAGTTTTAACTGCAGGGCCGTCTCACGAATCCGCTTCCTAATTTTCTTACGTGTCCAGCAGTCACTTGGTCCTCTCTATTGCGCTTGCCACACCATCGAGGTGGTTGGTCTCTATTGGTGAAGACAGGTCCCAAGAAGTAAGGTCCCCCGCAAAGGCACAGCCTGTAAGCCGTGTTCAGCCACGACTCCTGATTTACTGAGAACCTGGATAAGGCCTTTGCTTTTGGAGGGACAGCTACATCTGCTTGGTTTTGTGTTTGTTTTCCCTCCTCTAGCCGGCCATCTTGGCCAGGTCTTGTCTTTAGATTGATAGAACTAAACACCCCCGGTTTATATGTGATGTGACTGAGTACAGAGAGGTTGGGTGGAGCCTGAGGCCCTGGTTCTCTGCTTATCCACTGGAGAGCTACATTTCTAAATCAAACCTTAGCTCGGGTTCTGGTAGGAGGAAGAACCAGGTTCTCTGGAACAGAGACATGAACAGCTAGAAGTCGCTTGGGACGAGGTGGAGTGTGCACCAGAGCTTCGAAAATATTTGTTGACTAAACCGTGGGATGAATGAAGGGAAAAAGAACTTGGCTTTTCAAGTCAGGGTCTCTCTGTGTAGTCATGGCTGTCCGGGAACTCACTCTGTAGACCAGGCTGGCCTCCAACTCAGAGATCCATCTGCCTCTGCCTCCCAAGTGCTGGGATTAAAGGAGTGCACCACCACCCGTCTAGCTTTTTGTTGTTGGCGGTGGTAGTGGTTTTAAAGCATTAAAAGAGTCTGATTAGGTTTTTTTTTTAAGACTTAGGTTTTATTCATGCATGAATATATATCTCTTGCTCTCTCCCTCCCCACCCTGTGGTGGTGGGGTATGTGTGTCTGTCTGTCCATCCCAGTGTCCAGGAGTAAGGGTCAGACACCCTGAAATTGGAGTTACTGGTGGTTGTGAGCTGCCTGAAGTGTGTGGTGATCTGGTCCTCTGGAAGAGCAGAAAGCTATCTGCTGAACCATGTCTCCAGCCCCCCCCCCCCCAAAGTATGATTTCTTTTTTAAAAAAGAAGTTTTCCACAAAAAATTATCTATTGTATTAACTCCAGAAGCAGCTTATTATAGATCCCTATGGACTCACAAATTGAATTTATTTCGGAGGATTCGCCTATCCAGCAGCCTCAGGAAGGAACATAGCCTCCTTCGACACTGAGGTGGAACAAAGAGGTTGTGTTTGGAATTTAGTGCTGCATTTATGCAAACGCTTAAAGCCACTCACTTTATAAAGAAAATAAGGGAGGTAATATGTTTTCTTTTTCTTTCATTACCCTCGTCAATGATTTCAGAAAATGAAGTGGTTTTTTTTTTCCCCATCTGGGGAGGTATTTTGTCTTTCTGCTACTATACATTTATTATGTATATAGCGTTGTGCCTGCATGTATGCCTGCAGGCCAGAAGAGGGCACCAGATCTCATTACAGATGGTTGTGAACCACCTTGTGGTTGCTGGGATTTGAACTCAAGAAGAACAGCCAATGCTCTTAACCTCTGAGCCATCTGTCCAGCCAGTATTTTCTTCTTTAAAATATTTATTAATTCTGTCTTATGTGTGTGTGTGTAGCTGAGTGTATGCATGTGTACTAGGTGCATACCCGAGACATCAGAGAGCTTGTAGGAACTGGAATCACAGGTGGTCGTGCACCACCATGTGGGTACCAGGAACTGAAGACAGTTCTTCTGCACAAGCAGCAAGTGCTTTTAACCACAGAGGCATCTCTCCAGCTCCCAGAGTTGGTGCATTTGTTAAACATAGAGCGATCTATGCGTGTCTCTGAGGGGGCTAAGGGATCATACTCCCTACCCCATGTAGTGGGAGAGAGGGACTGGAACTCACAGTGCTGGTGCTGATTCAGCCTCCGGGTGCTGGGATAGCAGATGGGAGCCACCATCCCTAGACACTCACAGGATCTTAAACAAACTCCTAAGAACCAGCAGGGTTGGACAACGCGTACTCTGTGCTGTCCCTCCAAACCCTAGCAGGAGGAGGAGTCACTCAGTAAAGACCAGTTGCTCAAGTTGAATGAATTGGACAGTGGTGGTGCACACGTTTGATGCCAGCATTTGGGGAACATAGTGAGACGCTGCCTCAAAAGAAGAAAAGAAAAGAAAATGTGGCTCCCTTCCACATAGACCATGTCTCCAAAGGGTACTGTGACGGACTAGACAACACCATTGTAGAAGTGGGTCTAGCACGTTTGTCCGGACAAAGAGGGTTAGGATCTCAGTACTTTGTGATGGCTGTCATGGCTTGACTGCGGAATGCCATCCTACAGACCATGTTTGAACACTTGGACTCCAGCTGGTGATGCTGTTTGGAGAGGAGGTGTCTACCTGGTAGACGCATATCGCTGAAGGTGACCTGAAGGGTAAAGCCACCTTTCGTCCTAGTCAGTACTCCGATTCCTTCCTCTGGGAGACCTTAGGAGCTCTATCATCTGTTGCCCAGGACTCTGCCAAGCCCTCCCCATCCATGATGGACTGAAACACCCCTGACACTGAAGCCCAAATAAATCCCTCCGTGTTACAAACGTGAGAATCAGCTGAGCAGGCGTGACCCCCGAGGAGCCCGGAGGACAATGTATACAAACGATAACCATTCCACCTGGAGAATGCGGTCTGGGCTCGGAGCAAAGTTAGTTTCTCACAAGTACAAGATTCAAGATGGGGGCCAGCAGAACAAAATAAGATCCTACAGTCCAGCAAGACTTAAAGCTAGCTGGTGTTGGGAGACAGCAAGGGAGGAAGCTTGAGGACTGGTTGGCATGGCTTGTTGGTTTTTCTTCCTGAACCACTGAATTGGTGGGAACCACAGGCAGGCTGGGATCGTAGGGGAGGATGGCTGATTCGAGTTTTGTAGGTGGTACAGGTACGGTGGTTTAATGAGGAGTGGTTTGCTCATTCACAGTGGAGAAATTACCCATTGTTCCACATTGACGATTTGTCACCTGTGGAGGCAAGAGGTCACCTTTGTGGAGTCAGTCCCCTTCTTCCACCTTTCTGTGGGTTCTGGGGATCAAACACAGGTCCTCAGCTTTGCAGATTCCTTTACTGAGCCACCTCTGCAGCCTCCAGGTTTCTTTGTTCCGTGGTTGTTGCTAATGTGGGAAGAGGAGGGGCTGGGGAGATGTTCGCTGAGGAACATATTACCTCGCAAACATGAGGGCCAAGACTGCACCCACAGAAAAGCTAAGCCATGTAGCTAGTGCTTGTAATCACTGGGGGAGACCCACGGTCTCTGGGGTTCAGGGTCGGCATCCTTGCCTAAAAAACCAGCCCCGTTTCAGTGAGAGCCCCATCTCGAAAATCAAGGTGGACTGCTCCTGCACCCAGGGCTGATCTCTGGCCTTCATGTACACATGCTCACACACAGAGACAGACAGGGGAGGCAGAGCTGGGTGTGGTAGAGCATACCCATGCTAGCAATACCAGGAGGCCGGGCAGGGTGGGTTATTGCTGACAAACCTGGGTTACAAGTAGAGACTGAGTCTTTTGAAAGGGTAATGTCTTACTGTATTTGAAGCCATCTTTTGGTGAGGGAGAAATGAGGGGTGTTTGTTACCTTGGTCTTGTCTCTTGGTGACAGCAGTTGTAGCATCTTTTGAATAAGGTGTAGGGATCCTTGGACTTTATTCAAAAGAGCCCTAGCTTGAGGTCAGGGGAGTCAGTGTTGACCAGTGGGGTTCCAGAGAGGCAAGGCTGCTTTCCTAACCTGAAAGGGTGCATACCAGTTTCCACGGAAAAGGTGGGCTTCCGGGAGCTTGACTTTGGGAGATGAGTGGGTTTTCGAGCTCCACCCTTGAAGGCTCCTTGGGGAGCCTTGTCGTGGGTGCATTCGGTGACAGGAAGCCTTGACTTTTCTCTGGTGCTCAGGTCCTGCTGAAAGGGTTTTCTCAGCAAGCATTCAGAGACTGTGGACGTGCCACGGGGTCCTGTGTACACCGAGTAGGGGTGAGACAGGGTGGGCCTCTCTGGCGCAGGGGCCCTCCCTGCCTTCCGGGAGCCTGAGGGTTAATCTCCGTAGCTCATTGGCAGCTCTGCCTCTGTCCAGGGCATGCTGGGATTTCCTCCCAGCTGTTTTACATCACGAAGATTTGTGTGTTGGGGAAATTCCAGGGCACAGCTGCAATTAATCTGCTGCTGGGTCTCCGGAGCAGAGTGAGGACTGTGTAGGACAGGTCTCCGCCCCGCTGCAGGAAAGCGGGTTCTAACCCCCCTGGGGAGCATCCTTCTGAGGGACCCTTCCCCAGGCCGGAGGAGAGCGGAAACAGCCCACCTGGCCGAGCACTTAGCCCTAAGGGGACTCTGGGAAGGGCTGAGAACCAAAGAGAGAGGGAGAGAGCGGAACAGTTAGGAAAAGAGGTACAGTACCCCTCTAAGGAACAGTTAGGAAAAGAGGTACAGTACCCCTCTAATAAAGCCAAAGTAGCATCCAAGGCAACAATTGTTGGAAATGTCACCCAAAAGAAAACATCTTTTGTCCGTCTTAGGTAGGAAAAGTAGCTCTCTGATCAATATACCACAGTAAAGTACAAGGGCAAAGCCCGTGTAACCCAGTAGGGTTCACCCAGGGAATGCAAAAGCACTCGCCAGAAAGAAAAACCAAATCACTATGCATGCATCTCATGAATGAATTTAATAAGAGAAGCCACGTGACCTTTTGGGGAGGGGGGGTTCCGAGAGATTCAAGGACTGTTCCAATGAGAACAATTAGGACTAGAATCACCCTTCCTTAACAAGGCAAACATATATTCTAGGGCTGAGGAAGTGGCTCGTCGGTAAGAGTGCTTACTGCACAATCCTGAAGACCTGAGTTCAAATCACCAGCGCCCACATTATCAACAACAGTGAAACAAACCTGGAGGCTGGTGAGATGGCTCAGACATAAAGGGATTTGCAAACCAGAGGAGCGGTGTTTGATTCCCAGAACCCACAGAAAGGTGGAAGAAGGGAACCAACTCCAGAAAGGTGACCTCTTGCCCCCACAGGTGACACACATGCCACTTACACACACACAAAGTATTGATAAACAAATGCATTTCTAGAAGTTTTAGTTGGGTGTGGCCACACATGCCTCTGTGACCTCAGCGCTGTGGTGGGCAGAGGCAGAGGATCCCTGGGGCTTGCTGGTTGCCAGTCTAGCTCCAGTGTAGTGAACCTGACCAAGAGACCAAGACAGAATAATAGAGCGGGACACCTGACATCCTCCTCTGGCCTCTACAAATGAGTGCATACACAAATGCATGCACCACACCTATTCACACGTACACACATTTAAACAAGAGCGATTTTTATTGCATTTATTTTATTTCGAGGGGTGGTGATTGTCACAGCACACATGTATGGAGGTCAGAGGGCAACTTTCAGGAGTCTGTTCTCTCCTACCACGTAGGTCTCAAAAATCAAACTCTACTTGTCAGGCTTGGTTGCAAGGACCTACTGACCCACATCCTAAACTGTAGCTTCATTGTACTCAACTATAAACAAAACAGCCAGTTTCCAAGCTTCTGTGAAAATTGGAACTATCGGCCCCGTAGTATGTGTCACAAGATGGTGGTAGCATTTTAACACAGTATATTTAAGTTTGGTGTCATGGCAATGTTCTATCTCTGAATCCTGAGGGAGTCCTTTGGTCACAGACAGCTCCAGCAGTTGCATTGATACCTTGAAGACAAAAGGAGCTTTGCCTTCTCGATGGTCATCCCAGGAGAGACGGGTAGCCGGACCAGGCTGTGAGCGCATCGGCTGCACTGATGCCTAGCTGGGATGTGCTGGTCAGAAGCTTGAGCCGTAGGCAGCTTGTTGAATGGAGCTTAGATAGGGCTTGGCGAAACCTGTTTTAATTTGTCCACACACCATTATTGTGCACAGAGTCTTAGCTTAGCTTAATCCCCACAGACGTGCTCCACCCATGTGCAGTGACCTCCGGGATAATTGTGCCGCTGGCCTCTCATGGGAACAACTGCCAAAAAGCGCTTTCTTGGCACAGGAGAGATGTTGCAGTGTTAAAGAGTGGGTACTGTTCTTGCAGAGGGACCCGAGTTTAGTTTCAACACCCATAGTTCATGGCTTACACAACCATATGTAATTGTAGCTCGAAGAGAGCCAACTCACTGACCTCTAATGGGTACCCACACACATGTGCACAACACACAGAGACAGAATTAACACTGAAAATAAATAAATGAATAAAATCTTTTTGAAAAGCAGTTTCTTTCCACTGGCGTGATCTAGGCATTCAGAACTCTGCAGATGCCTGCACGGTCCTAGTGCTGATGCCTCCTACTGCCCCTAATTCTGGTTCTGCAAAGCACTTTACAATTCCCCACTGCTTGTGCTGTAATCTGGAGACTTTTTTTCTTAAAAAAAAAAAAAGACTTATTTATTTATTTCATGCATGTGGGTACACTGTCATCAGACACACCGGAAGAGGGTGTTGGATCACCATTTCAGATGGTTGTGAGCCACCATGTGGTTGCTGGGAATTGACCTCTGGAAGAGCAGTCAGTGCTCTTAACCACTGAGCCATCGCTCCAGCCCATTTGATAGCTTTCTATGGGATTCAGTGAGCCTTAAAGTCCTGCCAGCCACTCCACAACTCTCTTCAAGATCTTAAAAAAGGAAGCTGGGGACATGGCTCAGTGGTTAAAACACTGGCCACAGAAGTGTGAGAACCAGAGTCCAGATCCCTGGATGCCCACACCATGCCCATCTGGTGGCCAAACTGTAATCCCCGTGTTTAGGAGGCAGAGGTGGGATTCAGCGAGCTCTGGGTTCAGGTGTGGCTCCCTACCTCAACAGAGAAGGTGAAGCACAATCAGTGACATCCAGCATTAAGAGAACAAGGCAACAAGTGATAGGCACATATGCACGCACATTCATACATATATGCACCCACACACATGAACACACGTGTACACCACACACAAGGGGGAAAATCGTCAAAAGGAGAACTAGCATAGTACTACCTTCCAAAATGGTTCCTCAGGCCTCTAGGAGTGAATAGAGTTGGATGGGGCCTGAGTGACAGGACCACTATCCACATCCACTTGCTCTCAGACATCAGAAAGAAACCAGACTTCAGTGGTGGGCGTGGCTTAAAGACTTACCGTCTAAACTTCCCGTTCTTAGTTAAAATTAGTGTGGAGCCTGAGCATGCTGGCACATGGGGGGGGGGGTGCTGAGACAGAAAGAGCTCTTCCCTTTAGTAGAAGCCCAAGGAAGGCATCTCGCTAGACGTGTATGTCCAGTGCCTGTTAAGGGAAGGGGAGAGCAGATCCCCTAGACCTGGAGTTACAAGCAGTTTTAAGCTGCCATATTGTTACTGGGAACCAAACCTGGGTCTTCTGCAAGAGCGTCCAGCACAGGCTCTTAATGGCTCCTACATCTCTTCATCCTTGACCTTGAAGTTTCTAATTGCAAAGAGAGGCTGGGAGGCTACTGGCATTTGGTAGGTAGAGGCCTCAACATGTTGTATAAGAAAAAGGCCATATTTAAGACCCCAAACATTATTTCAAACCAAAATTCAGATAGTTTGGCCTACCCTAATACAATCTAAAAATATCTCTGGGACAACCAATGAACATATGTTTTTATGACACAAAGGGGAGCTAGATCATCGTAGAGCTGATGGGTTTAGAGACTCTTGTGCTGTTGGGCAGTATTATCTAGGACATTTCCCTCTAACATTAGATGTTCTTCACTGTGACTTTTCTGGTTTTTGTTTTCTGTTGTTGTTGTTTCGAGACAGGGTTTCTCTGTGTATCTCTGGCTATCCTGGAACACACTCTATAGACCACGCTGGCCTCAAACTTGGAGACCCACCTGCCTCTGCCTCCTGAGTGCTGGGATTCAAGGCTTTCACTACCATCACCACCGTGTTTTCCTTTTGTACTTTTTTTTTCGTAAACAAGGTCCATGTATTACATGGTAGCTGGAATAAAGGTGTGGGCCACCACTACCAGACATGGTTGTTAATTCTAGACGATGTATGGTGCTCAGTTGCAAGTGCTGGCTACTTCAAGTCACCGCCACAGGAGAGCATCGACATCCATATTTCCATTCAACCTCTGCGGACAGGGCAGATAGGGAGGGAATGGGAAGGTTCAAAGGAGGTGTTGGAGGCTGGTAGTGTGGAGAGCGTCGTCCTGATGGGCCGTTGTTTCTCACCTTCCACTTGTTGAGGCAAGATCTTTCTTGTCTCTACTGCTGCACTGAGTACCACAGGCTAGCCGACTCTAGACGCTCCTGGCAATTCTGTCTCCCACTCACAGTGGGACTCCTGGAATTATAGATGCACACCCTCACATCCCAATTTTTATGTGGGCTTCAGGGTTTCTCAATGCCTTTACTTCCTGAGCCATCTCCCTACCCCCCCTTTTTTTTTTTTCAGACAAGATTATGTGTAGCCAGGGTTGGTCCCATACGTTCTAATCAGAAGCTGATGGCTCTGAACATCTGCTCCTTCTGCCTCTACTTCCCCTAAGGTGGGATACAGGCATGCATCACTGTCTTCAGTTTATGGGTCAAACGTTGGGCTTCATGCATGCTGGGAAAGCACTCTCCCAGCCTGAGGTATACCCACAAGTCTTGTGAATACCTTCCTAGAAACTCCACCCCTGTCCTGCCCAAGCCGCTTTCTGCCATCTGTAACCCTCCCCCACCCCAACCGTGAAATCCAAGGATGATCCAAAGGCTTCCATCACTCTCTGAAAGTTGATCTGAGCCCTCTCACTCCTCTACTTCTCCAAGGATTGTATGTAGTTCTCAAAGTAGTCTCAAGACTTCTGCGCACGCTGCCTTGCTGGTCGGCTGCCCAGAAGCACCCTGTCAATGTTGACTCTAGGACAACATGCTTGCTTTTGCTCCTGGCAAAGACTGATGGTTTGCTTATGAACATAAGAACTTCCATTTATCAACTATCTCCCATGTGTAAGATAGTGTTCAGTGCCTGACGTGGTCTGGTTCCTGCTAACAACCTGTAAAGTTAGTCATAATAGCTTGCCCTACAGGTGACAAAACAGACTCCAAATTGTTAAGTCATTTGTCTTGGGTCACAACCTCCATGGGTTGAGTGAGATCTGTACCCGTAGTTGTGCTCAAAGCCCAGGATCCTCCACTTCCCCTAGACTCCCTCCTGTCAGGCTGTGCCATACCCATGTTAAGGAAATGTTTTTCTCTGAAGAGCATGCATGCATGAATGTGTGTGCACATGGGTATGGAAAGGATTCCTTTGTTTTTTCCCCTCAGTGCTGCATGGCAGAAGGGGGGTGATTGTTCCAAGGTTGGGAGGCACTAATGAAAGGTCAGCATCTATCAGTATAAATACATGCTGGGTGGGTGTGGTGGCACATACCTATAATCGGAGTATTCCAGGTTTAGAAGCAATGAGATTGCTGAAAATTCAAGGCCTGACTGGTCTAAGTAGTAAGTTCCAGGCCAACCAAGACTGTGTAACAAGACCCTGTCTCAAACAAGGAAACAAAAATGATAATTACCCCTGACACTTGATTGTGGGGCAGGTGGGAGTCTTGTTGTTGGGTCGTTGTTTGTTTTTTTGTTTTTAGACCCATCTCATATATCCTAGACTGGCCTCAAACTTGTTACGTAGCTGAGGGTGACCTTGAACTTCTGATCCTCCTACTTCTACCTCTCAAGAGCTGGGATTTCAGGCAGGCCACCACCACAACCCATATATTTGGAGTTGAGGATTAGGTGTAGGGCTTGGTGCATGTTGGCTCAGTACTCTACCCCCTGGCCCAATGCCCTGGCCCATGCTTCACCCATTTGTTTCCACTCCCATGAGTGCGTTTCTTGGGGATTGCCATCGGTGATGCTACCGGATATGGAAATGAACCAGGCAGACCAGATTTGGGACTCTGTTCTCTGAGGATCTGCCTTGCTACACAGGGAGAGTAAAGAAGAGTTGAGCCTCAACGACGGGTTCTTTAAAGATGGTGATCATATGGGAGTGTATCCATTCCCTCCCCACTTACAACTTTACCTGAATTATTTAAAGTCTTGGCCCTGTGTGTGGTGATGGATGGCCATAGCAATAAATGTATTATATCCCTGGATCTGTGCGCTTACATCGGTGGGTCTCCCGTACAGCTGGTGACCTCCCTGAAGCCCTTTCTATACTCCCCTTGGTGCTTGAGAGAGAGTTCATCTCACCTACTTCATGTTTTCTGTCCCCTGTGCAGTACCTGCAGATGAAATGGCCCCTCCTCGATGTCCCCTCCAGCGCTACAGTCAAGGACACAAGATCACCATCTCCAGCACACTTGGTGAGTCTGCCTTAGCTTCCCGGGCCCCATCTGTGACTCCTTTCCCCCTTCCAGAAGCTTCCTGAATCTGTCTCCTTGGTGTCTTACTTTTCTCATGGTTGTGCTAAAATATCCGACTTAACAGAGGAAGGGTTTCTTTTGGCTCACAATTTGGTGGGACCAGCTATGTGGTGGGGAAGCCATGTTTGCAGGCATGCGAGGCTGCTGGTAAAATGGCAGCCTCTGTCAGGAAGCAGAGGGTGGCGGATGCTGGTGCTCAGCGCATTTTCTCCTTTTTGTTCAGTATGGGGATCCTGCCCGTTGGATGGTGCCTCCCACATTCAGGGTGAGTCTCCCCCTCCTCAGTTAAATCTTTCTGGAAACACTCTTGCAGACACACCTGGAGGGTGTTTGCCGGGTGTTTCCATGGTGATTGTAAATTCAGTCAAATTGACAATGAAGATTAACCCTCACACCCGGTGTGGGCACAGTTAGGGGTTAACAGAGGTTACATCTCAGACACCCTCCTCACCTTTCCGTCCACCTCAGCACAAAAGCACACGCCACCTGGAATGCTTGATTGAAGGCACATGGCCCTGACCATTAACCCCGGTTCTTCCTGGACACCTGCTTCAAATCCTTCTCCACTTCCTATGAACAAGAGGTCCTTTCTGTCCAGTTGGTGCTCATTCAGAACACCTCCTCTTCTCCCTGTAGCTGCAAGACTGCAGTTACAGAGGCTCCCCTTTACCAGCTGTTTCAGGGAAGCATCCATTTAAATGTGGACAGTGGCTGCTCACACAGCTGTGCGGGCTGTGGAGGAAAGGGGGGACAGGAGCAGTGGGGTCCCAGCAGGGCTCCTCGCCTCCACGGGACATAGCACTGAAGCACAAAGCGTATAAGAGATGATGTGGGAATCTAACCCTTGCATTCCGTCTTCCAGGACGTAAAGTAAGGCTCGGTGGATGCCTGCAGGCTATCTGGTGACTATCTTGCTAGCGAGTCTCAGAGTCATAGAGGATCTTCACCTGTCACAACCTGTCCACTTTATAGACACAAGATGAGGGCTTGTGGTCCACACCACCTTAGGGCCCCATGGTGATTTGTGAAACTTTATTAGAGGCAAGTTTAAAGATCTATGAAGGTAGAGTATATTGTATAAAACAAACCCCCATGCTGCCGACATTCACATTCCTCTCCTGCCTCTCTTGTTTTACAGCAAATCCCAGACATGTTTTTCTCACACAGGACATTTTAAGACATACTGATAACCCTCGCTCACTAAAGGGCAGCTGTGAGCTGAGATATACACAGAGTATAAATAGAGGTGCAGCAAACGTGTGTGGTTTCCAGCAATCGTCGGACCAGCTCCTAGTGAGAGAGCCCTGGTCTTATTTGTCAACAACATGATGTCATGTATGGCTCTCTGGTGACTGTCACAGCCATCTGCCAGGAGGTAGACAGGAGTAACCATGCAGGGCAGAGCCAACCACCCAGGGTAGGCTGTCCCAAGACATGCAAGGTACTACTGGTAGGGTCTATATCTTGTCACCATATTATTGAACTGCTCTGCCATGGCAGTGGTTCTAATCCCCGAAGTCCTATTTGGCATGGTAAGCATGAGGTACAAGTGCCCTCTAGTGGCTTTAACCAGACACAGGGAAAGATGGATAGCGCTAATTCAGCTATCTCTTTACTGTCTACTATCTCTGCTGACCCCACTCACCCTGTGGCACCCTGCAGCAAACCCCAACATATCAGGGCTTGCTGCCCTCTCTCTCCTGTCTAGAAGCTATCTTCTCACAGGTTTCCTTTTATTTTTTTAAAGATTTATTTATTTATTTTATATATAAGTATACTGCAGCTGTCTTTAGACACACCAGAAGAGGACATCAGATCTCATTACAGATAGTTGTGAGCCACCATGTGGTTGCTGGGAATTGAACTCAGGTCCTCTGGAAGAGCAGTCAGTTCTCTTAACCTCTGAGCCATCTCTCCAGCCCATGGGTTTCCTTTAAGGGGACACAATTTCCCTTCCAAACCTGACATGTATTTCTGATTGTCCCATCCTCCCTGTGAGCATCACCCTACACATCCACTAACATTCCCACCCCAGCTTTCCACAATTCCAGCCACATCTTCTTCCCTGCCAAGCCACGGTGGCCTAGCCCGGCTCTGACCGCCGAGTTCATTCATCTCCTCGCTTTCTAGGCACCATTTAGGTGACAGCTGACAGTGTTGAGCACTCCTACCTCCCTCGCTCCAGGACACTATTGGCTCTCAACCTTTTTTCTTCAAGTAAACCAGCTGCTCATAGCTCTCTCTGGGTAATAGGAAAGTACATGAAATTCCTAAACTCTCAGGAAGCCTCTTACAGTCGCAGCTGCCAATCATCTAGGCATTACAGATGAGCAGGCTGCATATCAGATCCCAGCATGGCAGGGGAACACGGAGGCCTTACACCCGTGCACATACACACTGAGGGAGAGAAGGAATATATATATATTCAGGCAAATTTCTGTAGATTTTAAACCAACCTGGTCTACATAGCAAGTTCCAGGCAAGCCAGGGCTACAGTATGTGCTGGTTGTGGATGCTGTGGGACACTGCAGGTTCCAATCCAGGCTTTGCTTCCTTCTCTTCTCTCAGCTTCAGGCAAATTACATCATCTCTGTGCCTCAGTTTCCTCATCTTTTAAATGGGGATTAGAGGCGCACTGACATCATGGAGTGGTACAGAAATGAGCCAGTGTAACGAGTTCAGCATTGTGCCCAACATGCAGTAACTCTTCACTAAGAGTTAATTTCCAGAGCGTCACCACAGTACACCATCACTGTCACCACACTACACACCATCACTGCACACCATCACTGTCACCACACTACACACCATCATTGCTACCACACTACACTATCACTGTCACCACACTACACCATCACTGTCACCATACTACACACCATCATTGCCACCACACTACACACCACAATACCCGTCATTGCCAGCACTGCTGCCGTGGTCGCCATTGTTAAGAAATTAAGAGAGGGAATGAACAATTAACATCACATTTAATTAGCAGAAGTAAGAGGTAATGAGGGCCCGAATTAAGTGCCAAAACAAATGGACAGATTGGAAGGTAATAGAGATAATGAGCCCATAGAATTTAACATCTTAATCCCCCAAGGATATGATTTAATTGGGCTGGGGTGGGGCTGGCATCTCAGTTTTTAAGCTCCCCACAGCGACTTTAAGGGGCAGCCAGAGTTGAGAATCATCCCGTAATCATGAATCAAAGGCAGCAGGCAGGGGAGAGTGAGTGGTGCTCCCAACATCCCTGACCACTGAACCTGACTCCTTGTCCGAGCCAGAGGCTATGAGCTGGACCTGAAGTTTCTTAGAACAAGATCACGGAAGCTGGGACGTTGGTTTTCCTTTTCTTTTTTAATTAGAGAAATGAAAACACTCTAGATTATGAAAACTTAGCTTAGATCAGAAGTAAAATATTTGACGAAGTTTGCCCGGGGAGGGGGGCCAGTGAGGAAAATAGGCTACAGACGTGCAGAGATTTGGTGAGTCACGTGAGTCTGTCAGGGAAGTCCTAAGTAAGTCGCAACCCAGCGTGCCAGGGGCAGGGCTGGGTGTTATTATTTCCCTTTATACCCCTAAATCAAACTGGGGGTGAAAAACAGGAAAAATCGCCTGTTGATATTCAGTTTTCCTGTTTTGCTCTGTTATAGTCCACTTTATGAGCGTCCGTGCTTGCCTGCCTGTCTGTGCACCTTGTGCGTGCCTAGTGCCTAAGGAAGCCAGACAAGGGCATCAGAGCCCCTAGAATAGTGGTTCTCAACCCGTGTCAAAACCTCAAATGAGCTTTATATAGGAGTCACCTCAGACCATCCAAAAACACAGACATTTCCATTACAGTTCACAATGGTAGCAAAATTATAGTTATGAAGTAGCAACAAAAATAATTTTATGGTTGTGGATCACCACAGCATGAAGAACTGTATTAAAGGGTCACATCATTAGGAAGGTTGAGGACCACTGGTCTGGTCTAGAACTTGAGTTATAGATGGATGTAAGTCACCATCTGGATACTGGGAATTGAACCCAGGTTCCTGCAAAAGCAGCCTGTGCCCTTAACCATCTCTCCAGCCCCCTGTGGAGCTGTCTGTGATATTTGATCACTGTGATCTTACTGTTTGGGGACGATTATGCTGATGCCCCACGCTGACCATGTCTGCAGGCCAGGAGCCTGTCTTTTCTTTTACCACTCTCATCCTGGAGTGCTGGGGTGGGGGTGGGGTGTATTTGCGCTGTGCACAAGTATTTGTCCTGCATCTTCCGTATGCACAAGGAAACTTTGTTAAGTAAAGGGGAGTGGGGAATGTGAGAAAGGTGGACAGCCTGTGTATACATCTCCCTACCCCAGGGTCATTTCCCTCTTCTCATTCAGAAATGATAAAGTGATATATGAGTGGTTTGTGGGCATAGGCCTGTAATCCCAGTACTCGGGAGGCTGAGGGAGACTTAGTTCAAGCCAACCTGGCCTACATAACAAGTATTCAAAACCACAAATAAGCAAGTAAAAAGATAAAAGTATTATGTTCAATATGCCACTTGAGAAAGTGCCAAGGGGCATGAGGGAAGACAGTTGGCATTTGTGATGCCACACAGCATGTCACTGGTGTGTGTGTGTGTGTCTGTCTGTCCCCCCTCTGTGTGTATCTGTCTGTCTTTCTCTCTGTTTCTCTCTGTCTCTGTCTCTGTTTCTGTCTCTGTCTCTCTCTCTCTCTCTGTGTGTGTGTGTGTGTGTGTGTGTGTGTGTGTGTTTACAGGCATTCACCACTATAGTTGGCTTAGGGAGTCTGAGGATTGAACCCAGGGCCCCATGCATGTTCAGGCAGTAAAGGCGCCTGCCACCAAGTCTGACAACCCGTCTTCAAGCTCCAAAATCTACATAGTGGAGGGACAGAACAGACTCCTACAAGTCAGCCTCTTACTTCCATACACTTGCACACACTCACAAAAAAGTAAATAAATAAAACTGTAATAACATTTTTAAAAGAGCAAGACTTTGCTGGAGCATGGGGGGAAGGCTCATGAGTAAAGCAAAACAAAACAACCCCCCCCAAAAAAAACACCACAGCCTGCAGCCCACGGCCACTTACACTAATATTTAAATAGCGAATGCCCTATGTTGTCATTATTCATTGACTCATCCTCAGAAGCATAGTGGAGAGATTCATGCCAAAGGACTGGTGGCTGAATCAGAGCCTGGATGCTCTCCTTCTAAGGACTGCAGATAGTCTCACAGCCTCAGCCCCAAACTGAGAAGCCTGATGCTGCTTAGCCTGACTGCTCTCAGAATCACTTGCTGAAATTTCCCTTTTAGTATTGTACATTGCAGGGCAATATGGTGGTCCACATCTGTAATCCTAGCACTTGGAGAGTAGTGGCAGGGTGGCCAAGAGGAGTTTAAGGTCATTCTTAGCTATGTGGTGAGTCTAAGGCCAGCCGGGGCCATGTAAAGCCTTGTCTGTCTGTCTGTCTGTCCGTCTGTCTGTCTGTCTGTCTGTATGTATGTATGTATGTATGTATGTATGTATGTCTATCTATCTATCTTTCCACCCATCCATCTATCTATCGATCTATAAATGAAACTTCTATATGGCTATGTGAAGCCCTATCTATTTATAGATAACTAAAAGATGAATAAATGAAATTTGTGTGTTACTTCCCCATCTCACCAGGACACCTGTGTAGACCCAGAAGTCCCTGCAGTTCACAACAGTCTGTGGCTCTCTCCATTTGTTCTCCGGTACTGACTATCCTTTTTGTTATTTTGTCTTTTTTTTTTTTCCGGAGCGGAGGGCCTTGCGCTTGCTAGGCAAGCACTCTACCACTGAGCTAAATCCCCAACCCCCTGACTATCCTTTTTAATTAATACTAATTTTCATTTGAATATAGCTTCAAACTTTCCTACCTGAAACTCCCACATACTTTTTATCCAGATCTACAACTCGAACTACCTCCTGTGGTTTTTCCCTCTCCCTCCCTCTTTTCCATTTCTGATTATGTTGATAGTAACTTAGGAACGTGACCTCTGAACACTGTAGGTTTCTTAAGAACAGAAATGTTTGCTTAAATACCAAAATAGAGATGTAAAAAAGAAAAAAATCAAGAAAGGAACAGCAGGGCCTGGGAAATGGTTGATTCGGTAAGAATGTGTGTGGTGTTAACAATGAGGACCTGAGTTCAAATCGCCGGCTCCCACATTAAAAAGTCAGAAGGATGTGCCTATGCACGTGCTCCTATAACCCCCAGCCAACAGCCCAGCTCAGGTTTCAGTGGGAGTATGTGGGAATAAGGTAGAAAATGATGGATCAGGACACCCCTCATCCTCCTCTGGCCTCAGTGCATGCATGGTTGTTTGCATAGAGCACACAAACAAAAGAAAGATTAACATTTCACATGGTTCTCTAGCACACAGTTCTCTAGCACACAGCAGTAACGGCTGTGCTAGCCACGTCGTCCGGCTGCACTTCTCTGGGTTTTTTTTTTGTTTGTTTGTTTGTTTGTTTTTCTTTTTTTCGGAGCTGGGGACCGAACCCAGGGCCTCACGCTTGCTAGGCAAGAGCTCTACCACTGAGCTAAATCCCCACCCCACTTCTCTGGGTTTTATTGGTGTGACTTCAGCTTCCAGTCAGCCCAGGGCCCCAGCCCAGCAATCTTCCCTGACTCTCACATATAAGCCAGCAATTCCCTTCTTGGGCGTTTCTGTTCTTGTTTTGGTGAGTAAAAAGCCTCACATAGTTCAGGCTGGCCTCAGACTTGGTTTGTTCTCGAGGCTTGCCCAGAACTCCTGACCCTCTTTTCTCACAGGCTGAGATTACAGGCCTGGGCCACCAGGCTCAGCACCAGAAATTCATGGAGCTCAGCTTGACACGCTGTCTCCAGTGTCCCATCAGGCGCAGGCCCACTGGCTCAATGAGACCCATGTCAGAGATGTTAGTTTTGGGATCAGCTGACGCCAGGTGTTTCCATTGTGTGCAGTGCTGCTGTGCTCCCCTGGGTCATCCAGAGTGCTTATGGGGAGAGGATTTGAAGGTGTGCATGTGCTTTCTCAGTAAGTAAACCCACACTGCTGTCTTCACACCAGAAGAGAGCATCGGACCCCATTACAGATGGTTGTGAGCCACCGTGTGATTGCTGGGATTTGAACTCAGGACCTCTGGAAGAGCAGTCAGTGCTCTTAACTGCTGAACCATCTTTCCAGCCCACATCATTCCTTACTAAGGCTGCAACCACCAACCATACAATTATTTTCATTGCTACTTCATAACTGTAATTTTGCTACGGTTATGAACCATAATGCGAGTATCTGTTTTCAGATGGTCCTAGGCTGCCAAGGTGAAAGCGTATTTTGACTCCCAGAGGGGTCACGGCCCACAGGTTGAGAACCAGCCTTCAGTTTCTTTCTGTGTTTGCATTTTAGTTTCTCTAAAATTCTTACACCTCCCACCCTCCCGCCTTCACCTAGGTAGAACCAACAATGTAGCAAACAAAATTTGTGCCATTGATAACCCAGATACATAAACTGGTGGTGAGGGCCAGTGTGATGGCCTTTACCTCAGCAGGGACCTGATTCTGTCCTCAGGACCCATATAATGGAAGGACTGAATCTACTTATCCAAATTGTCTTCTGACCCACATCCATGCCATAGCGTGTGCAGACACTCGTGCTTAACAGAGAGAGAGAGAGAGAGAGAGAGAGAGAGAGAGAGAGAGAGAGAGAGATACATGGACAGACAGACAATGGTTTTATGGTTTTGTTGTTTTTGATTTGTTTTGAGAGAGAATCTCATCCGTATGTAGCCCAGAATTCTATCATGCCAGCTAAAATGGACTTTAAGCAAAAATGTTGGGCGTGGTGATCAAAAAACACTCTGTTAAACTGAGTGAAATAAGATATATTCTAACAACCCTTTGGATTCCAAGGGGTTTTAAATGTTCTCCTTTGGTAGGCCCAGTCACTGCAACCCTGTCACCAGGGAGGAGTGCCAAGAGCTTGAAGCCAGTCTGGACACACAGGAAGGAATAGTAGTACCAACAGCAAAATGATAAAGTACCCCTAGGTTCTCTGTGTTATCCCTGCTAACAAGAACGGAGGAGCGGGACCTCTGATTAGGAGGGATTTAGCCAAAGTATTATAGTCAAAGTCCAACTTGCAAAGCCTTCAAGATAGGCCATTGCACAAAAGGACCCAAAGGCACGTTCCAAGGCCCGGAGCATTCTCTCTCTGGCCTGCAGGTTCTTGCCTTATCTTCCCATCTTCCCTGGTCTGCAGCATGGCCCTTACAGTGTCTTAGGGTTGGAATGTTTCGTTTGGGATTCCGGCGCTGTGCTGTGATTTAGAGACATGGTCTTATTCTATAACCCAGATTGGCCTCAACTTAATTTCTTTTTAACTTTTTAAAATTACTTTTATTTGTGTGTGCGTGCGTGTCTGTGTGTGTATAGAGCACGTGTGTAGAATTCAAATGACAACTCATGGAAGTTAGTTCTCTCCTTCTACGTCGTGTGTTTGCTGGTTGAGCCCTCTCACTGCCCTAACCTCAGCCTCTTAACCCTCCGGGAGGCTGGGTTACAGGTGTGACTGACTCATCCTGCTCAGTTTACTTGGAGTGTTTGTGCCCGAGGCACCTTAGCTGGAACCCAGGCCTTTCCCAGTGTTCTGCTCCTGTGGGAGACCCCCCCCCCCCCGGTCTCCTTCTCTAGCCTAGGCACCAGTCTCTGTTAGTTCCCCAGACATACTGCGTATACAGCCCACCTCAAGGCGCTCCACTAGTGTTCCTATGCCAGCATCCTCCCCCTCCTCTCACTGCCTGCCTAACTTGAACTGCCCTCAGTCATTATGTAAGTCCTCTTTTTTCTTTTCTTTTCTTTTCATTTTTTTTTTTTTTTTGGTTCTTTTTTTTCCGGAGCTGGGGACCGAACCCAGGGCCTTGCGCTTCCTAGGTAAGCGCTCTACCACTGAGCTAAATCCCCAGCCCCTTCTTTTCATTTTTAAGACAGGGTTTTACTGTGTAGCCCTGGCTATCCTGGGACTCACTCTGTAGACTGGGCTGGCCTCGAACTCAGAGATCCTCCTGCCTCTGCCTTCCAAGGGCTGGGATTAAAGGTGTGTTCCATCACGCCTGGCCTGGTTTGTTTTGTTACATACATTTAACTGTTGAGGGCCAAGGAGTAGCTCATGCCTCATGGTGCTTGTAGAAATCAGAGGATGGCGTCTAGCAATCTTTTTGTTCTTCCACCTTGTGAATGTCTGTGGTCAAACCCAGTTGTCATACTTGGTGACATGAACCTTTGTCAGCTGAGCCACCTCAACAGCCCTTCTTGTCCCAATTTCAATTAACTTCTTCTTCGCCTGGCTCTGGTTGCATCTTTCACCCTTACTGTCTACACCAGCTGGCTCCTTCCAGGTTTTTTTGTTTTGTTTTGTTTTTTTGTTTTTTGTTTTTTGCTAAATTTAAGATAGACTTGGGCATAATTAGAAATTGGGGGCCAGAAGTTGGTGAAGAATCCAGACACTGGCAGAGACAATGGAGCGGAGTGGCTGCCAACACTGGATGGCAAGTTCTCGTTAAGTGGAGAAGACATTCAACAAAGGGCCCGGGCCAGGAGAGAAGGGACAGCACTCAAAAGCACTCACTGCTCTTGCACAGAAACCAGGTTTGGATCACAGCACCTACAAGTGCTTACAACCATCCTAATTCCAGTTCTAGGAAATCCAGTGCCCTCTTCTGTCCTCTGTGGGCATCAGATTTAAGTAGGCTTCCACAGAATACACATTCATACACGCAGGCTAACCATGATACATGTAAAATAAATAAACCAATTTACAAAACTCATTTACAGAATAGACAGCCTGTAATCCCAGGACTAGGCATGTGGGTACTGGGGAGGGGAGAAGGAGGGAGCAAATATGCATAATTAAAAGGAGACATCTCAGGGATTAATTTAGGAAGAGTTTTGTAGTTATCTGTGATGGGGTGCATACAAAGAAGGTTGCTCTCTGTCATAAAACTTTAAGCAGTAAATTACCAAAATAGAACAAAACCGAACCAAAGTGGCTCTGGGCCAGTGGTGGTTAGTAGGGCCTGCTCACTGTCATGAATACATTCACTCTTAAAATGTGCACAGGGCACAGTAAAATGGCTCTGTGGTTAAAGGTGCTTACCTGAGGACCTGAGATTCAAGCCCTGAATCCAGAGAACCCATTCTCACAGATTGCCCCTGATCTCCACAAGCACACAGTGGCATGTGTCACGCCTACTTGCACATGCATATCACACACACACACACACACACACACACACACACACACACACAGGCAAGTAAAATTAGGAACGAATAGCCCATTGTGGTGCTGCACACTTTTAATTCTAGCACTTGAGAAGCAGATGCAAGAGGATTTATGACTTTGAAGCCAGCCTGGTCTACAAAGTGAGTTCCCACACACCCGGGCCTGTACAGAGTAACCCTGTCTTGAAAACCAAGTAAACAAACAAACAAGAAATGAATCCTTGCCATGCAGAATGTGAGATCCGCTGCAAGAGAATCAGAACTTGGAGTTGTATTATGATTGACACACTGATTATTTGTTGGTCCTTCCTCCTGTAACACATCTCGGTTTAGCCGAGCCCAGCTGAGCAGCCATTCAGATCTTAGGAACACACTTAGGAAATATGCAAGTAGCGTGAGGATATTCCTGCCACAAACCTGAGGTTAAAAGTCAAGAGACATGGCAAAGCTGATAGTTTTCTTTTCCCTGGGTTGGATGACAGAAGAAATGGAGTGACCCTTGACTTAGCTGACCTGGGGCAGATGGAAAAGTCAGAGTGTGGCAGGGTCCTTCTGTGGAGCCTCAGTCCTCTCCTAGATCTCCTTCCAGCCCCACAGCTTAGGAGCTCTGACAGACACCAATCCCTGGAGGAACGACCTCTGCTGGAGCTTCTCCCCAACTGCTCCCTCCCATGGACTTTGTGATGTTTCAAAAAAACTGATGCCAACTGCAGACATTTTTGGTTTCCATTCTCCCCTGGAGCCCTGCCATTCTCTATCAGCTAACAGATCACACGGATGATTGACAGAACTCGTGTTCTGAATAGTATTAATTGACTACTGAAGTGTTGGGTGACTTCCTGGGCAGCCATTGTCAAGCCCATGAGTGACATCATGAGTGACAGCAAAAGAGGAGGGTCTACTCTCCTGAGCCATAAATCCCATGCAGCTGATTTCTGATCAGGTCAAGAAAACAAAAAACAAAACAGGGGGCTGGAGGGATGGCTCCACGTTTAAGAACACTGGCTGTTCTTCCTGAGTTCAATTCTCAGCAGCCACATGGTGGCTCACAACCATCCATAATGGAATCCGATTCCCTCTTCTGATGTGCATGAAAAACTGAGCAATCCTATACATGAAATAAATAAACAAATCTATAAAAGAAGAACAGGGAGGGGGACTCCTCTGGTGGAGGGTTTTCCAGAGCAAGCCCTTAGGGGTTACTTTTACTTTGGGCTTAAAATATACCCTGAGAATTCCTTCGCTGTCTAAGAGCTGGGAGTTTGAAGAGTTTCAAACTTGGAAAGGACTGCGGCAGGCTCTGGTGATCATAGACCAGCCTAGTTACACAGTTGAAGCCTCCTTCGGAAAGGTGAAGTGGGCCTGAGGAGATGGTTCGGCAGATACAGTGCTTGCTCTGAAAGTGTGGGGAACCAGAGGACGTTGGGATCCTTGGAACTCACATAGAACCCAGGCAGGCATGGCAGTCCCTTACAGATTTAGAAGATAATAAAGACAAGAATCTCTAGGGCAAGGAGTTGAGCCAAAATCAGCAAGCTCCGGGTTCAGCCAGAGACCTCAATAAGTCACAAGGAGAGCAAGGAAAGCACTCCAGTGTCACCTTGAGCCGCCGTCTGTGTACACATGCATACAACTTTACAGTGGATCGGGGAGAGAAATTGTCAAGATACCTGGGCTGAGGGGGTGCTCAACCTACATAGCTTGCAGGAAGGATTTGGCTCTGTTTAGGATGCTGCATCCCTTGCTGAGCAAGCCCCTGTCCCTTCTTTGTCTTGTACTGAGATTGTCCACTGAGGCCATGCATTCCTGCCCCGTGGCCTAGGTTTGTGCTGTGGTCATCAAGCTCCTGGGGACAGCTGGAGAGAGAAGTGGGTGAGAACAGAGTGGGAGGTAGCCTCCTAAAAGAACAGGCCAGCCTCTAGGACAACTCTTTTTTTTTTTTTTCGGAGCTGGGGACCAGGGCCTTGCGCTTCCTAGGTAAGCGCTCTACCACTGAGCTAAATCCCCAGCCCCCTTCTAGGACAACTCTTGCTCAGCAACATTTACTTCCTGTCCAACCCTCGCAGTTCATTTTCTAGGCAATGGTGCCCCCTAGTGGTACATCATAATAACCCACGGGTCATTTAGAGTGAAGCCTAGATTTGCAAATTGAACTCAGGTTTACCTTTCTCTGTGTTCTTTGAACAGTAGACGGGCAACTGAGACTTTTTTACTTTATTTGTGGGAGAAGGGGAAGGAGTGGGGTCTAGGCTGGCTTTTAACTCGCTATGTAACAAAGAATGACCTTTCACCTCTGATCTTTCTGCTTCCTGAGTGCAAGTGCCTGGGTTTCAGGTTTATGCCACCACACCCAGTTTACCCAGAGCTGGAGATCAAACATGGGCTTCAAGCACGCTAGACAACTGAGCCACACTCCCCAGCCTAAGACTTCTCACTGAAGGGAAGACGAAATGATACAGATAAATTAAAAACTGAGGCATGAAGACCAGAGCAAACGATCATGGGATTGAAACCAGCCTGGATGAGATGATGTCAAAAATAAATAAATGACATGGGACATGGATGGCAGTGGCTGACTTTGATGTGTGGTTATGTAGCAGTCAGTTTTAGAATCATAGTTTACGCGTTTTATCAGTTGAGATGGTATATGCGATTCTCTTTATTTTTTATAGTGCCAAAAAATCACCCTTTGACAAGCTGACCCCCCAAAACCCACGTACATCGTTTGGGCGCACTCGCTAGGTTCCTAGTCCGTCACTGGGGTGCACTCCCTAGGTTCCCAGACACCTGATGTCAGAATTAGTTATTCCTCATGCCCTTAGTTGTGCTATATTTTCATGGATGTAGCACCATTGGTGATGGCCAGGAAATAGTGAAAGCAGCCAGCGGTTGTGGCGCACGCCTTTAATCCAAGCTTGGAAGACGGGCAGGCTAATCTGAGTTTGAGACCCTACAGAGCGAGTTCCAGGACAGCCAGGGCTTCACAAAGAAACCCTGTCTCAGAAAAAAACTTTAAAAAAAAATTTTTTTTAAAGTGAGGACAGTATTCAGTTTCAACATTGCTACACCTGACAAGTACAAAGGGATTGGAAGTTACTCCCTTTGAGGCCTTTTCAAACCACCAAGGCCAGCAGCACACCTCATAATCAGGATGGGTTCTCCTCCTCACCTCTGCTCTGCCCACTTTACCCGCTGTAAGACTTGTAAGCTCAGGAAGCCCCAGGAGCTGAGCAGACTGGAGTTTGTGGTATGAACATGGGATGAAAAGGGCGGCAGGAAGTAACCAAGAGGGGTCGACGTGCTCCTCATCTGTAAAGTCAGAACTTGGTCACATAAACTCCTTTTTCCACGAGGGCAGCCCTGCCCCATGCACAGAGACCACGTAGCGCATCAGAACTGCACAGCCCAGGAGCACCCTGCTATATCTGTAAAGGGGGGCTGTGTGGGAGCTCGAGAGGGGGTTCGGGGCCCCCTCTCCTCTCCTCATTTCCTTCTCTCTAGGCCAGCTGTGAGAGCTGGAGAGGGTGTTGCCAGCACACATTCCACCAGTGGGTGGCAGCTGGTCATACACGGCGCCTTCCTGCCAGTGTCTAGTCCGTCTCCTCTCTCTCTTGCAGTCCAACAAAGTCCCTGTTCTTCAGCATCCTCATCACCTACAGCACCCGCTGACCCCTCTCATCACCTACAGCAACGACCACTTCTCCCCCGCGTCCCCTCCCACACATCTGTCCCCAGAGATCGACCCAAAGACAGGTGAGTGACCCCTGCTACAGGCTGTGCTCCCAATGGGCGGGAGGATTTCCTATGGGCTGGGGGTACAACTTGAAGGAATAGGGTCTGGGTTCAAATCTTACCATAGCTCTAGAAAGGTTCATTGTCTTGCCAGTTGGCTCTCGAGAGTTTTGTTTGTTTTGCTGTTATTGTTTGGTCTGGTGGGGTGTTTGTTTGTTTGATTGATTGATTGATTGATTGATTGATTGATTGATTGATTCGTTGGTTGAATTTTAGCCATGCCTCCTGCCTCTCCACACTAAAAGGCCATTCATTGTAAGGATCAAAAGTAATGAAACAAGTTAAGTATAGAGCCTAGAAACATTGTAAATTCAGAGCGCTGTGTGGTCACCAGTGGGCCTCTGTAATCAGAATGTGTGCCCAGTACACCACACATTTCAAAGACAGCCTCTGGACAGGCTTTAAAATGGCTTTAAAGCAGTCGGGGCAGTGTTGGCTCTATGTGTGGTTGTCGATAATTAACTGCCCACCCCACCTGTCTGTGCCTGGAAGCCAAAGTCTTCATGACACTCCTGCGTCTCTCTAACACTGAGGATTTTCAGGGCCTTGTTTAGAGAACAGTGATTATTTCGGGGTGGGGGTAGTAAGCACAGAGTGAGAACCCAGAGTTTATTGGCAAAGTAAGTTTATTGTCCCGGGAATGAAGCTGGTTTCCTAGAACATTAGATAAATGAGGACTTAGGATAATTGTTGCCCTCTGTTGAGTATTCCTCGGACCTTGTATGAATCTGTCCAGTCAACAAAAGAAAGTTGTAGAGATGGCTTCTGGGTGACTAGAGAGAAGGTATCTGGGTCCTCCCTCCATTGGGTGCCCTTGAGTTGACCACCCAGAGCTGCTAGAAAGTGAAAGGGGCAGAAATGATGCTAGACAGGGACTTTCCTTGGTGTAGACAATCTCAGCATGCAGGGAGGCCGCTCCTGTTGAATGTTACGTAGGTTATAAAGGTTGAGTGAGGGAAGCATTTGACATATCTCTCTTTGGAAGCAGGTATCCCCCGGCCCCCTCACCCATCTGAGCTGTCACCGTATTACCCACTGTCTCCAGGAGCTGTTGGACAAATCCCCCATCCCCTCGGCTGGCTCGTCCCACAGTAAGGAAACCCGGACCTTTCTTACCCCCATTCCTTCCTGCACTGAGCTCTGCCTCGGACAGCTTCCTCCCAGCTCCTCTGTCTCCCTGCCTCTGTTTCTCATCATTCTCTCCAGCCCCCTCAGACTTGGCTGACCAGCTCATCTTCCTCCCTCCTCACCCTCACAGGCAAGGACAGCCCATGTACTCACTCCCTCCTGGTGGTTTCCGGCACCCTTACCCTGCCCTTGCCATGAATGCTTCAATGTCCAGGTGAGTCCTACGGCTGGGGCTGCCAACATGATGTGACGGTCATGGGATAAGAGTGACTGCCACTTCTGGCCATAAGCCAGCCTGTCACCTATAGGTTAGTGAGCAGGCATGGGGTTCCTTGATCTTTACTTCTCTTTGATGAGGGACTACCTCTTACCTCATACTCCTTACACCACAACCCCATGGAATGGGGGCTCCAGGACCCACCACACACACACACACACACACACACGCACACACAGCTAAAACCTCAGAACCCTAGCCTGCTACCCTCCTTCCACATCCATACGTACCGGGCTCTGTGGAACAGAGTCATTTTGAACATGACACACTGAAGCCAGAGAGTAGGAGGAAATGTGTATCTTCCGTGGTAATGCCAGGAAAGGAAACAGTGTTCAGGGATCTCACCGGGGCGGCTCTACCTGGAAACCAGCCATGGCAGGCAACCTACAGTCCTGCAGTAGCCCGTGCGTGCCTTGGCCTTCACAGCTTCTGTGTTTTCCATTCTGTCTGCATCCAGCACCAGGCTTGGGTACCCTGCGTGAGTTAGGGGAAGAGAGAGTGCCATTGAGCATCCCCCAGAACTGACCGCCTAATTCTGCAGGTGACAACCATCTCGGTGGCTCGAAGCCCTCACCTCTCTGGTCTCATTTGTTTCTACTTGTTACGCAGCCTGGTCTCAAGTCGGTTCTCCCCACACATGGTGGCTCCTGCCCATCCTGGTCTGCCCACCTCAGGAATCCCCCACCCTGCCATCGTCTCCCCCATTGTGAAGCAGGAGCCAGCGCCCCCCAGCCTGAGCCCTGCAGTGAGTGCGTAAGTAAGATCTGTCTGGCTGGAGGGGTGTAAGCGGCTGGCCACTCTGCTCAGCGTGTACCATTTGCTTTTCTCTCCTGCTGTCAGCTTGCAGTCCGAGTGGCTTCTCCCGTGGAGCCTGCTGTTCACTTTGATTTTCTAGGGTCCTTCCTTTAAGACCTAATGCATCTGTCCTCGAAGTCAGGTTCTTGTGGCTGTGAAGAACTATGAAAGCCTTTGGCTTCCCTCCCTACCCTGTCGTCCCAATAAAATGTAAGGCCAGGATGGGAGAAAGCAATTTTCTCAAGGACTTGTGACAGCTGGTGCCAGAGCAGAGACCCTGGCATTATCCTCTCTGCTGGAAAGACAGCGAAAGAGCCCACACCACCAGCACCATGGCTGAGGGGGATTTTTTTCTCAGCCCAGAGGGCCATGCTCTGCCTTCCTTCTCTTCTCTCCTCACTCTCTTCCCTTCCCTTTCCATCCCCTCCTGCCCTCCTCCCGCCCACTCTCTGCCCAGATCCTGAAAGCAGTCACACATGGCCACCCAAACAAGCCTCTCCTCTCAGAGGCATTAGTCAGCTGCCTCAGTGGAGGCAAGCATGAGGGAAGCTGGGTGATGACGATACTTAACCTATAACGATAGCCATGTGCCTCCCCAGGAAATCCCCCGTTACCGTGAAAAAGGAAGAGGAGAAGAAGCCTCACGTGAAAAAGCCTCTCAATGCCTTCATGTTGTATATGAAGGAGATGAGGGCAAAGGTGGTGGCCGAGTGTACCCTGAAGGAAAGTGCAGCCATTAACCAAATCCTGGGAAGAAAGGTAATGTCTGCTCCTGTTAACTCGTCCTGGCAGCAGGCCTGTGTCCCTCCTACCCTGACTGCTCTGTGTGTCCTTACCCTCTCTCCCTTAGTGGCACAACCTGTCAAGAGAAGAACAGGCCAAATACTATGAACTTGCCCGGAAAGAACGGCAGCTTCACGCGCAGCTCTACCCAACCTGGTCAGCCCGGGACAACTATGTGAGTGTTCGCGCTGTGCATGCGGGAACACAGACCTTGTTTCCTAGAAATAAGGAAGCCAAGTTTGAATTTTTAGGGGCTGTATCTAGAAACTCTAGGATACTTGTTGTATTTTTGTACATATGCTTTTAGTCTCTCTTTCTCTTTCTTTTTCTTTTTTTAAATCTGGTGAGAGAGTTCATAGTAACTGCATCAGATTTTCAGAGGGACCTGGGACTGCTCAGAAAAGATCAACGACCTGGCCAGGGTGACAGCTCAGGTGAAATACCTGCTTGGCAAGAGGTCAAGTGCTGATCTTCAACACCTACATGCAAAACTGGGGCATGGTGTGTGTACCTAGCCTATCAGCCCTGAACAGGAGAACAATTCGTGGGGTTACTAGCCAGCCAGCCAGCCTGTTTGGCAAGTTCCAGGCCAGTGAAGAGACCATGTCTCTAAAAAAGGTGGACGGTGCCTGAGGAATGACATCCAGGGTTGTCCTCTGGTCCCCATGAGCATTGTATGTACTTGCATGCTTGTGTGTGTACACACATATACATACATACATGTGCACATTCTAGGGAGCAAACATGTAAGAGACAGACCATCTCGAAGGCCATCAGGACCAAGACGCTTGGTTGCCCCTACCAGAGGGACTTTATGAGGAACAAGGGCAGGGTCACTTTTCCTCCTTTCCCAGACTGGTTCTCCAGCACCTCACCAGGAGCCATCAGGAGAAAGGCTGCCATCTGTGTTCTGAGGTGGTCCGGGGTCCTCTCACCAAGCCAGTGTTATTCTGTCCCTATTCATCAGCCCTGTGGCCATGTTTTTCAGGGTAAGAAGAAGAAGAGGAAGAGGGAAAAGCAGCTGTCACAGACACAGTCTCAGCAGCAAATCCAGGAGGCAGAGGGTGAGTCCTTGGGCTGGGCCCTCGCTCCCTCGCTCCCTCGCTCCCTCGCCTATGCTCTTGCTTATGTTACCTGAGTCTCTGAAGACTCAGGGCTCTTGAGCGACCCTCAGTGGGATGGCAACGCTTCCTTTCAGAGAAGACTGAGTGCGAGGTGGAGAACACTGCCCCTCAGCCTGGGTTTGGCCCCAGCACCCTCTTATAAAGCTTGAAGGGTTTGGTGTTTCCTAGTTCTCTCTATAAGATAGCAAGTTTGGGTTTTTTTTGTTTGTTTGTTTTGTTTTGTTTTTTTTAAATAGCAAGTATTTTAAAGGGTGTGGGGAACAGTCTTCAAAGCTCAGATATATCTCAGTGCAGCTGAGTTGTCCCTTCAGAGTTATGTCCTAAAGTCGATGCATAAGGTAAAAGCTGGAATTATCTCTGAAGTCCCCTCCCAACGGCCTCATGCGAGAGATAGACATGTCACCCAATTAGTCACTTTCTCGTTGCCTTGACAAAATACCTGACAAAAGGTGACCTAAGGAAGCATTTGTTTTGTCTCGAAGCTTGGGGGACACCGTCCATTATGGTGGGAAGGCATGACAGTTGATCACGGTGTGTTCCTGGCCAGCAGACAGAGAGATGAATGTTGGTCCTTACTCCTTTCTCTCCTTCCCATTTAGTCTAGGGCCTCCGTTACATCCAGGCTGCATCCCCCTTGCTCTTAAAACTTTATGAAAGCATTTTACGGACACACTCGGGTGTGTTTCCATGGTGACGATGATACAGGTTGACCATCACCCCACTTCTCAGTGAAGTCGCTGGAGTGAGGTTTTCTTTGGTAGGCATCGGGAGAGCATTAGAGTCCATAAACTGAGCAGAGATTCAGCTCAGCTGTTAAGGGGTTTAAGGAAGAGATGATGAAGGTGATGGGGCTTCGGACTTTGCTCTGGGATCCGATTCTGAGTGGGTCTTGGTCAGTTTGGGCATTTGGTCTTTGAACTGTTCTTCTCTGGGCACTGGGTGTTCTTAAGTGTAGTTTCCTAATCCCTGAGTCTTTGACGAGACTGGAGATAGAGCTCAGTTGGTGGGATGCTTGCCTAAGCATGTATGAAGCCTTGAGCCTGATACCCAGCATCACATAAAACAGGGGTGGTACTGTGTGAGGCCTGACTGTGTCTCAAACATAAAATAAATCAAGACCTATCCATAACACAGTGGGTAGAGTTGGTGCAAGTGTAAGGACTTTCATTCAGATGCCCGGCATCCATGTAAAAGCCACAATGGCAACCTGTCATCTTGTCTGCTGAGAACAACAGGCGTTAAATCCAGCAAGAGTCTGTCTCAAAACATAAGGGCAGGGTGGGTGTGGAAAATTGGGTCAGCAGTGAAAAGCACTTGCTCATGCTCATCCATAACTCCAGTTACAGGGTATCTACTGCCCTCTGCTTACCATCGGGCATGTGCCTAGTACACAGACACACATGCAGGCAAGATACCCATACACATAAAACATTCTTTTAAGTAAGGGGTAAAGCAATAGAAAACACTCAGACTTAACCTCTGCCCTACACACACACACACACACACACACACCACACACACACACACCCCACCACCACCACCACCACCATTTAATTTTTTCCAAGTATTTGTTTTTAATCTAACATTTCCAATGTTCAGTCAAACCTGAATATCCTTTGGGTTGGTTTCAAGGCCCCACCGTGATACTCCACTTCTCAAATAGCTGATCCCCAGGTGCTCAAAGCCCTTGAGTGAGTGGCCTTATATTTGCATGAAGTTTATGTATACCTTCCATTTACCCTGTACCAACTGTAGATGCCACATAACCCCCTCCCCCACAATGAGTGTTGTGGAAATAGCCGTTAGGTTTTGTTTGCTTAGCGAAAAATAGCATAGAAAACAAATGCACGTTTTTAGTACAGACAAGGGATTTTCCCTTCTCAATGGCTCTGGACTGAACCCACAGATGGAGCCACACATCCACGAGGCTGTGTTCCTGTGTCTAAGTCGCTGCTGTTCCTTTGCCCCTTCCACTGCCAATCGTCTTTCCTTGTGTTTGTACCATTAGGTGCTCTGGTCTCTAAGAGCAAGAAGCCATGCATTCAGTACCTGCCCCCTGAGAAGCCTTGTGATAGCCCTGCGTCTTCCCATGGCAGCACGTTGGACTCCCCTGCGACTCCCTCCGCAGCCCTGGCGTCACCAGCTGCCCCTGCGGCTACTCACTCCGAGCAAGCCCAGCCCCTGTCACTCACCACCAAACCGGAGACCCGGGCCCAGCTGGCTCTCCACTCAGCTGCCTTCCTGTCAGCTAAGGCCACAGCCAGCAACTCCAGCCAGATGGGCAGCCAGCCCCCACTCCTATCCAGGCCCTTGCCCTTGGGCTCTATGCCCACCGCTCTGCTGACCTCTCCCCCTTCTTTCCCAGCCACGCTCCATGCCCACCAGACCCTCCCCGTGCTACAGGCCCAGCCTCTTTCCTTGGTCACCAAGTCTGCCCACTAAGCTGCCCCCGTTCTACGCAGGCTGTCTCGGGACTCCAAGTAGTAGTGATTCAGAAGAGAGGAAGGGGGAAACACACAAAGCAAACATTATTGGTCAATATTTGACCACTCTGGACTGTTCTATAAAGTAACTGGTAACAGCAGTGCTTTACCAGTGTAGATGTAACCAGTAGCTGATCTTCAGGCATTTTTTTTTTTAAAAAGGAGAAAACAAAAACAAAACAAAACCTGTCCCTCCCTCCCAAAAGAATCTTCACAGGAAAGCACTGAAAAGCAGTGTGTTGCTCTCTCCCCTTGTGCTGTGGTAGGTATACCTGGGCAGGAGATACCTCTCTACCTCTTCTCTTCCTGACTCTCTGCCCTCCTTTTCGTTGCTGCCAGCCCCCACCTGCCCTAGCTTCCCCACCGTATCTGCAATGTGACCTGGCCTGGAGTTCTAGCCTTGGTACCCTTTCCTCCAGGTCATTCCTGTTCCCTCACCCAAGTATTTGTCATGTGTTCAACACCAGTTCATGCCCCTTTGTCCTCTGCCCAGTGTAAGGCCGTGGCCGTGTGATTATCCTCTCCCACCAGCATCCCCCCTCCCTCTTCAGGTCCCAATGGCCTGGCCTCCAGCTTGGGGTGGGGAAAGAGGTCCTTCTGATACGATCCCCCCCAACCCTGCATTTAAAGGGACTCAAGGTGCCTACCACTGCCTTCAAGAAGTCTGTGTTCCTCTCCCCTGCCCAGTCAAGTTTTCTTTCCCACCTCGACGTCTCAGAGTGGCAGGCAGGCCCCAGGCCCACTGTCTGGCTCCTGTCACCTCCGACTATGCTAGTACAATCTGCAGAAGTTCCAAGACCCTCTGCTCTCCCCCCCACCACCACCTCACAAGCTTTTTCTGTGTGTATTTCATTTTGTTTTTATGGTTTTTGGAACATTTTAAACTCCCAGTTTATTTTCACAAAAGAAAATAAAATTACAGTTGCAAGACCGTTTCTGGGTGTTTCTTTAGACCTGTTGACCAGCCACTCACTGCCTTCCTGCCAAGCCCTGTGTTAACTCTTTGCAGGTCACTTATCAGAGAGTCATAGAAAGCTTACCAACTGCACAGGAAAACCCAAGCAGCTTCTAATCCTCCCCTGTTGTTTTATTTCACTTTGTGTGGATGAGCATTTTGCCCACGTGTATGTATGTGTACCAAACCATGGGTGTGCCTGGTGCCCTCTGAGGTCAGAAGAAGGCTTTGAATCGCTTGGAACTGAAGTTATGGAGGAATAGAAACTGCCCTGTGGGTGTTAGGAGCCCAAGTTAGGTCCTTTGCAGAAACAAATGCTCTTAACCATGGAGTCCTCTCCCTAGCCCCCAACTTCCAATCTTAAAGGTGCTTATCCCAGTTGATGTTAATCACTGAAGGCCCAAAGTGAATCTTATAATTTTGCAATTGATTTAGAGAGATTTCGTACCTGGAAGTATTCTGCTTATGATTCTGACCCCTTTTTATTAGAACCGCAAAGGAGCATGGTTTCCAGGCTCCTGCTGGTGTTGCTCGTGGCTTTTGTGAGGCAGAATGTAGTAATTTAGACTTACATTTTACCCATTCAAAATAATGGGCAGGGCTGGGGTATATCTCAATGACCTGGCTGTAAGAGGCCTTGAGTTTGATCCCAACACTGCCAATTTAAAGTGATATGTTACTGATTATTGTTGCTGTGTATGTAGTAGGGGAATGTAAACTGTTATGGTGGTCGGCGGACTTGTCAGAGCCAATTCTGCCTTCCAGGGATGAAGCTCCGTCAGTCCCCAGGCCTGTGTGACAAGTGCCTTCACCCGCTGAGCAGTCCTGTTTTGTTTTCCTTGGATTTTTGAGACAGGGTTTCTCTGTATAGCCCTGGCTGTGCTGATATTTGGGTGTGTAGACCACTTTGGTCTCAGACTCACAGAGATCTCCCTTTCTCTGCTTCCCAAGTGCTGGGACTAAAGGTGTGCACCACCAGGCCATATTTTTTTTTTAACAGTAGGGAAATGCATTTAACATCAGGTGACATTTTAAGGCTGGAGATATAGCCCAATTGCTAGCACACTTGGCTGGCACGCACAACACCCAAGGTTCAGTCCCTGCCGCTACACAAAACCAGGTGTGTGGTGCAGATACCCCAGCACTCGGAAGGATCCCAAGTTTATTGCCTTCCTTGGCTACATACTGGGTTATAGGACATCTTAGGCTGACTAAGATCCTGCTTCTTAAAACAAAACAAACAACATTTTAGCATTTTTAAGTAGCATTTGGTATATTTACAACAGTGCAATCAGGACCACTATCTTTATACAGCCAGGCCACAAACACGGTTCAGTACTTAAGAGCCCTTTCTGTACAGTCCTAGGGACCAGAGTTTGGATCCCAGTACCCACATTAAGAAAACCACTGACCTTCACACACCTATCACCCCGGCTCCAAGAGAGGCAGACAGGATCACTGTGCCTTCCTGGCTTTTCAGCCTGGCTTAGACACTGCTTCGAAGAGTTAAGCAGAGAGTGATTGTGGAGGACACTTGGCACAGACAGTCAGTCATACACATAGACACACACAAAGAGAGAGAGGGAGGGAGGGACGGAGGAAGATAGATCTTTTTATTTGTTTGACAGACTCTGGCTATGTAGACCAGGCTGGCCTTGAGCTCCCAGATATGCCTGCCTCTGCCTCTCCAATGCTAGATCTAAAGGTGTGTTATAAAAATAGCAAGAAGTCTGCGTGTGTGTGTGTGGGGGGGGGGTGTTTCTTAATTGTTACCATTTGTGCTCTGTACGACGACTATGGCCCATCAGGTTCCAACGCTCTCGAATGGTTTCTATTGCCTAGCCTTCAATTTGTTTGCTTTTGCCTCATAAGGAAGTGGTTAACAGGAGATGGTCACAATGGCAGTTACAGGACAAGGTGTGAGGAACCAGGACAGGTGGAGAATGGAAACTGTCAAGAGTGACTAAGCGGGGACTCAGAGGAGCAGCCGAGTAGTTGGCATACAGCTCAGTGCAGTGCTTGTCTTGCATACCCAAAGTGCTAGGCTCAATCCCGAGCACTGCAGAAACTGGACACGGTGCCCATGTCTATGATCTAGGCCCTGGGAGGTACAGGCAGGAGGATCAGAAGTTCAAAGTCATCCTCAGCTACCTGTGGAGTTAGAGGCAGCCTGGGGTACATGAGATACTGTTTCAAAAAACAAAATATCAGCAAGGCATGATGGTGCAAGCCTTTAATCTCAGCATTGTGGAGGCAGAGGCAAGAAGAACTCGGAGTTCTAGATCAGCAAGTTATAGGTTAGCCAGGGTTACCCAGTGAGACCAAATTTAGAAATAAAAAGTTGCTGAGGCAACAACTACAACCATGCATTACTCGTGCATATATTATGATAGTGCTGGGAATGGAACCCTGTGTCTTGTACGCAGTAAGCAAACATTCTACCACTAAGATACCCCCCTTCCCTGTCTACTCTGTAAGTATAAACCACCTATGCTTGTTCCTTCATTTAATATCAAACATCTGTGGCAACCATACTACAGGGGCCTGGGACATCTGGCTTTCATGAATGATGTTACTATGTACATTCGTATACAAGTAAATGTTGGAGGGTTTTTTTTTTTAATTCTTTGGGGATACATAACTAGATTGCTATGTCACATAAGTAGCTATTCTGATTGCTTAAGGAAGCCATGAACTTTCTCCTAGCAGCTGTGCCATGTTACATTCCTACTTGAGGGCACTGGTGTAGGGCTGACCTTCATTCACATTGCATTAAGGTGTGTCTCCATATATTCCATTGTTTATTGCTGAGGGCAGTGAGCTAAACGCCAACAGATTCTGGTGTTGTAATCACTATAACCCATTACCAGCCTCCTGCTTTGTAAATTCTAAAAAAATAAGAATAAAAGCAGGGGGTTGGGGATTTAGCTCAGTGGTAGAATGCTTGCCTAGCAAGCACAAGGCCCTGAGTTCAGTCCTCAGCTCCAGGAAAAAAAAAAAAAAGGAATAAAAGCAGGGTTACACTGTCCTCTACCCCTCGACTGTTTAAGAGTTGTATCAGATGCAGCTCACTGCTGATTGGTTGTTATAAAGGGCTGACAGCCCTGCTGAATGGACCTATGGGGTGAAGAGAGAAAAGGGAGTCAGGGAAGGGGAAAAAAAGGGGGTCTTTTCACTAGAAGACTTAGGAAGAGAGGTATGCAATGTGCCTGGGCCTGAAAGCAGACTGGATAGGTGGCCAGCTTAACTCAGACGAGCTAGCTGAGAGTCTTCACAGCAAAGGAAACTGAAATTTCTGAAATATTAAAAGATCTCATATCATTATTCCTGCTTGTCAGGTCACCAGGCTCACCCTTCATAATCTTATCAAGATTTATTTCCTAATTTTTCTTAAATAGTATTTCACTGATTTTGATTTATATTTCCCCTAATACTAATGATATATACTATCTTTTTGTGTACTTGTGGGGTAGCTACCCTGCTGTTGTTCAAAGACTATCCTTCCCCAAGTGAGCTCTCCTGAACCCTCATCAAACCGAGTTAATAACAAATGACCGAGTGTGTTTTTAAACTCTCAGTTCTGTTCTGTTCATCTCCATGCCCTTATTGTCCTGCTAACTGAAGGACTGTAGTAGTTGGAAAGTTGAGGCTGGGGAGATAACTTAGCAGCTGAGAATACTTACTGGGTTTCCACTTTTAGTTCTAACTCATAATTTAACACTTAAAGCACTTAAGTAATAGCCCACATTCGTGTAAACTACTGGTGCAGGAATTAATACTAAAGAATAACAGTAAGGGGGCTGGAGAGATGGCTCAGTGGTTAAGAGCACTGACTGCTCTTCCCGAGGTCCTGAGTTCAAATCCCAGCAACCACATGGTGGCTCACAGCCATCTGTAATGAGATCTGATGCCCTCTTCTGGTGTGTCTGGAGACAGCTACAGTGTACTCATATAATAAATAAATAAAATATTAAAAAAAATTTAAAAAAAAAGAATAACAGTAAGGGTTCAGGTATGCTGACTCATGTAATCCCAGAATTCAGGAGGCTTAGGAAGGACGATCATGAGGCCAGAATGAGCAGTCTATTGAGAATCAGTGTCAACAAACAGACAAACAGCAGACAGACAGGGCCTGAAGAGATGGTTGAGCAGGTAAGCACTTATTGCTTTGCTAGAAACCCAACATGGATGCAGTTGTCAGCATCCATGTGGAAGCTCACAACAGTCTGTTACTCCAGTCCCAGGGGATCTGACGCCTCCAGAGCAACAGACATGCACACAGTACACAGACATACATGCAGGCAAAACACCCACACATATAACAGTTAGTGGATAACGCAAGATGGAGACGGCTCAGGGGGGTGCGTGCTTTACAAGCAGGAAGACTGGGTTTCACCCCTCAGAACCCATGTTAAAAAGCAGGGAATATTTGAATTCCCGCTGCTGGAGAGGAGTTGATAGGTGGATGCTGGTGTCTGAGAAATGACATACATGGTTGTCCTCTGGCATGCATACACACACACACACACATACACACACACACACACACACACACGTAAGCATTCGTTTGTACACAAGCAGGAACAAAAGAACTCTTTTTTTTTTTCCCTATCAATTTGACAGATTAAGAATTCTCAGAGCAGGGGTTGGGGATTTAGCTCAGTGATAGAGTGCTTGCCTAGGAAGCGCAAGGCCCTGGGTTCGGTTCCCAGCTCCAAAAAAAAGAACCAAAAAAAAAAAAAAAAAAAAGAATTCTCAGAGCAGAGGGAAATGGAGGGAAAAAAGAAACTACTAAGACAATTTGTGCTTGAAGAATCCCATAATGCTACCTAATTCTTTGTATGCTAATACAAATGTGGAAAAGAAAATAGTACTTGATGCTAGCATTCACCATAGTCCCTGCTACTCAGGGAGCGGAGGCTGGAGTACCCGTTGGGTCCAGAGTTTGAGAGAAGTGTGAGCAGCATGGTGAGATGAGAGGAACGTCAGGGAAGGAAGAGAACGGGAGAAAAAAGGAAAGAAAAGCTCCCTGTTATCAGGAGTTTGATAAAAATAACATGGCCCCGAGCAGATTGCTCAATCTCTTTTGAGTATCTGTGTCATCTCAGAAGCATGTGATATAACCGCTGCCTAATAATAAAGTCGCTAGCAGTGAGAAGTGAGAAGAATCTGGATGCCCAGGATTCAGAAAACTGTCACAATTACGACAGACATGCACGTTACTTCTTTACTGAAATGATCGCCAGTCATATTTTAACCAGTGCTCCTACATTTGTGCTGCACACTCACATTTCCATCCGGGCATCCCTCCTCTTGGCTATCACAATCGCCCTAAGTAAAGATAAACCAAAGTAATTAACAAGTGGCCAGAAGCAAACTCATGTCCTATCTGCCAGTCCATCCCCCTGGCCCTCCACCTCAGTGAGAAAGCACCCCCTGCCTCCCTCCCCATCTTTCCTGTCCAATCTATCTTGGAAGCACGTTAGTCCCCTCTCCACTCTGAGCACTTTCTGTCATTCTCCCTGGACCTGTCCACTTCTTGAGATATTGCAACAATCTCCTAAATGATTAACACCCGGGTCCTTTCCCTACTACTCAAGTCAGTTCTTTCTGAAACAACCAGAGTAATGCCCAAACACCCTCCAATCTGATTAAACCTCTTCAATGGTTTCTTTTATTGTTTATAGATAAAATACAAACACCCGGGGTTCTGGGTGATCAGAACTTCTCTCCTCCCCTGCCTGGTAATGTGGACACCAGGTCAGGTTTAATTATTTGCCACTGCCCTCTCCGCCCACCCACACCCACACTATGCCAATATCCTTAAATGTTAGTCAAACATTTGTCTTAAAACAAGCAGACAGAATTTTCTTTTAAAAGCAGATTCATTTACCAGTTCACTTCCTCTAGCCAAGGCAAAGTCAACATTCTAAAGGAGGCTTTTTATTTTATTTTATTTTAAGCTCTGGAGACTGAACTAAGTACCTCTCAGATATCAGGCAAGCAGCACTCTACCCCCCACCCCCAGCTATAGTCCAGTTCCTGAAATAATCTGATAGACTTCTCACATCTCTTGTGATTTTTACTCTCTCCTCAGCAATGTAAGAGGAGAGGAAGAAGGGGTGGGGAGAGGCCGTGAAGACCACAGTATGGAGATTTTTATTCAAGTGACAGGAAAAGCACTTCTTTCTGAAACTATGTGTGCCATGTACTATTTCTTGAAACTTGAAAGCTTTCGGTCACAGGACTGCGTATTACACTCAGGGGTCTCGCAGAGCGTCACCCTCCCTGTGGCTGTAGTCCTCTCTGGCTCGCTCCAAGCAGCTGACATACATTTTCTATCACATGAGACTTTCTGTTCTGGGTCACTCCCGCGTCACTTAGTTCTTGGTGTGGCTTTGTTCCACCTTCTCCTGCCATTCTCCCTCTCCCCCAAGAAGCCTGCTCTTTAGGCTCACACCCAGCTGCATGTGCTGGCCACTCGCTCAGCCAGAAACCCTAACCCTTCTCTCCTCCCACTTTTCTCCCAGGGATCTCTACAATCCTCGGTTCCTCGGCTCATCACTCAACTGATACACACTTTTCATATTTTTCTTGGCAATTCTTGGGATACAATTCTATTAGTTGTTTGCCTTAATGTCATTGAAAGCCACCTGACAAAAATAAATAAATAAAGGTTGGAGTTGGCTTACAGTTCCAGGGAATACATAGTACATCGTGGTAAGGAAATCATGGCAGCAAGAGCAGGAGGGAGCTGCTCACACTGACTCCATCATCAGGAAGCAGAGAGGCATGAATGTCCTATATATATTTTTTTTTTTTGGTTCTTTTTTTCGGAGCTGGGGACCGAACCCAGGGCCTTGCGCTTCCTAGGTAAGCGCTCTACCACTGAGCTAAATCCCCAGCCCGAATGTCCTATATTTGCTCAGCTTGCTTCCCAGTTTATTCTGTCCAGGACCCGAGCCCATGAAACACTACTGTCCCCCTACAGAGTGGGCCTTCCCACCTGAATTAACCGAACCCAGATAATGCCTTAGAGGCACATCCAGGGACTTCTCTCCATTATGACTTTACATCTCATCAAAGGGAGGATCAAAGTTAACTATGACAAATCAAAAAGCAAACATGGACAAATGTCTATCTGATATTTCTCCACCTCACCAGATTGCAGCTTTATCAGATTAAAGTCTTCTTTATTCAGGTATGTTTGAGACTAAGTCTGACTTTGTTCTTCAGACTGACCTCCAAATTCTGGTTGCTCAAAAGATCCTTTGCCTCTGAAGGCAGAGAGATTGCTCATAGGTCAAGAGCCCTGCCTGCTCTTCTCACCCAGGTGCAGTTTCCAGAAGCTGGCTCAGAACCATCTCTAACTCCAGCTCTCGTGGCCTCTCTGGCTTCCTTTGGCCCCAGACAGGCACATAATATAGATGCATAAACGGAGGTAAAACATCCACACACATAAAGTAACAACACTTCTTATTCAAAAGATCCTCTACCTTAAACCTCCAGAGTACTGAGGACCATGGAACCTGGCACAGTGGTACACAACTGTAATCTCAGCATTTCCAAGGCAGAGGCAGGAAGACTGACGCCAAGTCAAAGTCTGCTGTCCCTTGGAGTGAGTTCCGGGCCTGTTATTGCTGCAGAATGAGAGCCTATCTCAAAAATGACAAAAAAAAAAAAAAAAAAAAAAGAATGTAGTTGTTGGAACTGTTTATTAAACAACTGTTTATGAAAATGTTCACGAATGACTTTAAGCAAATTGTTTAAACTATCCAGCACTGCCACAGATGAAGACACAAGGAACGAATGCAAATAGCAATCCGCAGAAGAGCAGACAGCAAGACTTTTTTTTTTTTTTTTTTTTTTTTGGTTCTTTTTTTTCAGAGCTGGGGACCGAACCCAGGGCCTTGCGCTTCCTAGGTAAGCGCTCTACCACTGAGCTAAATCCCCAGCCCGACTTTTTTAAAAGTATATGTATGTTTTACTTACATGCATGTCTGTACACCACATGTGTACAATGACTGTGGGGTCAAAAGAGGATGTCAGATCTCCTGAAACTGGAATCATAGACTGTCATTAGGTATCTTGTGAGTTTAGGGACTGGAACTTGGGTCCTCTTGGAGGAGTAGTCAGTGTTCTTAACCACTGAACCATCTCTCTAGACCCTAAAGATGTCTTTTATGGTTGTTGTTCAATACAGGGTGTCTCTGTGTAACCCTGGCTGTCCTGGAACTCACTCTGTAGATCAGGCTGACCTCAAATTCAGACATCTGCCTGCCTCTGCCTCCTGAGTGCTGGGATTAATGGTGTGTCCCACCATCACCTGGCTCTCTTTAAAAAAAAAAAAAAAGGTATAGTTATTTTAAAATTCTGCTTTTAAATGTGTTGCTTGAGCCAGGTGTGGTGGTGCATGTCTTTAATCCCAGCACTCAGTGGGCAGAGACAGGTGGATCTCCGGGAGTGCAAGGATAGCATGGAATACAGGGTGAGTTCTAGGACAGCAGAGGTGTTAAACATAAGAACCCTGTCCCAAAAAGAACACACACACACACACACACACACACACACACACACACACACACACACACTGTTGTGTTGAGCGAGGCAGAGTGCTTGTCTAGTGTGCACAGAGTCACAATTTTGATCTCAAGTACTACATAAATTGGAGATACAAGCCAGTAATCCAGTAGGAAGATCAGAAATTCAAGGTCTTCTTGTTTGGGCAACAAAGCACCTCATGTCCTGAACTGGAGAGATGGCTCAGGACTTGCTGCTCTCCCACAGGAGCAGAGTTCAGTTTCCAACACCACATAGATTGTTCGAAACGCCTGAAGCTCTACGGGATCCGATGTCCTCATCTAGCTCCAAAAGCACCTGCACACAGGTGGCGGGCACACGTACACAAATAAAAATCAATCTTTGATATCTGATTTCTTAAATAAATAAATAGCTCAATAGGGGCGTGGCGAGGCGCCTATAATCCCAAACACTCAGGAGGCAGGGGCTGCCCACATAACAATATATAGTTTCAAACACATAGAAATTCAGGGGAGAGAAAAAAAAAAAAAACGTTGGTAAATACAGAGGGCCCTGGGTACCGCCAAGAAAAGGGATTGGGATCAGGATGAAATGTATTTGTTTCTAGATGGGAAAGAGCTGAACAGAGTACATTTTTGTGTTAAGTGAGAAAAGCACTACCAGCAACGGTGAGGTTAGAAACATGAACAGAGGATGCGACAAAGAGGCTCCCGGCCCCGACCCCACATCATAAGCAGCGAGAGGCGACGCAGCACCTGCCTGTCGGACAGTTTCTGAAGTACGAGGCCAAGGGAACAAGAAAGAGACTGCCGAGCTCCCCAGACTGCTGAAATAGAGAGGGGAGCTGGGGGGCAGGCCGGGGCGGGGCGGGGGGGGGAGCTGGACTTGATTTCCGGCACACTATCGGAATATACAGTCACTGACTGGCGACACCCAGTAACCCCACCCCCAAGGCGGGGTTGCGCCGGAAGAGAAACAGTCCGCCGGAAAGGGGGGGGGGCACGCTCTGGAAATACCTTGCGCCCCTCTCACGTCAGTAGAGGGCGGAAGCGCAGACTACAGGATGCAGTTCCTGGTTGCGTTGCTCCTGCTGAGTGTCGCGGTGGCGAGTAAGGATACCCCCCCAAGCCCTTATCATTCTCTCCCTTAGGCTCCCCATTCTTCACCTTGGTGGGTCGCCACGGGAGCTGTCGTCTTTCTCGCCTGACCCGACCCTCCTCTAGCAATCTCCACTGCTCTTCCATTCGGCCATCACCGCTAGGGTCTTAGAAGTCAAGCCCTTCTTTTCTCCCGGCCTTTTTTTTTTTTTTTTTTTTTTAACGTGGACTTACTGCTTTTTCTGTTTCAGGAGCTCTGCCATCCGCTTCTAAGCCAAACAACACATCAAGTGAAAATAATCCTCCGATTCAACCTTCCACGCCCCTGCCTCCTGGGGTTGATATTTCTCAACAGGTAAAGACTAACAGACCGACTGATCAGAGGCTGGAGTCGGATAAAGAAGGCCAGGACAAGACGGTGGCTAGGACTTCGGCATCAGTTTCCAGTGGGGTGGAATCTGCGACCAATCTCAATTTGGATGATTCCAAAAAGCACCCCGAAACAGCAGATGCCAAATTGAAGGAAACTTTGCAGCAGCTTTTGCCTGTGGACCCCAAACAGGAAAAGTCAGGTCAGAAGTTTACAAAAGATTCAGGCAGCCCCACAGGAGGTGATTCCGACAATACCACAGGAGGTGATTCTAACAAGACCACAGGAGTTGATTCTGACAAGACATCAGGAGGTGATTCTAACAAGCCCACAGGAAGTGATAATGACAAGCCCACAGGAGGTGATTCTAACAAGCCCACCTCCAAAGTCCCCTCCAATACAGAGACTCCAAAAATTGACAAAGTCCAGCTAACTGAAAAAGGACAGAAACCAACACTTATTTCCAAAACTGAATCTGGGGAAAAACTGGCAGGGGACTCTGACTTCTCTTTAAAGCCAGAGAAAGGAGATAAGTCTTCAGAGCCTACTGAAGATGTGGAAACCAAGGAGATTGAAGAGGGTGATACAGAGCCCGAAGAAGGTTCGCCACTTGAAGAAGAGAATGAAAAGGTGTTGGGCCCTTCCTCCAGTGAGAACCAAGAGGGGACACTTACAGATTCTATGAAGGATGAGAAGGATGACCATTATAAGGACAATTCTGGAAACACCAGTGCAGAAAGCAGCCACTTCTTTGCTTATCTGGTGACCGCTGCTGTTCTTGTTGCTGTCCTCTATATTGCTTACCACAACAAACGAAAGGTAAGAGGGGACTGGAATGTCCAGAACCCTGAGTTCTTTGTACATGGGCAGCTATCTGTCACTCATCTGCCTGTGAGCTCAGAGGATTTTAAGATCATCTTCGGTTTTTCCTTAGACCTTGCTAGGACTCTGGGTTTTGTTTTGTAAATCATGTGACCCGTTTCCTCAGAGTTCTGCTGTAAAGTGCCAAGTTGGACGTGAATCTTGACCTGACCTAATTGTGATTCCCCTCCTGTAACTTGGAACTCAGATTATTCACAGCCTCTGTGAACCCAAGTTCTTGACAGGTAGATTTCTTCCCCTTTTCCATGCTTGAGATAGTTTACCATTTCTAGCTTTTATTCCAACTGTCTTCCATCTGGAGGCAGGAAGAATATTTTCAGTTACATAGTCTCTAACACCAGTAGTATAAAGCCCAAGAATGACTCTTCTGCTACCAAGAGTCAGAAGCAAGCCTAGAGATTGCATAAATGCACCCAACTTTGGGGTTAAAGTGCCACCCATGAAACAACCTTACAAACAACTCTAATGACAAAATTATTGTATTTCTTAATGAGCCATGAGATTTAGAAGACAGTTTCAGTAGCTTGACTTATTGAAGAATTCAGTTGGTGATAGCCATTGGGCATATGGCTCTAAAGAATGAAGAGTCTACATTCTTCGTTGTACATTTAAACGTTCATGATGAAAGCAGTAAATTAGAGAAAAGTTGAAACTGTGGGAGCAAAGCATGTGTTTGTAGCTAGGAAACCGTCATTATTTTTCCCCCTTAAACACCTGACCTAGAACTCTCTGGCAAGAGAACTGGCAGACCTCTAACTCCCATAATTAAATCATACAGATTTCCACAGGCTTCAGCCTCCATCTCTTGGGCCCTATTAAGCAGTATAAAGGATTTTGTTGTAACCAAGCCCCCTTTAAAATCTTGGGTGTGTGTGTGTAATTTAAATAGTCCTCTTTGTGGATCTAGGTAACTGCTTCTGATTTCAGGAAGTGAAGTCCCTCATTACAGAGTCAAATGTTAATCTGTTTTCTTTGTCCTTCCCTCAGATTATTGCTTTTGCCCTGGAAGGAAAAAGATCCAAAGTCACTCGGAGGCCAAAGGCCAGTGACTACCAACGTTTGAACCTAAAGGTAAGGAAGGAGAAACCCGATGTAGGAGGGATATGCAGCCTCCAGTGGGCCAGTTCTGGGGTTGCCGCAGCCATTGCTCCTAGCCCTTGGAGACTGCAAGTAGGACCGTCCGCACACTGCATGTGTATCTATCTACAAAGGTAGAGATAGAGAGGGCTTTCAGTCCTTTCACATTTGACAGATAAACAGATCTACCTGGAAGTGTGATTTTGTTTGTTTGTTTTCTTTCTGAGTTTCCACTCAGAGGAAATACTAGCACCTGATAGTAACTCTGTATACTTTTAAACACTTTCTTCACTATTTCAGCTCTTGACAGACAAATACTGTGATAAACACTGAACAATGTGATCAAAGCCAAATCTGATTTACTGAGTATGGGAGAGAACCTATCCATCCTCATTTTGTGGGGATTCCCACTGGCTGCCAGACCACACTTTGGGCAACAAAGCCCTGGATCACAACTCCCCCACAGCAGACGAGCACATAGGCTGCAAGCAAGCCCGCTGCAGGCTGGTCCTCCTGATGTGGCTAGTGTGCCTCAGCAGCCTTCGGGACAGCAGGCTTTCCCATCCGACAGTAAGGGAGAGGGTCTGAAGAAGGTGCTCCCCACAGGTGACTGTAGTCATCATAGGTGCCTCAGGCCCCCTGCTCTGTTCTGTTCAGCAACAGTGACAAAAGACAGTTGATGACTGAGATGGGAATGGTTCCCAGATGACCTACAGGAAACAGTTCACAGCAGTACAGAATAGCCCACCCAGCTCAGGACGTGTGTCACGCTAGGCCAACCTCACAGTCAGCTCTAGCGCTACAACTTTCCTTGATAAATGATTTTGATTTCTTTTCCCTCCTTAGTTTTGTTTTAATGGGAAGAAAGCAATACACGTGAAAAAATTTCAGAATAATATAGGAGAGTATAAAGTAGAAGCCAGTAGTTCAATCTGCCCACCATCAAATGTAGTGTACCATATGTGTGCCTGGTGCCAGTAGAAGCCGAAAGAGATAGTTGGATCCCCAGAACTGACGCTAAGGACAGTTGTGAACCACTGTGTAGGTGCTGGGAGACAAACGCTACTCCTTTTCAAGAGCAGCATGTGTTCTTAAGTGCTTACCGTCTCTCCAGCTTACTTTTTTTTTTTTTAAAGTCACCTAGGTTGTTCATAGGAGCATGGGCCTCATAGCAGTGGCTACCCTGCTGAAGAAAATACCTCTTACACGCCTATCAACAATTACTTAATTTTGAGACAATCTCTCACTGTAGCTTAAGACTCGTGATATAATCTTTGCTGGCCTAAAAGTCATCATCTTTCTGCCTCAGCCTGAGTACTGAAATTATAGGTATAAGCCACCATATTAGCTAAATGTATGACTCTCAGGTATATATTTTCTTTTTTTTTAAAGATTTATTTATTATATATGTATATACTGTAGCTATCTTCAGACACAGCAGAAGAGGGCATCAGATCTCATTACAGATGCTTATGAGTCACCATGTGGTTGCTGGGATTTGAACTCAGGACCTCTGGAAGAGCAGTCAGTGCTCTTAACCACTGTGCCATCTCTCCAGCCCCCATATTTTATTTCTAATTTACTTTAAAACTTACTAAAGTGACTTATGCACTTTAACTTTTATTATTTATTATTAGCTGTTTCATAATGATGGATGAGTTTGTCTGACTAACATATTTCCCTGAAAAAGCTGAGTATTAACCAGCAAATGTGTTGTTCTCATTTCAGCTTTGATTTTGATTTTGTCTGCAAGAACCTTGTCCTCCCTGCTGATTTGTTTCCGAATCAAGAGAAATGAAAAGACTGACCTGTGGGGTTTGGTGGCAAGTCTGGGCTGGCAGAGATGGGATTGCTTCAGGTTTTGCACCTGCACTTTGATGACATTGTCCTCTGGTGGTGTTTTATTTACTTTTGTGTTCCCTTTATGTGATGTGTCCATCTTCCTTCCATTCTTGGAGTACAAGCAGAGGGAGTGTGTGGAAACATGGCTGTGACCAAAGGAAGACCCCACCTTCCTTAGGCAGGCCACACTATGGACCACCCTCCCATAACCCCTTTATCTTTGCAACTCTAGGAGCAAACTACAGAGGTGCTTTCTAGACAAGATGTAGAAGATGATTCTGTGGGATGCTGATGGGCAGAGACAGGGTTGAAATCTTCTCCACAGAGGCCTCAGCTGCAGACCAGACTAGCAAGTTAAAGAGTGTCAAGGTCCAGTCCGTCTGACAGTCTGTATATCTCTCTGAAATTTGCACTCGAGTTGTGCTAGCACAAAAGGGACTCACTGCTTCTGAAAGTAAAATCACTGTGCCATGGGATTTTTTTTTTTAAATATGGTGATGATTATTGAACTGAACCAGTGTGTTCTTGCATACAGTCACCCCAATAGGAACTTCCTGGAAAGAAGCAGGTTTATGCCTTGTGGAAGAAAACACATAGGGCTTTGGTATACAGGAAAGAGTTTCTCACAGTCAGTTTTGCTTTCATGGTCTGCAGTAGGTAAGATAGACATTTAGAAACTCCGTGCGTTCTCCACATTCCTCCACACTGTTTAAGATGCCAGGGAATGAGTAATATCTTTCCTATCCTGTCATAGCTACTCATGAAATTGTAAGAAACCAAGTAGGTTCCCTGAGATAACCAAAGATGTCTTGGATTATGCTGTGTCTAAAGTTTTATTCCAGTCTATATGGTTACACCTAAAGAGAGAAAACTCTTAACTAATCTCAGGGATATAAAAGGAAGAAAAATCTGAGTCCTGTGCAGTTGGAGAAGTTGAAGAAGACCTGGTCTTGGAGCTCTTTCTCCATGCTGACTGTAGCATGTGCCTGAAGTTTGTATGCTTGGCAGGTGGCATTCTAGAAATGAGGTCATTGCTACTGTCTTCCCGACTGTGCATAAGTCTGCTGTTACTTTTTCCTAGCTGAGAAGCCGTTTTCAGTCTCCCTCAGCTTTCCGTAACTCTTCTTCAGTTCCCCACCTCTTCCATTCTCTCTTCCTCTTTAGCCCTGTTTGTACACCTCTGATGAAAACCTTTCCTTCTAGCCTATGTGCATGCCATCCCTACCCCGTTCCAGTTGGTGTTGCTTCTATTCCCTTCCCTCTCTCCCTGACATTTGCAGGTTTGCCTTGGTCTGTTTTCCTCCTGTTTCTCAAGGTTACTCAGTTAACAGATCACCAAATAAAACAGCCCATTTTCACAGCTTATAACACTTGGTAATGATGGATGCTGGGGTCTGTGCATGTTGACATTCTAGGTGTCTCTTGCAAACTGTCCTTTGCCTTATCTTATGGCGTTGGGGGAGGGTGCCCAGGTCTCTCTTGCTTTGACTGTCGCATCCATTCTTTATCCTTTCTGTGACTCTCACATTTTCTTTGGTCTCCTTCCCAAGAACCCAGTTCTGCTATATGCTAAATAACTCAGCCACATTGTCTGGTTGTCATTCAACCAGAGTTTCCCTCTTGTACCTATTAAGTTCCTCTATCCTTCGGGTTTTTTAATTATCTGAAAACTCTACACTATAAACTAATTACAGTGGTCATCACAGAAGTCCTATTTGTTTTTTCTTTTTTTAAGAAATTATATATCTAGGTATATTCTCCATTAATTTTCAGGAACCAGGTGAATTGACCTTACCAGTTTTGGAAACCTTGATTATTCCAGAACACTCCCTGGTCTGAAGCTCCTGTCTGATGCTATATTCTAGACTACAGGGTCCCTCATGTCTTCATGGTCTGGCACTCCATCTCTGCCTCTGCCCTCCTCGTCTCCTTTGTATTCCAGCTTCTCCAGGTTGCTCTGCGGTGAGCATTCCCTTTCCTTCACCTTAGCAGGTCCTTTGGTTCCGGATGTGCAGTGTTCCTTCTTAGAGTCAACACACTTGCTTGGCTTCCATTCCTCACTGTCACTGTCTCTTACTGTCACTCTCATCTTGGAACTTCAGTGTGACATAGTTCTGATGTTCTATGATCTCCCCCAAGAAAACCAAGCTCTGAGACACAGCCATTGGCATCGTTTATCAGCCAGGGACCTTAGGGGTCAAATTTCTTGTTGGAGGTGTAGCTGAACTGGGGCTCGCATAGCTCTTCCTGGCTACTGCTTGCTATGACCTTATACTTGTTGACTTTTTTGCTTTTGAAGAGCAGGAAGGAAGGTTGATTTTTAGTAACAAAGTGAGTGGACAGACACATGAAGGATTGCCAGAGGCTACAGAGCCTCGCCCTCTTGGGCTGCTGACTGATGTTTCTTGTGTGACAGAGTACAGTTGAATTTGTTTTCACTTGGAAAGTTGCATTGAAGGAGATGGCTCCCACCAAAGAAAAGTTATTTTTAGGATTTTTTTGTTTTGTGTTAGTTTTTTGAAGGTAGAATACTTACTTGAAGCATATCTCCTAGAGTGTGTGTGGATGATTATGGTCCAGCTGAGGTGTCTATACCAAGGACGGGGCTGGCATGTGAGAAGTACATGAAGCCTTAACTAGGACTCCTGTAGACTTTTCTGAGCTTGCTCTCCTGCTCAGTGTCTGGCTAAAGGCAATTTCCTAAGAGGAGCCTGCCTGAGGCACAACTGTTAACCGTTTGCTCTCTATGGATTATAGACACCAGGTCTGGACAACAGCTAAGAAACGTGCTAACGTATTTTCCCCTAGAAACAGCTCTGTGCCCTTCAGAATTCCCCATACTGATGCTCTTTCTTTTTCTTCGGGGAGTGGTGTGCTTTGCACATATCCTGAGCCATTCGAAGGCAGAGAAGGGTGTGCCAGGCCCTGTGCCCTGTGAGACAGTTTGGTATTGCCTTAAGAAAGCTGTAAAGAGTCAGCACTCAGGAGGCAGAGGCAGAAGGATCTCTGTGAGTATGAGGCCAGCTTAGTCTAGAATTCAGGTAGCCAGAGTTACATAGTGATAGCTTGTCTCAAAAACAAAGACAAAGGAAAGCTGTAAGGAGATGTTGAAATTAACTCCATCATGATGGCTCAGTTCCTTTAGTTCCCTGCTCAGATGTGACTAAGTAGTTTATCTTGAAACTGTAGTGTGGACCTCAGTTTGCACAGCAGAGCAAACTACCCATGAAGCTGGCCTCCTCCCACTCTTAGGAATTTAATTTAGACTACCATGTTAAGGAAATGAGTAAATGTTGAAATTATTTTCTTTGTCTTGTTTACCCAGTTAGATCACCACTGTTAGCCATGTTTTGTGTTTTCACCTTTTTTGTAACTTAACTGTAATGGCTTAATTTTATTTTTTTAAAGCTTACTGTGGTATAATAAGTATTTTTCAGTATATTTTATCAAGCTTCTGTAAATGGCATCACAGTGTAGTTTCATGTCATTGAACAAAAATCAATAAATTTCAGATATCAAAGCATTGAAATATTACATGTATTAATACTATATTTAAATAGACTGAAATTGGTACCTGTTTAACATAAGTGAGAGGTTTTTTTTGTTTTGTTTTGTTTTCCAGAGCTGGGAGCGAACCCAGGGCCTTGCGCTTGCTAGGCAAGCGCTCTACCACTGAGCTAAATCCCCAACCCCAAATGAGAGGTTTTTAACTTTTATCCACCTTCCCATTTATTCATATAGGTTGAGCATCCCTATCCTGAAATCAAAGCAAGCTTTTTTAAATTATAGCATGAACTCATGTGACAGGTCAGAATGTTCAGTTTTTCAAAATATTACATAAGATGTTGTACCTGCTCTATACATAAGAAACAAATGAATCTGTGGCTTAGTTCTGGGTCCCACTCCCCATATTATCTCGTGTGTATGCAAATACTACAGAGTCTGGAAAACTCTGACCCCAAGCATCTTAGAAAACTACTCAGGTTTTGGTTTGTTTGGTTTGTTTGTTTGTTTGTTTGTTTGTTTTTTGAGACAGGGTTTCTCGGTATAACAGAGCCCTGGCTGCCCTAGACTTGCTTCACAGACCAGGCTGGCTTGAAATTCAGAGCCCTGTCTGCCTCTGCCTTCTGAGTGCTGGGATTAAAGGCTTGTGCCACCACTGCCCAGCCTAATACTCAGTTTTAATATGTGCCAGCAACTACAAATGCCATCTCTAGGCTCTGTGCACCTTAGGCGTCCTCTGTGGGGCCCACTGTCTCCATTCCCATCCCCTCACTGCTAGCCTGGCCATTCTGTAGTCAAGATCTCAGCAGGTTGGTGTATGGGACATTTCCTTGGCAGTGGTATCTTCTGGTGTGTCCTTGACTTGGAATGTGCCTTTAGCCCACTTTAATCAGGATAAAACTTAAAGCTGAGGGTTTCTTGGGCCTGGCACTTTAAGAGAGTTGCTACTCCAAGCCCACACTAGTCATCCTTTCCCTTTACCAGTACGGAGCAGCACAACACTAGAGTGGGGAGGGACAAAAAGTTTCAGGGTAGGACTGGACCATCCTATTCCAATAGCCAACACCCTCAGGGGTTGTTCTCTGTGCCTGACCCTAGCTTGGAGTTGGGTGTGGGAAAGGCATGGGAGCATTCTTCATCATGAGACATTAAGGCTCTGTAGCCCACACTAGGCCTTAGGTGGAAATGCAAGGTAAAGAACTCTTGACGTACAACAGTTATGAGAAACAAAATGGTTTTTGTTTCTATGTGCAAGGAATTACGTAGGAGGACACCATGAAAAGCTGGGGAGGCGCTGTTCCTCTAGCTCATCTCTGAATGGACTACTTCTTCTTCTTTTGTGCCCTGACCTTTGAGCCAAGAGCCTGCAGATCTGAGTACAGGTTCCGTTTCAGGATGGCACTGCTGCACAGCAGGGCCCCTTGCAGGGCCCCCATCAGCCCACAGGTGAAGATATCTTGGCCTAGAAAGCAAAAGCAGTGACCCATGAACGTCTTCCCCTGTGAAGACGGGAGTAACAAGGGCTCCTGTGTTCATCCCTCCATATCCAAAGAGATACAGCCTCAGATAGAACCCAGGACGATAGCCATCCAAGGCAGTCCAGCTCCTGGTGTGGGCCTGAGGATGCCAGAGAAACCCAAATTCTGGTAAAATGAGGCAGTGTACCTGTCAGGTAGAGGTTGGGGATGGGGGTTTGGGCTCTTAGGGAAGCCATTGCATGAGGATGCAGACGAGCCAGGTCATGGTCAGCCCCATAAGTAGCTCCTCGGTGTGCAGCCAGATAGTACTGGTTGGTCAGTGGGGATCCTCCAGTCACACTCTCCACCTGAGGAGGCAAAAAAGGGTGAGCAAGGGAAGTGGCAAAGGCCCGATCCTTCCTTGGGACTCGTGTTACTTTGGGCTTTATCCCTGTACTGAAGAAGACAGTTAAGGGCTACGTTATCACCTCCAGCACTGTGCACGTCAGCCCCTACCTTGCCTTCCAGCTGTGGGAACAGTTTCATGATCACCGACATAGAGGCTTCCAGGAAGGTATTTTTGAGGGTCTCATAGTCAACACCTCGCTTGCCCTTAGGCTCCTCCTGCCACTCCTCGAACCATTCAAAGGCCGTGGGTACCAGCACAGTCATTGTGGATCGGTCTGCAGGTATGAGGCCATGTTATTGCTGCTTGGCCTGCCTTGCCCTACACCCACCTTCTCTGGACCTCCACCCCTACCTGGGAATCGGTCCTCCCAGGTTGGATCCTTGCTTGATGGGAAGGCAATGAAGAGAAGGGGAATGTGTTCTGGAGCCTTTTCCTTGGGCATAGAGACATAGCGCTCCATCCTGTGGATGAGGGAAGGGGCGTGACTGCCAATCTCTAGGCCTTTTTCCTCAAAGCCACCAGCACTACCCAAATGATTGCTCATCTCCAGGGACTTCTCACAAGGGAGAAACAGGCACAGCTTTGGTGTAGAAAGCCTTTCTAGGAGTCCACTGGAGACTGCACCTCCCTCAACACACATCCTTCTTACTCCTAGAACCGTGTCCAGGGTAGAAGCAGGGTCTTGTGGGACGAGGCCCAATGCTATCAGTCTTCCCCACCCCCTCATATCTTACGCTTTGTCCATGTCTGTGTCAAAATAAACATAGTAGTTGGTGGACTGAAGCTTGAGCTCCTCCTTGGTGCCCTTCAGACAGATGAAAATTGACAGCATGCTCAAACCAGGCTTTACCATTGTCAGCTGCTTCTTCACATCTGCAGAGAGAGAGCCAGTGAAGACTGCTTTGCAGGAGTTACAGCTAACAGTCACTCCCTGCCAGGATAGCCTCAGATGTTCCCTCTTCTGATCCTGCAGCTTGGTCCTCAGCTGCTAGCTTTAGGACCGAGACCCAGCCATTTTTATAGCTATTCTATAGGATCCTGATAGGGACCTGTGCTTAAGTCTTTTCCTGGCTATGTGAGATGTAGCCTCAGTCTCCTTCCAACTCTACCACCTCTCTCCATGTCCCCTTAGACAATGGTGCTGGCTTCCTGCTTGATTCAGAGCAGAGCTAACTCCACACACCTCTGGACAATCAGGCCTCCTCTTTACACCTGTAGATTTTCCTCTAATTGTAGATGTCTATGGACAAAGGCTTGTCTGGGTGTGCAAGAAGCCAGAAGACAACTTGGAGGAGGGGCTGACTGTCTCCTTCCACTCCGGGGTTCTAACTCAGATTACTAGACTTAGCAGCAAGGACTTTTTACACTCTGAGCCATCTCAATGGCCTTTGTTTGTTGAGGTAGAGTCTCGTGTAGCCAAGAATGACTTTGAATTTCTTATCTTCTTGCCTCCACCTCCAGAGTGCTAGGATTATAGCCAAATCCACCATAGCACAGTGTCTTACCTGGTTCTAAGGATCCAATTTAGGGCTGGTGCAGGCACTCTAACCACCTGAGCTTCATCCCCAGCCTCTGTCTGCCTTTAACTATTAAACTAGTTAACTATTAAAGCCCTGGTTTCTCTGGCAAAGGAAAGCAAACATACAGGCTTTGGTTTCTCAGCCCAGAAGTAGTGTAGACACTTGGATCTGACAAAACAGAGTTGTCAGAGTTCCTCTTTCCCTGTGGTCCTAGGCTCCCCAGAATGAAATGTTAATGTCCTGGTAACAGGCCAAAGATGGAAAGCTAGAGGGGTGCCCAAGAAGAGGGCAGCTCACCCAGGTGGAGCTCATAAGCTCCACAGATGAAATCTTACTTCAGAAAACCAGTCCTTTACCTGGCAGGTAGCGGACAGACTCTGGCAACAGGTGCTGATAGGTATTGAACATTCCCGCATTGGAGATGACAACTGGGCAGTAGATGTTCACCAGCTCTTGTCCCTTCTTCACACTGACACCTGCAGGCACAAGAATTTGGCTGAGCTGCTGGGAGCTCTGTGGAGACGCAAAGGGCCTATACCCTTCTCCAGATCTCTCCTAAGGGCTAGGAATCTATATAGCTCAGTTGTGTAGCACTTGTCTAACATGTATGAAGCCCTAGGTTACATGCACCCCTATCCGCCATAAAACAAACAAAATCCAGGAAAGTGTGGAATACATTTCTCTCAAAGCATCAGCTGTAGTCATAGCATAATGACATCTTCCTGTAATCCTAGCATTTAGGAGATAGAAGCAGGATAATCAGGAATTCTAAGGACAGCCTCAGCTAGTTAGTGAGTTTGAGGCTAGCCTGGATCACATGAAATCCTGCCTCAAAATATTAGTTCTGTCTATAGTCACACTACCCAAATGTCTCCAAAGCAGGCCCCAGGCACACTGCAAAGTCACTTAGCTCTTGCCTCAAATGCTTCTGCACTTACCTTCTCTAACTCTTCTCCCCTCTACCCCCAATATGGGCTTGCTTATCTTTAGCCATGTCCTGCCATCCCAAGAACACTGGTTCTATGGAATCCCAGCCCCTCCTTCACTGCTGCCAAGTTCCACTCCCTAGATAACTCAACCTTCATGAAACATCAAAGTTTCTTCGATCTACTATAGCTTGTGTATCCAACCTCATCTCTGGTCACTCACAAAACCATATGTCAAACCTGACCTTTTGTAAAAAAAAAAAAAAAAAAAAATGTAGTTTGATTCCTTTATTTCATGTAGGGGTGGGAGGACAACATGCTGGTTAGTTCTCTCCTTCCACCATGTAGGCTGTGGGGATCAAACTTAGGTCATCAGGTTTAGTGACTAGAACATTTACCCATGGAGCTATTTCAGCAGCTCAGATTCCAGCCTCTTGCATAATTAGATGGCTTCCACCCCAGCCCACTGACCCCTCAGCTCAGTGCAGGTCTCTTACCGCACGCTCTCCCAGCTGAGTCCAGCAGCACACTCTGTACGGTGGCCCTGGTGAGGACAGCGCCCCCGGCCCGCTGAATCAAAGGGATGGTATGGAAAGCAATCTCACTGGAGCCCCCTCGGGGGTAATATGCCCCTTGTATGTAGTGGTCAACCAGCAGAGCGTGCAAGGAAAAGGTGGTATGGCTGGGGGTTACTCCTACAGAGTGAGGAAGGAAATAAAATATGAGCAAGAGTGGTCACTTGGCACCACTCACGATGAAACGGGGCTTCCTGTGAGGACCGCACGAGTCCATCCCAGGATCCAAAGGCTCCCAAGAGGCCCCGGGTAGATTGTGAGCTTAGTGGAATATAAGTATACTTCCTGAAAACCATTATGCTTCCAAGACCAGGGAAGTCACTGACACTGTAAGCTGAAGAGGACCATCAGCCTTGAGCAGTGTGATAGTCCATGCCTACAATCTCAGCACTCAAAAGCTAAGCCAGAAGGATCGCTGACCCAGAGTCATACCAGGTGACAGAGAGCCAGGCCAGCCTGAACAAAGTCAGAACTCATCCTGGAGGTGTGGGAGGAAGGGGCAGAGATGCCCTTTGGTGGGTTCAGTTAGCCAGATGCTTTCCTAACATGCATGAAAGCCTGGACTTGATCTCCAGCACCAGACATGGCAGCACATGCCTGTAATCCTAGCACTAGGAAGGTAGAGACAGAAAGATCAGGAATTTAAGGGCATCCTCAACTACAAGAGCTTGCCTGGAAGACCTCTTCAAAAAGGAAGAGAAAAAAGGAAAAAAGAGGGGGAGAAAAAGAAACGATATATTCTACAAAGTAGATAAAAAATAATTTCTACCAGAGTCCAACAGGAGTCAGACTTCTCAGCCCTTATCCACAAACTCCTGCAGGCCTGGGGTCTATTCTGGCTAGGCAGATGGGGAAGAAAGACCAAAGCTGGGAGAATAGAAGAGCAGCTTGGGAAAGCCTGGGCTAACAGCCACCCACCGTAAGTGGGGAAAATGTAGCTAAGAACAGCCTGGAGCTCAGGGGAAGCCCCAAGCTGTTTCAGGACTTCAGCTAGGCTCTGAGTAGACGCTCGGCAGAATGGAGAAAAACGAGTCAGCAGCCCAAACTTGTTGAGGAGCTGAGTCAAGGGCAATGGGAGGAACTTCAGTAGGATGGCATGAGAGACTCCATGGGCCACCACCTGGGGGGAAAGAAGAGAGTCTCAGCTCTGGAATGCTGTAGCCTAGTCACCACTCCAACGGCCAGCACTGACAACAGCCAGGCCCTGCAACACTTACTTGGAATTTTTGGACTTGAACAAATTTAATCTATGCAGGCATGGTGGCTCAGGCCTGTGATCCCAACAGTTGAGAGGCTAAGGCAGGAGGATTGCCATGAGTTCAAGGGTAACCAGAGCTATACAGCAAGACTGTCTCCCTCACCAAATAACAACAAAATGGGCCCTGAGTTTTTCTCATTCTTCACTCAAACGACACTATTTGCTCTTCCATTTGCTTTCCAAAAAGTATTGTTCTTTTATATAGAATATTTGGAAATATTCCAGTGGCCTGATCCTCCTGCTTCTGCCTCCCCAGTACTGGGATTACAGGCTATACTATCACATCCAGTTTATGGGCTGCTTGGGATGTAATTCACAGTTGTATATGCTAAGCCTGAGCCACATCCCCAGCATTCAAATTCCTTCCAACCCCCACCCCTATCCAGAAACCGGGTGTGATTTCATATGCTCAGCAGAGGCAGGTTCATCTCTGTCAAATTCCAGACCAGCCAGGGCAGCGCTGTGAGACTCTACCTCAAATACACAAAACAAGAAGTCTGGCTCATCTCAGAGGACGCCTAACTTCCTCCAAGCCTGACTTACCAAGGGTGCCATCTAGAGGCCAGAGTGAGGATAGCAGCTGGGAGCCAGGCAGGGCACAGGCGTGTACACTGGAACCAGGACAAACGTGACTATTCCTTCCTGCCTCCCCCACTAAGCCTCCCCCCTACCCCAATCACTTCACTAAGGGAAAAGTCAGTCCTGTTGGAAATAAACTAAGGATACTGGCCATGGTGCACGCTACCTTAACCAGCTCCATGTATTTGTCAATGACAGCCTCTTCCTTGGGGAACTTCTCCTTAAGGCCCTGGATGTATTCTTTCCTCCCACTGTACATGGGGAACTCCTTTCGGCCATTGGGTCCTTCTAGTATCATCAAGTCAAAAGGGGAGGCCATAGGGGCCCAGTCCAGTTGCCCTTCGGTGATCTGGTCCAAGATGAAACGGCCAATGTTGCCCTCCCGCATTCGTCCAATATAATGAATTCCTGTTGGGAGGTGCAAAGGAAAGGAGATATGGAGATAAAGGGGATTGAACCCTGGAAATAGGCCAAGTAAGGAAGAGGTTGCCCTGCTTGGCTGTGTTCACGTCCAGAGATGGCTGCCCCACCCTTTCTATAGGAAACAAACCAGAACATATACCACCCAAGGCTTGCCCAATAACTAGGCCATCAGAAATGGAGGTGCCCAGAGAGAAGCTGGGACCTCCAAATCCTCAAAATGCCCCCATAACACTCAATAGTGCCTGTTCCTACCCACCTAAAGACAAAGCCGTGCTCCCAACCCTTTTCCACACAAGCCTTACCAGTGTCAAATTCAAGGCCATTTTCCCCAAAGGTATGACAACAGCCGCCTGCCTTGGTGTGTTGTTCCAGCACAAGGACTCTCTTGCCAGCTTTAGCTAGAATCGCAGCTGAGGCCAGTCCCCCAATGCCGCTGCCAATCACCACTGCGTCCAGCTTCTCTGGTACTCGGCTGACTGAGAAAGCTGTAGAAGGGAGGAGACCGAGGGTGGGCTTCTCAGACAAGGACAGGAAAGGGAAGTCAGAGAAGCCAGGGGGCTCTCTAGCTTGTTCTCCATAAGACATCTCTAAGGCAGCTGGGCATGGTGGTGTGCTCCTGTGGTCCCAGTACTGGACCCAGCCTCAAAAGGAAGGAAGAGAGACAGGGTAGTTTACTCTTGACTAAGATATCTTGAAACATTCTACCATGGAATACCTCGGGCCAGGCAGGCAGATTAAACAGTGATGAGTCTTAACCCTACTATGTACTTGAGGGATTTGATACCTTTCAAAGAAAGTAGGAATCAGCTACCTACGGTAGAACAACACCAGAAAGACTGCAACAGTACAGAGTCTGCAACCTCAGTGCAGACACTTCTGTGAATACAAGCAAGGAAAGGAAAAGAAGGCAGTAAGACGCAGGGTGGGGGCTGGGGTGCTGGTGGTTCAGGGAAATGGGTTTCTTTGAAAGAAGCAAGGTCTGTGAATGCCAACGGACGTGGAGCAGGCAGAGGTGCTGGGAGAAGTCACAGCACCAGCCTCAGAAAAGGAGGAAGGCGTGTGTGCCAGGACACCTAACAGAACCAAACTGGAATGCACGGTCAACACAAGTTGTTTTCTCCCACGCTCTTTCCTTTCCTCCTTTCCTTTCATTGATTATTCGACTTGTGTTTTTTAGAGACACAGATTCACTACATACATGGTGGCCCTAACTAAACTGGAGCTCCCTTTGGAGAGATTCACCTGCTGTTTCCTCCCCAGCCCTGGGGTCATAGGAATGCACCACTATGTCTGGTAAAATCTGTTCATTAAAAAAAAACATTGCCCAAGGCCAAGTGTAGGGATTGACAGCTTTAGTCTCAGCACTCAGGAAGCAAAGGTGGGAGGATCTCCGTGAGTTCAGGGCCAGTCTGTTCTGTATAGCAATAGCAAGTTCCAGGACGTCCAGAACTACATAGAGACACTGTCTTAAAAAAAAAAAAAAAAAAATCACCCTCCAAGCCATGGTGGCTCACCCCACCATGTAATTCCTTACTGATGGGATGGTGGTTGGAGAATCATTGTGAATTTGAGGCAAGCTTGGCCTACATCATGTTATAAGCTAGCTGGGCTACAAGTATGAGACCTGCCTCTCCCCCAATCTTCAAACAATAATAATAATAACATAGCTGGGTGTGGTACCCCTTAGGAAGCAGAGGCACAAGGATCAGAAGTTCAAAGTCAGCCCCCAATAGGTCTGAGAGAGATCCCGTGCAGTTGAGGCTAGGCTAGGCTAGAATTTACAAGTCAGAGGCTCCTGAATGTCAAAGAGGTGATCCTTGTTTGTTTGTTTTGAAAGTTTTGCATTTGGGGATTTTGGTTGTTTTGGGGTTTATTGTGTATGTTTAGACAGGGTCTCATTGTATAGTCCAGACTGGAATTAAAATGTTGCACCACTATGCCCTGCTCCAACCCTTCCTTAAAACATTTAAAGTCAAGCATGTTGGAGCAGGCTTGTAATCTCATCGTGCTAGAGACTCTGTGTTTGAGCCTGGGGGAAAAAGTGAATTCAAAGCCAGCTCCAGTACAAAAGCGAACACAAACCTCAAAAACACAAACCTCGGAAGCACTCTACATCTACAGATGGCGGGTTGACTGGAGAGTGGAGTTCTTATCTTTAATCAGTAGGTGAAATTGCAAAGTTTTAGAATCAAGCTTTAAATCAAGCTTCAATCCTATGAAATGGGACCACATTTTGCCTGTCAAAGCCTATTGGGAAAACTTTCTGTGTTGCTTCCCTACATCCCCGAGCATGCACAGAAGTATAGGAAAAAGTTGGCTCCAGAACCAAGTAGGGGAAAGGTCTCTTATTCTGTGTAAGCTGTAAGCTGAACAGATTCCAACTGGCGGGGCTGAAACTAGGCTGTGCCAACATCTTGGCGTGTGCCAAGGGTAATGCCTGCACCCAAACCCGCAGGAGCAAAGAACACTAAAATATGGAACCTCCGTGTGCAAGTAAGTTTTCCCAGCACTTTACTAACTGGAGAGACAGAGGCCCATGCCCTGGATGAGCAGAAGGCCCGAGAGCAGTCCAGAAACCCACAGTCCCTCTAGCTGACCTTGTTTGAGAACTTTCTTCCTAGCTTCCTTGTCGGTCACTAGGGGTTCAGGTGGCCGCTTGACATCCTCAGCGAAGGGGTTCGGGGAACTTCCGGTGAAAAGGCCCACATAAACCCTGTGAACGACCACCAGCAGCAGCACGAGCAGCAGCAGAGCAGTGATCCACATCTTGCTGCCAAGGCCCGGAAGACAGCGTCCTTTCCCTCTGAGCTCGGCTTTTATGGTCGAGGCTCCGCCCCTCTAGTTTATCCTCAAAGGACTACCAGACAAGGAATGGGCGAGGCATTTTGACTCACACCCGCGCAAAACTGATGAAGATTGTTCATCCTGGGTCTCCATATGACCTTTGCGGCGCAGGATTTCAATTGCCTAGTGGGAAATGTAGTTCTAGCGCGAGACAAGCGGCACTTCACGCCTGCGCGATGAGGGGGATGTGGGACCCTCTTACCGGAACGCTGGGGACGCGTCCGGTGAGCCTGGGGTGGGTGTGGGGGTGAGGGAAATGAGGGTGAGGGGGACGATGTAGGGTGGAAATGACCACCATGGGGCCACACAAGCCTGAAAGTTGCAGGTTCGAGAGAGATCCCGTCTGGGAGACAGAGAAGACCTGGGTTCTGGTGCCTGTTCTGGAATGGATTCGCTGAAACCTCGGAAGCAAGTCCTTGCTTTCCTCCCCTCTCCCTTTCCAGGCAGTGAGAAAGTTTCTGTCCCCACACAGCCTCTATCTGGGTATCTCGATGAATTGAGAGCCTGTTGAGACCAGCGCAGGAGCTCCCCTGAACCTGTGTTACTCACTGCCCCAGGACTGGCATCCGCACACAGGTCCCCGACGTTACCCCTAGCTGGATCCCCTACTCTTTTTTTTTCTTTTTAATTTTTTCTTTTTTTCGGAGCTGGGGACCGAACCCAGGGCCTTGTGCTTGCTAGGCAAGCACTCTACCACTGAGCTAAATCCCCAAAACCTTGGATCCCCTACTCTTTTTTTTTTTCCCCCCGGAGCTGGGGACCGAACCCAGGGCCTTGCGCTTGCTAGGCAAGTGCTCTACCACTGAGCTAAATCCCCAACCACCGGATCCCCTACTCTTAACCACTCTTTCGGGGTCCCACCTAGGAACAAGCCTCAAGAAAGACTAAGCCAAGGACCATCTTAACTATGTGCATTTGCATTTAAGGACGCGCCAGTTTCTAAATCAGCTCTTCAGAGAGCTTAAGCTCCAGCAGACAGTCTAGATATCCTACCGTCTTAATGTTGCCCTTGGAGGAAAGTAGGTCCGAAATATGGACTTGACTTAAGAGGGATTTGTTTGTATAAGAAGCCCATTTCCTTAAGTACCCACTATCAGGAGGAATGACTTTATAATCTTGAGTATTTTGTCCCATATTACAGTCCCCAGCAGTGCTCCACTCCAGTATGTAAAGCAGGCCATGCTTCTGCACTACTTGGTTCGTTTTCCACACTAACAGGAAAACCTTCCCCAGACTTTGTCACACCCACCTGTGTACCCTGCCAGGTTAGCTGATAGGCATGTGTGTTATCCTGTGCTGTCATTCAGGCCAAGGTGGAAGGAAAGGAAAAGAGAGGTAGATGCCGAGGTTCCAGTGGGGAGAAAGCTAGTTCCTGGGGTGTTGTGAGTAAGATATTACCACCATCCTTCCTAGATCACAGCCAGCCAGAAACTTGTTTGATACTGGCAGCTCAGTCCTTGGGGAATGTAAGTCATATTCCCCCACTGGAGGATTGACTTCAAGGATCCGCCTCCCCTCTGACTTAGTCCTCTGAGTCTGTGAAGTATGATCGTTCGTAGTGTGTGAGAGCCATCCACTCACATTTTCCCCCAGTCTTAGGGACTGAGCCTAGTTTCCCACCACTAAGCTACAATCCCAGCCTTCCACACTAACTGGTTGGTGTGTGGGTGTGAGTATGCATGCCCATATAGGAACAGAAAGACCAGGGGACTGTAAATTGCCCAGTTCTGCTACTCTGTGCCTTATGCATTTGAACTTGTGCCTAGCTTCTGTCACAGTGCTTTGTCCCCAACCTTGAGAAGTAGAAGTGAGCCTGAGTTACGTAGCAAGTATGAGGCCAGGCTGAACAACATCTATAAGATCTTTCTGTGTATCTGTGTCTTTATTGAGAAGTGGGGGAGGGAAGGAGGGAGGGAGCGAGAGACAGGAGACAGAGACACAGACAGAGAGAGAGAGAGAGACAGACAGAGAGAGGAGGGTTAGAGAGATGCTCATCAGTTAAGAACATTTGCTGCCCTTGCAGAGGGCAGAGGACCAGGATTTGCTTCTCAGCACCTACATCCTTGTAATCCCAGCATTAGGAAAGCAGATATAGGCAGATCCATAAAGCTCATTGGCCATCCCAGCCTGCTCATTGGGTTCCAGGCGAATAAAAGAGATCTCGTCTCAAAAAATTAAGGTGAACAGAGCCTGAGGAACATCGGATAATGTTGTCCTCTTCACCCGCTCATACACACATGTGTACACCTACACACACTTGAACTCTGAGTGTACATGCATATGTGTGTACACACGAGCTGGAGATGAGATGTAGCTCAGTGGTAGACTATTCACCTGGCGTGCATAAAGAGCTGGATTTGATCCCCAACTGTAGTTGCGCGCGCACACACACACACACACCACACACACACACACACACAGAGTTCTCACACACACACACAGAGTTCTCACACACACAGCTCTCTCTCACAGAGTTCTTACACACAGTTCTCACACACAGAGAGAGACACACACACAGAGTTCTCACACACACAGAGACACACACATAGACACACACACAGAGTTCTCACACACACAGCTCTCTCTCTCTCTCTCTCTCACACACACACACACACACACACACACACACACACACACACACACACACAGAGAGTTCTCACACACACAGTTGACCAGTTTGCCTTTACAAGGTTAGGACATCATCTTGCCTTTTGAGTTTTTCTATCACTCTGGGAAACAGGTCCAATATTGTAAGGCCCACAGCTCCACCCATGTCTAGGATCTGAACAAAGCCAGTGTAACCACCAGTCAGTCTTACCCCCAGTAAGCCAGCTAGGTCTCAGTGATTCATGGCCAGAAACAGACCCCACTTCTTAAAATAGTGCCACTGTTTTCTAGACACTGACAATTCACCCCACCCCCAACCCGCTGCATGGCCCCTCCAGTCCCAGGGTGTGGGCAGTGAACAATAGGCATCTGGCTTAGTATCTTGTTTATTTAGAATTAATTCACAGTTGCTTAAAGATTTTAAAAGTCTTTTCCCTCTTGAACAGAGAGAGGCATGACTGAATGATGAAGCCAGTCCCCACTACCCCATTTCTGTTTTTCCAGAGTGAGGCTCCGAGGTTCCCAGGGGCTTTCAGGACTCACAGAGACCTTCTGCACCTTGGTGATGGCCCAAGGGGACTGTTTTCTTCCTTGGAACCTGAATGACTGCCAAGAAGGAAGACGAAAGTAGAGTGCTTGTCTCTCCTGGTGGCTCCAGGCCTCAGGCTGTCCTATCGAACCCCTTTCAGAGCTCAAGGACAAGGCTCACTTCAACTAGTGAGCTTGAGTCATGAGTGAAACATCTTGCTCTTTCCTTATCGAGAAAGAATTTCAAGATGGACAGGTGAGTGCTTCTACTTGGGAAAGAAGGTGCTGGCTTGGGATGTGCTGTTAATGAGACAGAGACTGGTGTTTTAGAAATATTGAGGGGGAAATGATCTGTAGGCTGAAGGTATAATTCAGCAGTAAACTGTTGGCTGTAGGTTCCATCTCCAGGATGAGACTGACAGACAGAGAACAGAGACAGGAGAGTCTAGACCATCATGGTGGGACACTTGAGATCCTAACACTAGGGAGGTAGAGAAAAAAGATTAGGAATTCAAGTTCTTCCTCAGCCCCGTGATGAGTTCTAAGTCAGCCTGAACTATAGAGACCCCGCTCAAAGCAGAAGCCTCTGTCCGTCTTCAGGTGGTACCTTGTTTTCTGAGTGGCTCACAGAACCCTGATTCCTTTTGCTGGGGTTGGGGAGGGAGATCTGAAACTCCCTAAGAAATCAGTATGGCGCGGACTTATCGATTAACTTCCTGTCCTCCTCCCTGTCTATCACTGGCTTGGCAGTCTGTCTTACTTGGCTTTCTATGGCTGTGATAAACCCCGTGACCAACAGCAGCTTGGGGAGGAACAGGCATCTTATAGCTTACAGCCCATCACTGGGGGAGCTTAGGGAAGGCATCCCGAGGCAGGGGCTGAAAGAAAACTGTGGAGGAGCACTGCTTACTGACTTGCTCCTCAGCCTCAGCCTCACCCTCACCTGACCAGGCACTGCCCAGAGTGGCTGCCCTCCCTCATCAGTCGTTAGTCAAAGTTTCAGCCAGGCAGGTTGGCACACGTACTTAATCCCAACGGAAACAACAACCATGTCTAAAGTTCAATATGACAGCGGTGTCTTCTCAGTGGAGGGTCCCCTTCACAGATGGCTCTATTTTATATCACGTTGACTATCAACTAAGTAGCAACCAACCACCGTCCTGAGGCCTCCTGTTGAGTGCAGTCACGTGTATGTCCACGTGGGCCTGGCCGCTAGCCCGACATTCTGGACCTTCCCCTCCGTCTTTCTGGCCAGAAATGGGTTACCAGGGCCAGAATCCAGACAAAGCATTTGCTGGGCTCTCCAGGGAGACCTCACATTCAGAAAAGGACAAACTGTTCTTTCCTCTAAAAAGGAAGTCTCTGGAAGGGGACAGAAATGTAGACAGAGAAGAATGTAGTGTTCTTTATAACATCAGGAATCACCAAATATTACTGAGATAGAATTTCAATAAATTATAGCTATATTTTGTATCTTGTACTTTGCTGATGCCTGTGGAGAACTTCAGAGGCAACTTGGGTTGCGTGCAAGGGTGGTAGAAGTCTTAAAGATGGGCCTAGAGAGGTGACAACACTGGCTGTTCTTCTGGAGGACCCATGTCAGGTAGCTCATAAGCACCTATAACTGAACATCCAGGGGATCCAGTGTCCTTTCTGGCCTCCGCAGGCTGCACACGCATGACATAAACTCACACAGATGTACACACTTAATTTTAAAACCTCAAAGTAGAACTGGGTGTGGTGCATACCCCTTTAATCCCAGCGCTTGGGAGGCAGAGACCAGTGGATCTCTGTGAGTTAGTCAGAGGCCAGCCTGATCTACTTAACAAGCTCCATGCTAGCCCGACAACATAGTTAGACCCTGCTTCAAAATAAAAGAGGGAGCTGGCTCAGTGGCTAAGAGCACATGCTTCTCGCAGAGGATCCAGAGTCAGTCCTGCACCACATGGCGGGTTCCAGTACCCAGGGGTCTGATACCTTCTGCCTCTAAATACCCGGGAGACATGATGTTCACAGGCATATGTGCAGGCAAAGCATTCACACACTTAAAATAAGTCTTAAATTTTTTGAAATAAATAAGAATAGATTTTTTTAAGGACTCTATTTTTTAAAAATCACATCAGTCAATCAAGACTCGCAGAGATGAGACCACTAAGATGCTAAGACAGGCCAGGCTAGTAGAGAAGGTGGAACTGGTGTTGAAAGGAGCAGAGGACACAGACTTGTGTGCAGGAGATCCAGGGAGCACCAGAGGTCAGAGGTGAGGTGAGGATGTGTAGTGGGTGTTGGCGAGGAGAGTGCTCAGACTTTTGAAGGTCGGAAATAGAGGAGTCCGCTCTACTGTGGTGTGTTGGGCTTCCATTCTTACTTGTAGTGTATAAAGAAGTCCAAACCGGGGTCAGGCAAATAACTAAATGGGTAGGAGCACTTGCCATGCAAGCACAGGGACGTGAGTTTAACCCTCAACTGCACATAAAAGGCCAGACGGATGCCTGCAGCACCAGGGCAGCGGAGGGCAGAATGGGGCCACTGCAGGCTGGCTCCAGGTCCACTGAAAGATTCTGTCTTTGGGGATTAAGATGGATTAGAAGAGGGCTGGAGAGATGGCTCAGAGGTTAAGAGCACTGACTGCAGGTCATGAGTTCAATTCCCAGCAACCACATGGTGGCTCACAACCATCTGTAATGAGATCTGGTGCCCTCTTCTGGCCTGCAGTCACATATGCAGGCAGAATGCTGTAATAAAATAAATAAATAAATCTTAAAAAAAAAAAAAAAAAAAAGATGGATTAGAAGAGAAGAGAATATCCAGTTCCCCCTTGGCCTTCCTCATGCACATGGGCAGGCATAACTGCACACACTCCCAGGGGAGTGGGGGGTCACAGAAGTTAAACCAGTATATAAGAAGTTTCTTGGAGATAAACGAAAGGATCATAGTATCGGGATGATCTGGGTTTCCAGGGCCCTGCACAGCACTGAGTCCACCCCTATATTTTGTTGGTGGTTTGTTGGCTTGCAACAGCCATCCCCCTAAACGTCCAGGCTGGGCTCTAAGGCGTGCCACGCAGCCCTGGCTAGCTAGTTATCATTCTTCCTCCTCCTCCTTTCCTCACTTTTTTTTTTCCTTTTTGATTTTTTTTAAATGGTCTTGCTGTGCAGCCCAGGCTGGCTTTGAGCACACATTGTCCTTCCTCAGTCTCTCAAGTGCTTGAGCCCAGGCTTGTACCACTGTGCCAGCCTTTTTCTTTTTTATGTCTATTCTTATTTATGTATTTTAGAGAAGGTAATATACTTACATATTCCAAAAACCTGAAAGTAAGAAAAAATAACAGTAGAAAAACCTGTCTCCTGCCTTCTGTGTGGGCACCTTGTTCCTTTCCCTTCCCACTCAGCTTGCCTGATGGAGGCATGGGCGCTCCTTACTTGGGAGTGATCCTGGAGATAGTCATAAATGACAAGCAAAAATATCTGTGTGGGTTTTTTTTTTTTTTTTAATGATGGCAGAGAGGGGAGAAGGCAAGAAAGAAATGGTAAGGTAAATGAAACAAATTGGTAGACTGCAGGAAGGTGGGTCTTGGTTGAAAGTTCTTCACCTTCCCAGACATAACGGCACACATCCGTCACCTGAGCACTAAAGAGGAGAAAGAGGCAAGGGGACACAGGTCCTCGGCACAGGTTATAAGAGCCGGGGCTATGTAATGAAACAGTGATTCAAAACATTAACAGTGATGAAACTAAATTCCAAATATATTTTACATAAACATAAAAGAAAGAGGTGGGGAGTAGTCTTTCCTAAACCCAGGGAAAAGAAAAGCAAAGTTTCATAGGTCATGTGGAAAATGGGCGGAGGGGAGGGGGCACACAGTTAGCCCACAGGGCAAGCAGTGTGTGTTGCCTCCTGCAGCCCTTACAGCGCCAGAGGCTGGCTAGCACTTCCTGAGGGCTGCATTGCATCTCGCCAAATGGATTCTTTACACTCTCAAGTCCAGCACTGGTCAGTGTTTAGTGTTTGTTCAGCTCGCGGAAACAGTGCTACAGTGAGTGAAAATAAACACAGGACTCTGCCGGAGGAGCAGTGGATCTGTTGGCTGAGCACTAGACCACGGTGCAGGCTCAGGGCATGGACAAGGTGGGAATTTGGGCAAGGATGTCACTCAATCAGTAATGTGCTTGTCCCTAATGGATGATACAGACCTATGACTGTAGACCCAACACTCTGGAGGCGGAGGCAGGAGAACCAGAAGTTCAAAGTCATCCTCCATAGCAAATTTTGAGACAGCCTCAAATATGGGAGACCTATCCTCCAAATTACTATCAAGGGCTGGTAAGTAAGACCACTTACAGGCGTCCAGCCTGGTGAGCCACATGCACCTAAGGGTAGACTCGTGTGCAGCCCAGTACAAAACCCCGCATTCTTTAAGAAGACATTTGCAACATTAGAACATCTTTCTTGTAATTTTCTTTCTTTCTTTTGTTCTTTTTTTTTATAACTTGAATGTGTGGTTCTCGAGTATGAATTTTTTTTTCTTTTTTTTTTTTTTTTCGGAGCTGGGGACTGAACCCAGGGCCTTGCCCTTGCTAGGCAAGCGCTCTACCACTGAGTTAAATCCCCAACCCCGAGTATGAATTTTTTAGATGGCAGTATCTGTTGCAAGGTCAAAGGTTAGAAGCATCAGCATCTGGTGAGTTGTAACCTTTGAACCCTCTAATAAAATAATTTTTTAATTATGTTTTTGACCTTTGATAACTGACTATTGGTTCAACTGACTATTGAAACATTATCTCGGAATGGTTCGTATGCCATTTATTTATACGGATTAATCAGGTTCCTCTAGAGAAGAGAACTGATAGAATGTATACACATACATACACACAGAGATTTATTAGAGTGGCTTACAGGGTGTGGTCCAGGTAGTCCAACAGAAAGTCCAAAAATGCAGTAGTTCAGTGCATGAGGGTTCAGCTGGTCTTCAGTATACACCAGAATCCCAAGAAAATAGCCTCTAATCCCAGTGGGAAAAGTGGATTTGCCAGTGGGAGTGAGGACAGACAGGCAGGTGTATCCAGCAGCTCAGGTTTCAGCTAATTCTAGATGTAGTCAAGTTGACAACCAAAAATCGTCCTCGTATCATGCTTTTTAAAACTGCCTGGGGCTGGGAAGATTGCTCGGCAGTTAAAAGAACTTTCTGCACTTCCACTTCCTGAGTTCACTTCCCAGCACCCATGTCAGAGGGCTTGTGCCAACAGATCTCTTCCCTCTCCTTGAGTACCTACACACACGACAGACTCTCGGACACACACACACACACACACACACACACACACACACACACAAAAGTAAGAAAAGTTGTAAAGATAGCAATGTGCTTTTGAGCTAGGGAGCAGGGTAAAGAGCCTACTGTGTAACACAAGGCCATGCATTTAGATCCCCAGAACCTATGTAAAGCCAGACGTGGTGGCCCATGCCCATAATCCCTAGAGTGAGACGGGAGGTGGAGATTTGAACCCCTGAAGAGCCCCGCAAACCTGTCACAGAAAGCTGGAGACCTGCCTTAAAGCCAGATGGGAAGTGAGAAGAGGTGCTTTATGTTGGATTCTGATGGGCACATGTGTACCTACATATACCTCGCTCTTGAAATTATTTAAAATGACACTTGCCTTTTGTGTAAATCAGGCGTTTTCTATGGACTTAGTTTTTCTGGGGTGGTGGTGTTGTTGTTGTTGTTGGTGGTGGTGCTGTGTGTGTGTGTGTGTGTGTGTGTGTGTGTGTGTGTGTGGTGTGTGTGTGTGTATGAGCGTTGTAGTCTAGGCTGGTCCCTAGCATCCTCCTATCTCTGTTCCTGAGTGCTAGGATTGCAAGGTGACTCTACCAATCCCAGCTTGTTTTGTTTGGTTGGTTTATGGATATGGTTGGTTGATTTTTTTGAGACAAAATCTCCTATGTGTGTTTTTCAAATTTATTTTTATTAATCTTTCAAGAATTTTGTTCATGTATACAATATATATTGATCATATTAGCCTCTACTTCTGCCTCTCTTTCCAGAACCACCCCTAACGCCTCCTAAACTCATGACCTCCCCTTCATTTAAAAAATAATCACCCAGCAAGTCCAGTGTGTGCTGCTCCAGTGTTTGTGACTGTGGAGGGATCCGCTGGGGCGCTCAGACCTGCTAGGGCCCACACACTAGAGAAATCCCTCCCTTTCCATCATGTGTGCTTTTGGTTTATTTTTGTTTTTAACTTACTGGTTTATACAATTTTTTCCTACTGTTTTAGGAGGATTAGCCCATACCTGTGCCTGTGATGTGAGCGGGGACAGTTGCACCTGTGCCTGTGATGTGAGTGTGGACAGTTGCACCTGTGCCTGTGATGTGAGTGTGGACAGTTGCACCTGTGCCTGTGATGTGAGTGTGGACAGTTGCACCTGTGCCCGTGATGTGAGTGTGGACAGTTGCACCTGTGCCCGTGATGTGAGTGTGGACAGTTGCACCTGTGCCCGTGATGTGAGCGTGGGCAGTTGCACCTGTGCCTGTGATGTGAGTGTGGACAGTTGCACCTGTGCCCGTGATGTGAGTGTGGACAGTTGCACCTGTGCCTGTGATGTGAGCGTGGGCAGTTGCCCCTGTGCTTGTGATGTGAGTGTGAACAGTTGCACCTGTGCCCGTGATGTGAGCGTGGGCAGTTGCACCTGTGCCTGTGATGTGAGTGTGAACAGTTGCACCTGTGCCCGTGTTGTGAGTGGGGACAGTTGCACCTGTGCCCGTGTTGTGAGTGGGGACAGTTGCACCTGTGCCTGTGATGTGAGCGTGGGCAGTTGCACCTGTGCTTGTGATGTGAGTGTGAACAGTTGCACCTGTGCCCGTGATGTGAGCGTGGGCAGTTGCACCTGTGCCTGTGATGTGAGTGTGAACAGTTGCACCTGTGCCCGTGTTGTGAGTGGGGACAGTTGCACCTGTGCCCGTGTTGTGAGTGGGGACAGTTGCACCTGTGCCCGTGTTGTGAGTGGGGACAGTTGCACCTGTGCCCATGATGTGAGTGTGGACAGTTGCACCTGTGCCCGTGATGTGAGCGTGGGCAGTTGCACCTGTGCTTGTGATGTGAGCGTGGGCAGTTGCACCTGTGCTCGGGTTGTGAGTGGGGACAATTGTGCACCTGTGCCCGTGTTGTGAGTGGGGACAGTTGCACCTGTGCTTGTGATGTGAGCGTGGGCAGTTGCACCTGTGCCTGTGATGTGAGTGTGAACAGTTGCACCTGTGCCCGTGATGTGAGCGGGGACAGTTGCACCTGTGCCCGTGATGTGAGCGTGGGCAGTTGCACCTGTGCCCGTGATGTGAGCGGGGACAGTTGCACCTGTGCCCGTGATGTGAGCGTGGGCAGTTGCACCTGTGCCCGTGTTGTGAGTGGGGACAGTTGCACCTGTGCTTGTGATGTGAGCGTGGGCAGTTGTACCTGTGCCCGTGTTGTGAGTGTGGACAGTTGCACCTGTGCCCGTGATGTGAGTGTGGACAGTTGCACCTGTGCCTGTGTTGTGAGCGGGGACAGTTGCGCACCTGTGCCCGTGATGTGAGTGGGGACAGTTGCACCTGTGCTTGTGATGTGAGCGTGGGCAGTTGTACCTGTGCCCGTGATGTGAGCGTGGACAGTCGCACCTGTGCCCGTGATGTGAGTGTGGACACTTGCACCTGTGCCCGTGATGTGAGTGTGGACAGTTGCACCTGTGCTTGTGATGTGAGCGTGGGCAGTTGCACCTGTGCCCGTGTTGTGAGTGGGGACAGTTGCCCCTGTGCTTGTGATGTGAGCGTGGGCAGTTGTACCTGTGCCCATGTTGTGAGTGTGGACAGTTGCACCTGTGCCCGTGATGTGAGTGTGGACAGTTGCACCTGTGCCCGTGATGTGAGTGTGGACAGTTGCACCTGTGCCCGTGATGTGAGTGTGAACAGTTGCACCTGTGCCCGTGATGTGAGCGTGGGCAGTTGCACCTGTGCCTGTGATGTGAGTGTGAACAGTTGCACCTGTGCCCGTGTTGTGAGTGGGGACAGTTGCACCTGTGCCCGTGTTGTGAGTGGGGACAGTTGCACCTGTGCCCGTGTTGTGAGTGGGGACAGTTGCACCTGTGCCTGTGATGTGAGCGTGGGCAGTTGCACCTGTGCCTGTGATGTGAGTGTGAACAGTTGCACCTGTGCCCGTGTTGTGAGTGGGGACAGTTGCACCTGTGCCCGTGTTGTGAGTGGGGACAGTTGCACCTGTGCCTGTGATGTGAGTGTGGACAGTTGCACCTGTGCTTGTGATGTGAGCGTGGGCAGTTGTACCTGTGCCCGTGTTGTGAGTGTGGACAGTTGCACCTGTGCCCGTGATGTGAGTGTGGACAGTTGCACCTATGCCCGTGATGTGAGTGTGGACAGTTGCACCTATGCCCGTGATGTGAGTGTGGACAGTTGCACCTGTGCCCGTGATGTGAGCGGAGACAGTTACACCTGTGCTTATGATGGGAGTGGGGACACTAGTTCAAGGGCTTTGCCACTGTTATGTGGTTTTGTTTCTTTTGTCATTGTGCTTTGCCGTTGTTCTGTTTTTTTACACAGTACTTGGGGAAAGGTTTGCTGAATGAAGGGGCTGGGCAAAGTGCCTCAGTGAGCTTCATTGACACGGGTCTCAAGACTTGCTATGACCAGAGCAACCTACATAAGATTCCTTAGGGCCCGGTGAGATAGCTCAGCAGTAACCTTCTTGCCGCCAAGCCTGCTGAGCTGAGTTCAAGTCCCCAGACTCATATGGTAGAAGGAGAGACCCAGCTCCTACAAGTTGCACTCAGACCTGCACATACATACATACATACATACATACATTCATACATGCATACACGCATACACACAGTATTACACTAAGTAATCCTTTCATAGTTTTTTCCTCCCCCCCTCTTTCCCACTCTTCTCCCTTTCTTTCTCTTATGGTGGGCTCCCTGGCCACATTCGTGCTACACGATGCCAGCCTCTTACTCATCTTAAGATCCTATGAAGTAAATGTCTGAAGCAAAAGCCTGCCTGCACCACCCCATCGTAGGGGACAAGGGTTGAGTTAGGCTCTTCTGCAGCCTACACTGGCTTGACCCTGCCTTTACCTCCCGAGTGCACCACCATGCCTAGCGGCTCACCTTTGTGATATTGTAGTTAATTTTTCCAAAGTTCATTTCTCTGTGGTTCTAGGAAAAGATGAGAATTTAAAGTATGGTCCGAGAGGGAGGTTATTCCTGCAGGAAACTGACCGCGGTCTGCCTCTTTGTCTTGCAGGTAGAAAGTGTCTCTGCTGGGCTCTCGCCATCATACAAGGACAATGGTGCACTCATGGCTTTCAGAGGAATTCCTGTATGTATCACCCATAAGCTTTGTGTGCTGGGTCACAGGAAAGCATAAACTCTAGGAGCTCCCGCTCTGGGAGAGCACAAACCCGCCACGCAGAGTCTGTCTGACAAGATCACACCACCCAGAGGATGAGCACAGAGTGAATGAGTGCACTGGGGCTGCCTGCAGCACCCCACAGCCTCAGATGCGTTTATTACCATTCAACAAGGCAGATGCGTGTCCCCTACATTACCCGACCGCAACCTCACAGTCGAAGATTGCCAGGAGCCCCACTTTAAGAATCACTTTTAGCCAGGCAGTGGTGGTGCAAGCCTTTAATCCCAGCACTAGGGAGGCAGAGGCAGGCAGATCTCTGAGTTCAAGGCCAGCCTGGTCTACACAGTGAGTTCCAGGACAGCCAGGGCTACAGGAGAAACCCTGTCTTGGTAAAGAAACAAAGAAAAAGGAATCACTTTTAGGCTGGGGGAAGTAGTGCAGGCCTCTAAGTCCAAGCATTTGAGGGTCTGAGGCAAGAAGATAAGAGTTCAAGGCCTGCCTGCACAACATAGCAAGACCAAACCAAGATTGAATTTAGAGCTGGAGTGTATGTTGGTGTAGAATGTGTGCTCAGTATACACTGGGCTCTGAGTCAATCCCCAGCATGTGCACATGTATGCACACACACACACACACACACACACACACACACACACACTGAGAAAATAGCTCAGTCAGTAAAGTAGCCTTGCTTTGAACTCTAGAATGCACATAGACTAGGCCTGCTGGTGTGTCTTGTAATCCTCGTGCTGTGGAGGCAGAGGCAGGAGGATCTTGGGACTTACTAGGCAGCTAGTCTAGCCAATCAGGGACCCAGGTCCCAGTGAGAGACCCTGTTACAAAATGCAAAATGGGAATCTCCTGAGAGCACCCAAGGTTGACCCTGACCTACATGAGTGTGCACACACACACGCTTTTTTAAACAGTCCATCAGAATAGTCTTCCAGCCTCTAATTTCCAAGACATTTCCTACACAGCGGGTGGGAAGAACTGTGCATGGGGAGGCATGGCTCCTACCCTCATTCTAAAGGCTGTCTGCCCCTACAGATCTCAGAGCTGAAGAACCATGGCATTCTCCAGGTCCTGACAGCAGAAACTAACGGATGGCAGCCAGGTGGTAAGGACGCCTAAGGGCCTTTAGGGTTTGGGTGAGACCAGATCAGAACCTCCAAAAATCCACTTTCCATGGTCTGAATCAGTCTTGCTCTTGCTCTCTGAATTTTGTAGGTTTGTCATTCCCCATCAAAAATTAGAAGCAACTGGGTTTGGAGCCAGGTTAGTTATCTGTTGGTGGTTTGCTGTGTGCCTCAGGGCAAGCCATGTAATAATGTCTGATTATAGTGAAAATCTCAAAATTATATCTGTCTGTCTGTCTGTCTATCTATCCATCATCCATCTATCTATCTATCCATCTGTCTGTCCATCCATCCATCCATCTATCCATCTATCTATCCATCTATCCATCCATTCATCCATCTATCCATCCATCAATCATTTATTTAGGGGAGGATGTGGGCCAGAGGGTGACTCACTGGAGTCAGTCCCCTTCTACCATGTGGATCCCAGGGATGAGCACTGAGCCATTTCACTGACCCAGCAGTGGAAATATAAACATCTCTAATCATCACAGTGTGAAAATGAGGCAGTACAGGCTGGGCGTGGTGAAGCAGAGGCAAGTGAATCTCTGTGAGTTCAAGACCAGCCTAGTCTACAAATCTAGTTCCAGGGCTATTACACAGAGAATCCCTGTCTTAAAAAACAAAACAAAGCAAACAAAAGAAAACGAAGTAATACTAGTAAGAGGCTCCGGGAAGTCTCCACTCCGCTCTTTGTAAGGTATTTTCCATACTTTCAACGCCAGTCATCTGCCCGCTAGTTTATTTTAAAGAAAGATACTCTCATATTCAGAACTATCTTGGAGATAGATCCTCTGGCTTAAACTGGCTCCCTTCCGTATGTGGCTTTGAACACATTGCTTTACCCTTCTAGTTATCCTCTCTTCTGCTAGCAAACAAAGCCAGGCAGGGCTGGGGACAGTGCTAGAGTGCTGGCCTTGCTTGTGCTCTGGACCCCAGCCTAAGCACTCTGAAGGGGCGGCCACTGTGGGAGCAGTAATTGCTCACAGCAGGACGGGCCGACAAACTCGGTAAGGATAAATGATGGAGCACAGAGCACACAAAATATACTTGGTAGTGAGCACTCAATCTGCTCCCGTTAACTGGGGGTTCAGTCTTGGCAGGACCCAGGGCTTCCCCTTCCACTGGTGCTCTTACTATTCGTTGCTATTCGTTGCTATTCGTTGCTACCTATGAGGTTGGAGCCCAGGGTCAGTCCGTGTATGTGTGTTTCTTAAAAAGAGGTATTTGTTTTTATTTTGTGTGTGGCTGCTTTAACTGCCTGTGTATCTCTGCACCACTTTCATTCAGTGCCTGCAGAGGCGAGAAGTAGGCATCAGATCCCTGGAACTGCAGTTACAGACAGTGGTGAGCTGCTACGTGGATTCCACAAATCAAGCCCAGGTCCTCTAGAATAACAGCCAGTGCTCTTAACTTAACTTACCGAGCCATCTCTCTAGCCCCTCAACAGTATATACTTTTTAATCTTTAAATGCTACACAGTACTGGGAATGTAGCTCGGTGATAGAGCGCTTAGGCCTAGTTTGCCCGTGGCCCTATGTTGTTGGGTATTTTGAAACACACACTCACACACATGCACACACACACACACACACACACACACACACAAGTAAATAAAAGAATAGATAGATTGGTAGATAGATAGATATAGATATAACATTGCTGCCCCACCTGAGTTAGATTTCTAGGACCCACCTAGAAGAAGAGAACTTGTCCTTTGATCTCCACATGTGCACTGTGGAATGGACACTCACACATAATAAATAAATGTAATTTTAAAGCTTCTGTTTTGTTTCGAGACAGTTTCTCTGTGTATTAGGCTGTCCTAGAACTTGGTCTGTAGACCAGGCTGGCCTGGAACTCAGAGACCCACCTACTTCTGCCCCCTAAGTGCTGCCTCAAACCAACAAAAGTAATGCTCATGGCTAATTTCCATGTACAGAACCGGTGCTGTTTGTTTGATGGATAATGGGAGAGGCAAAACAATCGAGTCAACTAAATACTGAAAGAAAGAAAAATTAAAATGTGAGCTGCATTAGTTACTCTCAAGACAGTTTGCTTCACACATGCGCACGCACGTGCACATGCACGCACACACACACTCACACCCTCCTGTGGGTCCCACTTCAGGATTGTCCTCACATCTTCAGAGCCAGGAAGGGTCAGCCTGACTCCTAGACGACAGGGACAGTGCACACAGTTTCGTCGTCTCTCAGGCACCAGCTGGATAAGGCTAGCTCAGACCTTGAACTTTCTGTTGCTTAACCGTTGTGATGGCCGTCTCCCTGCGGCCAAGGTTTCTCCTGCTCCTGGCTCACAGACATAGTCAGATTGCCTGTAGGTGAAGGGTCACAGGGTTAGAGATTGGTCTGTTGATCATAATATTGCTTAGGGGCCGGCCTCAAAGGTAGGAAGGCGGCTGGGCTCGGCCCCACCAGCTTTCCTTTGTTGAGCCACCCTTGTCCCTTGTGTGTGTTTTCTGGTTTTTGTGTAGCCCTATCTGTTCTGGATCTCACTCTGTAGATCAGGTTGGCCTTGAACTTGCCACAATCCCCCTGCCTCTGCCTCCTTAATGCTGGGATTACAGGAGTGCGCCCACTCTCTCTTTTTTTAAAGAAGTACTTGATTTGCATAAGTGTATGTCCATGTCAGTGAATGTCACTGGGAGCCTGTGAAAGCCAGAAGAGGGTGCTGGAGGCTTTGAAGCTAGAGTTACTAGTGGCTTTGTCTGCCATTAAGGATGCTGGGAACCAAACACAGACCCTTTGGAAGAGCAGCAGGTGCTCTTAGCTGCTAAGCCCTCTTGCTAAGCTTTCTTCTTTTGGAGGGGAGCTGAGAACCGAACAGACTGTCCTGGCTCCTACCATGCAGATGCTCTGAGCCAAACCCCCAGCCCCTCATTCTTCTCCTTTTGTTCAGTCACCATGTCCCTAGTTTGCATCTCCCTCAGTCTTTCGTGCTGAAGGTTGAACTTTGTTTCTCTACTCATGCAACACCGAGTCCTGTTGACATTATACAGCTGAGTCATTCCGAGTCTCAGTGTCTGCTGCCCCAAGGCTGGAAGTAGCAAGGTGGAACTCCCTGGCTGCTAGATCAGTTTGGGACCCTGACACTCGGGACCCTGCATCTATAAACCACCCCCACCCCGCCCCCATCCCTCTGACTTGCTGGCTCCAGGCCCATGGCTGTGTCAGTATAGTGAGCACTTGTTGAACTTTTACCTCCTGCTACATACCCATGTTAGAAGCTGCAGGATTGCCTCACATTCACAGAAATCCCGTGAGAACTCACAGATAATCATAATATTTTTGGCCAAAAATACAGCTAGTAAGCAGCAGGGATGACCCCTGCCCTCCTCTTCCAGACAGCTTTTGCCTTGCTGTCAGCAGAATCTGCAAGTCTGTTGGATCAATCCAGTTTTCATTACTGTAACAGAGTGCCAGAGGCTGGATAATTTTATGTGGAATAGAGGTTTGAGCAAGCATGGTGGCACATGCCTGTGTTTCCATCACTTGGGAGGTGGGGGTAAAAGGTGAGGAGTTCAAGATCATTTTTGGCTAGATAGTAAATTCAAGATCACCCAGGGCTACATGAGACCCTAACTGAGAAACAAAGAAACAGACAACCTGAGGTTCATTAAAGTTCACCTTCTCAAGGTCAAGGGGCTGCATCCGGAGCCCTAGACTGGTGCAGGGTATCGCATGACAGACGAGAGGGAGCATCCGACGTGCTCCTTCTGGCTCCTCCTTCCTGTTTTATCTTGAGGCAGTTTTACTATGTGGACCAGGCTGGTCTTGAACTCACAGAGCTCTGCCTGCCTCTGTCTTCCAAGTGCTGTGATTAAAGAAATACACCATCATCCCTGGCATTTTAAACAGTTGTATGAACTGTAATTTTCATAAACGCAGTCAGGTCTTCTGGCAAGTACAAATGCTACACACCCAAGCAGCAGACCCTGTCTGCCAAGGTCACCGAAAATCAAGGGTTCTCCTGCTAAACTAAAAGGCTTGATTCTGTGGCAGACTGAGCAATGACGTGTTTAATATTCTTTTCAATCCTTTTGTCATAAAAAATGTTTTCCCACTGCAATTACTCTTTTTGAAAGAAAGGTCTCACTATAGCCCAGGCTATCCCTCGACTCACAGTAGTCTTCCTGAGTTCTGGGGCTACAGGCATGAACCACCATGCCTGCCTGACTTCAGGTTGATATTCTACAAACCCAAGATTTTAAACTGTTCTTATTTTACAAAAGAGGCAATAGCACACAGTGTTTTGTGTCAGAACTCTTGTGCTTTTGGTTCACACATATGTGTCACACAAACACAGACATACATCCAATATCAATAAATATATAATAATTTAAAAGACCTTTTCAAAAGTACCCTTAGGGGTTGGGGATTTAGCTTAGTGGTAGAACTTGCCTAGCAAGCGCAAGGCCCTGGGTTCGGTCCCCAGCTCCGAAAAAAAAAAAAGAAAAGAAAAGAAAAAAAAATTTGCCTCCTCAAAAGTACCCTTAAGTATTGCAGTTACCGAGGTCACACCAGAATGGGCACATTTTACCCAAGTAAAATCCTTTTATGAAAGCTGAAACAAGTTTTGATTATAGTTGTTAAATACTTTGGCACTCCATGCACTTATTCTTCAATTATGCAGCTTGTCCTCTAACTTACGGTCTGAAATGTCTGGTATGAAAGATGTGGAAGGACACTACAGAGGAAGCAGCATGGTGAAGGTCACATTAACGAGAGTAGCGTGCCTGGCGAGGTGGCCATACCTTGAGTGTGCTCGGGGAGGCAAGGGATACGATTGCCACGAGTTTGAAGACAGCCTGTCTTACATAAAGTTCCAGACAAGCCAGGGCTATGTGGGAGAGACCATCAATAATTTATACACACATGTAACAGGCAGGGTGGAATGGGTAAAGATGTAGCTCCCCTGGTAGTGCTCTGTAGACCCAGTGTTTTTCCTATGACTGCAGCACCCAGGCTTCCCGCAAAACTGCTTCCGGGTTTTAGTGACTAAAAGGAGACAGGGCATAGTTGAATGCTGGGGTTAGGGGAAATGGTAAGTGCTCCTGCAGCTGGCTGTGGTGGACGTGCCTCCTGGCGCTGGAGGCTGAGGCAGGAGAAGCTCTTGAGTTTGAGGCCAGTCTGGACTACGGAGGCATATTCTGTCTCAGTAAGAACAAAAAGCAACCATCTAAACCAAACCTCAAGAAAGGCTAAGCAGCTGCTGGTCACAGGGCCGGTTTCTGTTAGGAAAGACTCAGTGCAGTGGAAATGACATCGCAGTGTCCTGTGCTCTGCACAAGGCGCCGTGAGAAGATGCTCCCTCATTTTTGCTTCATTTTTTTGTAGGGTCCTCCTTCCCTCCCTCCCTCCCTCCCTTCCTTCCTTTTGAAACGGGCGTAGCTCAGGCTGACCTGAAACTCACTTTGTAGATCAGGCTGGCCATGCATGAACTCACAGAGACTCGACTGCCTCTGCCTCCCAGGTGCTGGGATTAAAGGCTTGGGCCACCATGCCTGGTCCACCTTTTCTTCAGCCATGTTGTAATCCCCAAAATAAAACTATTTCCTGGAAAAACCTGACACACCAGACTTTTGTCTAAAATGAAGATACATTACTTAATTTGATTTTTAATTTTGAGATGCAGAGACGGCTCAGTGCTGCTGGTTCAGAGGACTAGAGTTCATAGCTACCCATGACCGCAGCTTCAGAGAATCCCATGCCCTCTACTGGCCACTACGGACACCTACACGCACAAGGGCATGTACACACATAGGCATACACGTGAATAGTAAAGGAATATTTATTCTTATTTTATCAGTATTTTAAAGACAGGGTCTCCTATATCCCCAGCAGCCTTCTGATTCTCTATCTCTCAAATGCTAGGATTCCCAGCCATATACCACAGTGCCTGGTGTATGCAGTTTCAGGGGCTGAATCAAGGGATTTATGTGCGTTAGGCAAGCACTTTTAAGACTTTTAAGATTGCTTCTTCAGGGCTGGAGAGATGGCTCAGTGGTTAAGAGCACTGACTGCTCTTCCAGAGGTCCTGAGTTCAATTCCCAGCAACCACATGGTGGCTCACAACCATCTGTAATGGGATCCAATGCACTAAGTGTGTGTCTGAGACAGCTGCAGTGTACTCACATAAAATAAATCTTTAAAAAAAAAAAAAGATCGCTTCTTCAGCTTCCTGTGGACCATTCGACTTTTCATGACTGTTTCCTTCTGTGCTGAGGCTGTCTTGGGGATTCCTATGGACTCCTCGTATGCTTTTTTGGCTTTGTCTAAGTGCTTCCTGTTTCCTTTCTGGTTTCTGTAAAGAAGCCACCAAGATTCAGACATGACAACCTAATGTAATCCTGCTGTATCCTGAAGGCCCTTGGACAGCTGTGGTGTGGGGAGGGGCCGGGTGACAGGGCCTCGGACCCAGAGCTCACAGAGGCTCCTTTGCCCATCATTGCAGTTGTGAGTGCAGAGATGCTCCGAGCCCAGGAAGAATGGGAGGTGGTAGACACCATCCATCCAGACATAGGTAAGTGTGGAAAGGATGCTGTCCCACACAGCTACCAGCAGAAGCCACACCAGCCAGAGCACCTGTGACTAGGACTAAAAGACGAGTCCTTGAATGTTCTCATTCTAGTTATTTGACATAGAATAAAATCTTTCCCATAAATCCTAAGAGGACATCCTACTGCATGATGTAGAGAAGGAACACCACAGGGCAAGACGGCCATTGCTGCCCATCCTCCACCCAGTGCCAAGGGAAGACGAGAGAGCTTTGTCAGGGTTAACCCCTGAAGGGGGACAGGGATGGCGGCCCCACCAGGGCAGTGAGGGTCCTTATGGAAGACATCTCCCAGCAGTCTCTGAAGGCTGGGGACAATTGTCCCAGGTCCATTTCCAACAGATTTAGAAGGAGGATAGAGACTATCTGGGTCTCACCCAAACTTCACCAAGCTAAGGAGAAATGTCACAGTGAGTGATACCAGCCACCACCAATATTGCTGGTAACAAGTGCTTGGTTTAGAGGTGACAACCAGTGGTAGTTTGCTAAAAGGACAACTGTTATCCCCAATCCTTGGCTGTTTTCTCTTTTATCTAGAGAGTGGGGTCAGCTCCCAGCAGCCTGGCCAGTTCATCTCCTTCAACGAGGCCCTGGAGCACTTCCAGACTGTGGACCTCTCCTCTTTCAAGGTATGGCTGCAGGAAAGAAGGCTTCTGCATGCTCAATGGGCACTGGAGGTACAGGAGCTCAGATAGCCTAGAACCAGATTTAGTGGCTCATAGCTCTAATCCCAGCACTGCAGGGAGTAAGGGGAAAAGATTGCTCATGCTTTAGACCAGCTACAAAATGTGCTCCAAGCTAAGCATATGCAGGTGCCTTGTGGTGGTCAGAGAGTGTTGGGTCCTCTGGAACTGGAGTTACAAGTGGTTTGTGTTTCAGTGCTGGGAGCTGAACCCAGGGCTTTCTGAACAATGAATGCTCTTAACATGAGCCAACTCAGAACCCATAGTTCGTGCAGGGCCCTGCTAATAACCTGTGGAACGGAGCCTGAGGAAATCAGGCGTCCTGGGATTCAGACCATGTGCGAATACACATGTTTTTCCCTCTTAGAGATGGAAAGTATGGAGTTAAACTCCAAGTAGCTCATGGAGAGGAAGGCAGACCGTCGGGGAAGCAGGGTACTAACGATTCATGGCAAGTGGGGAGAAATTCCCTGTAGGAGCCAGGAGCTGTTTGTAAATGTAATAAATTTATTTCTTTTTGAAACAGTCTCATTATGCAGCCCTGGCTGAACTGGAACTCACTGTGTTGCCAGGGCTAGTGATAAACTCAAGGCAGTTTGTTCTTCTGCCTCAGCCTCTCGAGTATTGGCGTTATAAGCGTGCACTGCCATACCCAGTATAATTTAGAAACTGAGGAAAGACGCTGAGGGCTGGAGAAAGAGACAGCTTAGCAGTTAAGAGCATGTGTTTTTGCAGAGGATTGGGGTGTGCTGTCCCAGCACCTACATGTCAGCTCACCACCCGTTATTCCAGTGCCAGGGATTCAGTACCCTCTTCTCTCCACCTCAGGCCCAACTTGGGCACCAGACCATGGTGTACAGACGTACACTGGGGCTTTTTCAGAGCTGTCTGTCTGTCAACTGACCAGTGAGACTCCGCACTCATGCACATAAGATAATTAAAAAAAAAAAAGATATGGGACTGGAGAGATAACTTAACAGTTAAAAGCACTGACTGCTCTTCCAGAGGTCTTGAGTTCAATTCCCAGGAACCATATGGTGGCTCACAACCATTTGTAATGGAATCTGGTGCCCTCTTCTGGCCTGCAGGCAGAAAGCTGTATGATGTATACATAATAAATAAATATTAAAAATAAATTAAAGGGGCTGGAGAGATGGCTCAGTGGTTAAGAGCATTGACTGCTCTTCCAGAGGTCCTGAATTCAATTCCCAGCAACCACATGGTGGCTCACAACCATCTGTAACATCTGTAATGAGATCTGATGCCCTCTTCTGGTGCATCTGAAGACAACTACAGTGTACTTATATATAATAAATAAATAAATCTAAAAAAAATAAATAAATTAAAAAGATGTGGATATATGATGGCACATATATGTAATTCTAGCACTCAGGAGGCTGAGGCAGAGAGATCATAAGTTCAAGGCCAGCCTGGGCTACATAGAAATACCTTGTTTCAAAAGTTGTGTGGGGAAGCACACACGTGGGTAAAGGCTTTTGCCATACAAGTCCTGTGACCTGAGTTCAATCCCCAGAACTCATGTAAAGGTGGGAAGGGAGAACTGACACCACAGTGTCCTCTGACCTACACACATATCACACACACACACACAAACACACACACACACAAGTGGGGTTGTTTCGGGTTTTCAGCCTAAAGCCTAGATCATCAGAGAGGCTAAAGAGACAGAAACTAATACCAAAGACCAGAAGATGCCAACACCCAGAATCCTGTAAGGCAGGCAGTGGTGACCCTGGCTTTGTGGAACCAGCATGACATAGTTCAGGAGGGACATCTGACTCCTGGAAGTGTGGAGGAGCTGAATTCTGGGATTCATATCCTCAGAGAAACAGAAAATCATATAAGGGTAGATACCTGGCTTTTGCCTGACCATATCAAGTATGACATAGTCACGTGGACACAGCTGAGCCTCACTGGTCAGTCAATAGCTGGTTCTGACAAAGCCCAAGAGACCAAATGCTGGGAAGACCTCTACCGAAGGATATCCTGCAAAGAATCTGGGAGCTGGGAGTGCCTGTCTTTGGAGTCTCCTGCTGCCTCCTGGCTCTTCCTTCTCCAGGTCCAAACACTAGCTGACAGATGGACAGTCATTGATAAAAGTTTGAGTAGATTGTCTGTCCTTTTCTTCTCAGAAAAGAATCCAGCCGACTATTCAAAGGACTGGGCTCGCTGCCCTCCGGCATTGCCTCTTCGGGCCACCAAAGCTGCACCAGGGTCTTCAGGAAGAAAGAGACTTGGTTCTCACCATTGCTCAATGTAAGTGCTAGGGGCACATGAGCGGGAGCCCGGGGCCCACGAGTGGGAGCCCAGGGCACATGAGTGGGAGCCCAGGGCACATGAGTGGGAGCCCAGGGCACATGCTCAGGCTCGGGTCTATTTCCCCTGCTGTGAAAACAGGAAAGATATTAGTAGCATATCTTGACATCGTTCAGTATCCCATCCTCCAGGAAGTGTTGGCTTCTCCCTGGGAACAGCCTAGTAGAAAGTGTGCATGTGTTTTGGGGCAGGTGGCCTGGACAGCCAAAACCCAACGCATGGCCGAGTGCTCCAGACCATCTACAAGAAGCTGACTGGCTCCAAGTTCGACTGTGCCCTGCACGGAGACCATTGGGAAGACCTGGGCTTCCAGGGTGAGAGAAAAGTGCCCACCCTGCTTTCTTTGTCTGATTAGTTCAGAGGGAGAGGCCATCTTGAGTGAGAAGGGACATCTAGGAGGGTACAGAAGACTCCAGGGCCTCAGGAGCAGCACACAGGAGGGTGTGGAGTATGGCCGAGGCTGAGGGAAGAAAAGGGAGATGGAGAACTTGACACTTGGAGCTCTGCCATCTGTTAGGAATCACTTTAGTGGCACACATGGGAGTGATGCCATTTGAATTTGGTTTGCCTGTGCTGTACCCATGTATGTAGTACTGGACCTCTAGCCCAGGCCTTCGTTGCATGCTTGGTAAGCAGTCTGTCCACTGAGCTGCATCCTCAGCCTATACTATTTTCCCCCAAATCCTATCACTACATTTGCAAATAAGAAACTGTATTTGCAAATAAGAAACTGTATTTGCAAATAAGAAACAGCTGTACATGCACACCTTTAATCCCAGCACTCAGGAGGCAGAAGCAGGCAGATCTCTGTGAGTTTGAGGCCAGCCTGGTCTATAGAGCAAGCTCCAGGTCAGCCAGGGCTGTCTTGGTTTTCTACAGTTATAACAGATTTTCACAAATTTGACTAGGAGATGTAGCTAAGCTGTTAGAACACTCACCTAGCATGCACGAAGCCCTGTGTTCAGTCCCCAGCACCCTATAAAATGACAGAGTCTCATGCACATGCACTTCCAACACCGGAGAAATGGAGGTAGTCAGTCAGAAGTCATATCAGCTGCATAGCAGGTTGGAGACCAGCCTGGACTCCATGCAACCCTGTGCAGACATAAGAGTTACTTAGAACAAGCAGGCCTACTGCCACCCTCTAGTTTGTAGCTGAGTCTGACACAGGACTCAGTGAGAGGACCAGGGTGTCAGATATGCTGATCTCATTTGTGAAGAATCTAGGAGAAAATCTTTTTCCCTAACCTTTTGAGCTTCTATAAACTTCCTGAAGACCTCTATCCCCATGGCCAGTAGTAGCATCCCCAAGCTTGCTCCATCCCCACATCTTTCTCTAGCTGTGTGTTTCCACCTTCCTCTTCCATGGACCCCTCTCTTCTGCACCGAGCCCACCCAGATACCTCCTAGACATGCCCCTCTCTGCTGGTAGCAGCCTGGATTCTACCTAATCTTCATCTCCTTTGCTGTGTGCTGTGTTCCTAGATTCTGAGGTTCAGAGTGTGGTAATCTTTGGAAGTGGGGATTATTCTGACCATTATCAGAGCTCTCAGGTACCTGGGCCTTCACTGAGAAGGAAGAGGAAGAGGAGGAGGAGGAGGAGGAGGAGGAGGAGGAGGAGGAGGAGGAGGAGGAGGAGGAGGAGGAGGAGGTGGAGGAGGAGGAGGAAGAGGAGGAGGAGGAAGAGGAGGAGGAGGAAGAGGAGGAAGAGGAGGAGGAGGAGGAGGAGGAGAAGTGGGGCCACGTGCATCTGTGTGGTGCTTGGTTGGAATAGGTTGGATGTTATCTAACTGGTCTCACTGGGATGCCCTTCTCCTAACCCTTTGGCTGGAGAGCCAGCTTTTCTGGAACGTCTGTGGTCTGCTCTTCGTCTGTTTCCTATTGCTATCACAAAATACTTAAACTGGGTAATGTATAGAAAATAGTGGCTTCTTTGGCTCATGATTTCGATGGCTGTGGTGTCTAAGAGCATGGCTCCAGAATCTACTTGACATGAGTTGAGGGCCTTCTTACTGAGTCATAACATAGTGGAGATGCAGGGGAAAGGGCAGGCCTGGTCTATCGGAGACTTTGCTCCTCTTTTATCTGCCTGCTAGCCTTGAACTTGGCTATGCAGACAATGATGACCTTAAATGTCTCATCCTCCTGCCTCTACCTCCCAAGTGCTGGGAAAACTGGCATGCTGACAAACACGTCCAGTTTATAATACTCTGGGGATGGCACCTAGGGCTTCATGTGTGGTGGGCAAACACATTGCCTGCTATCTCTACCCCCAGCCCCTATCTCTGTGAAGACTCTGCTGGTATCGAGTGGGAAAATGACTCCAGAAGGCCTTGGGAACAGAAGGAAACCACTGCCCAGGCACTCCTGAGTGCTGAAGGATGAGCTTGTTTGGTCCCATTGAGTGGGCGTGTGCAGGGCTCTCATCCTCCTCTAATCCATCAGGGCCAGTGTCAAGGCAGTGGTCCAGCTCACTGGGAGCTCAGGACACATTAAGTGAACATTCTTTTTTTTTTTAAAGATTTATTTATTATATATGAGTACACTGTAGCTGTCTTCAGACACACCAGAAGAGGGCATCGGATCTCTTTACAGATGGTTGTGAGCTACCATGTGGTTGCTAGGAATTGAACTCAGGACCTCTGGAAGAGCAGTCAGTGCTCTTAACCACTGAGCCATCTCTCCAGCCCCTAAGTGCACATTCTTGCTCACTGTTTCTGCTCACCCTGGTTTCTGCCACAGGAGCAAATCCAGCCACAGACCTCAGGGGAACAGGTTTCCTGGCCCTCCTGCACCTCCTGTACCTGGTCATGGACTCTAAGACTTTGCTGATGGCGCAGGAGATCTTACGCCTATCTCATCACCATATCCAGGTAGGTTCGGTGGGAAGACAGAGGGAAGGACTGTGGACTGAGGACCCTCAGCCAGGACAACACAGTTCCGTGTCCAGATGACAGAGACGAGCCAGGAATGGCTTCTCTGTCAAATGCCTTGGAATCTGGGCTCTGCTGTTGGACTTTAGCAAATTCCCGAACCACTCAGAACTTTGATTTCCTTACCTGCAAGATGGGAATCATAAAGTCTTGTTTTCACTTCCTTTCTGTGTTCTGGTAAAGCTAGTGAGGAAGGAAGAGTGGTTTTGCTCACAGTTAGGCTATAGGACATCAACGCCGGGAGTCACAGCAGCTGGGGCTTTGGGAGGCAGCTGGTCGCAGTGCACACAGTCAAGGAACAAAGCAACACCTGCAGGAATGTTAAGCCTACTTGTCCGTTTCACATGGTTCTAGATCACCTGCCCAGCAAATGGTCCCACCCACAGTTACGATGCGTGTCTCCTTGTCAACAACATAATCAAGATAATCTGTTGTTAGCATGCCCAAAGGCCCATATCCCAGGATTCCTGACACTGGCCACTTTCAACACAGTCATCATGACTGTTAGCTCACTGGGCATATCCAGTTGTCTGTGGTCAGATGCACTAGGCACACAGAGGGGTTGCTGCTTCCGGTATTGGTAGCTTCTTTCTTGGCCCAGGGATGGTTTTAGTAACCCCTTAATACTCCCTGCCCTTTGGAAATAGGTCTGATGGTTTTCCCATGTGGTGAAAGATAGTATCCCCTCCAGAGAAGACGGATGTGGCCTGCTTCCTCCCTTTATCTCCCCAAATTCCTGGGGCTAGCAATTAATTCGCTCAGTGAACAAAGATTTCCTCCGCATCCCCACCCACCCTCAGAAATGTTCTGTGATACTTGGGATGAGTCAGAGAACAAAACAGACCAGGATCCTTCCAGCAGAGATGACAAGATGAGTGAATTAATTCCAGAATCCTTTAGAGAGGCGTTAAGTAAGGGCAGGACACAGTGTAATGGCAGGGTCAGATGGCTCTCAGGAGATAAACAGAGCCTATAAGGAGGTGGCATGTTGGCCAGGCCTGTGTCTAGGGTGCCTGGTGTTCCAGAGGATACAGCAGAACCAAAGGTCACCAGAAAGCAGGCAGTAGAAGGAACGAGTAGATGGAATATGTTCCAAGGTGTTAGAAGAGGTCACCAAGGAAGCAGGCCAGAGAGCAGGAGTCCAGGTTCATCAGGTGCAACTGCTCAAAGCCTCCCACAGCACAGTGGCCTGCTGCCTCACAGGGACCTTACCAGCTGCTGGGTGAAAGACAATTTCCGAGGAGTCCCTTGTGATCATCCAAGCTTGTGGGGGGCGGGGCGGGGGGCAGTGGGTTGGAACAGGGACATTTCAGAGGAGATGAAATAAAATAGTGAGTGACTGTAAGAGATTGGGAGCAGTGTGGGTTTGATGCAGTGGACATAGGGTTAGGATTTAGGGCAAGGAGGAAGTCAGTGTTTTTTTGTTTTTTGTTTTTTAAAACTAAGGACAGCTAGGAAAAAAAAAAAAGAGGCATAGTGGTGCATACCTTTAACCCCAGCACTCAGGAGGCAGAGGCAGGAGGATTTCTGTGACTGAGGCAGCATGGACTACATATAGGTCATCTAAGACTATATAGTGAGGCTTTTTCTCAAAAAAAAAAAAAAGAAGAAGAAGAAAAAGAAAAAAAGGAAAGAAAAGAAAGAGGTACCATAAAGAAGTAGAGGCTAGAGAGGTAGTTCAGTGGTTAGGAACACTGACTGCTTTTAGAGAGCCCAGGTTTAGTTCCTAGCACCTACATGACCGTTCACAATAGTCTGGACCTCCAATTCCAGGGCATCTGCCATTCTCTTCTGCTCTCCTCAAGCACAGGGCACCCATGTGGTGCACAGACATACATGCAAGCAAACCACCATCCACATAAAAATTGAAGAAAAATAAGTGCATATCCTGAGCAGGGTGTGGTGGCACAGGACTAATCCTTGCAAGGCCGCACACAATGACGCCCTTGCAAGGCCGCACACAATGACGCCCGGGGTTGGAAACGTAGCTGTGAAAGACCACTTACCTAGCAGGCTCAGGGTACCGCAGTCAATCCCTACTACTACCATAGAACAAATACCTCTCGTGAGCTGGTACCAGCCTGGGCTACATACCAAGTTCAAGGCAAGCCTAGGCTATATAGCCAGAAAGAGAAAAAAGGAAAGAAGAGAGAGGAGGTGAGGAGGAAACGAGAAAGAGAGAGAAGGGGAGAAGAAAAGAATGATGATGGAGAGTTAGCCATTTCAGTGTCCCCAGAAAACCCTCTGTGGACCCCAGAAGCCTGTGTTGTAAATATTCCTGCAGGCAATCCTGAGAACTGGTCAGCAGTGGAAGTCCTGCTCTCAGTCCTGAAGGTGGAGTGAGATAGCCTGGAACAAGTGAGACGGCGTCCCCATCATTACCCAACAGGAGATGAGAGGGAGGGAAGGCAGGAGTCCAGGAGACAGAAACACCCCAGAAGCCACAGGGAGGCAGATATTGAGTTGGCCTTGATCTGGGCCAGATGGGGCTGGTGGGTAAGAGGTCAGATCCAAGGATTGCTGGGCTGTTGCTGGGAACCGCAACTGGGACATTTTCAGCAGACTTCAGAGAAAAGAGCCTTGACTTAAGTTTAAAAGGGAGGAATAAATTTGAGGCAGTAAATACTCTTTTTCAGAGGATTTCATGCTACAGGAAGCCAGGAAGGGTAACTGGACTCTGAAGTCCAGTCATGTTGAGTATATGTGTGGGGTGTGTATATTCTTGTTTTTATTTTGCTTTTTTATTTTAAAATTTTATTTTTATTTGGGTCTGGAGAGATGGCTTAGCAGTTAAGAGCACTGAATGCTCTTCCAGAGGACCCAGGTTTGATTCCCAGCACCCACTGACTCCAAGATTTGTCACCCTTACATAGACACACATGCATGCAAAATAGATAAAAAACACATTATTAAAAGATTTTTATGTTTACTTATGTGTATGTGTGTGTACGTGCACATGTGTGCAGGTACCTATGGAGCGCAGAAGAGGGCGTAGGACCCCCTAGAGGTGGTTGTGAGTGGCCCGATGTAGGTGCTAGATCCAACCTCAATCCTTTGCAAGAGTAGCCCGTGCTCTTAACCACCGAGCCATTTCTCCAGCCCTCACTTTGCTTTGTTCTGTTCTTAATTTTTGAGTCAGCATTTCCCTCTGTTGTCCAGGCTGCCTTGGAACTCACTGGGTAGCCCAGATTGTCTTAAATACATAGCAATGCTCCTGCTCCAGCCTCCCCGGTGGTAGGATCACACGTGTGAGCCCCCATATATAACAAGTAGTTATTTTTATGAAATGTCAAATGTACAGAAAAGTTGGGAAGTACTGTGTAATAACAGAAATCAACATTAGAACCCTGGGGTTTGAGACACAACCCAGTTGGTCGAGGGTTTGCCTCTTCCGCACAAAGCCCTGTGTTCAGTTCTTTTCATTCTATCCAGAGTGATCTGTGGCACTCATTCAGTTCTGAGTGAGTGAGTTTATTAAGTACATAGCAAACACAGGTAAAAGGATAAATACCAAGTAAGAGATGAGTGTTCATCAAGTCAGGCCATCACCACATCTAGCAGAAGTGGGGGAACCCTGCCCAAACTGTCATGCGGAGGTGACAGTCTGCGAGAGTCCTGGGCACAGCAGGGTGATCTCTCCTCCCCACTGCAGGTGGTTTAATGCTGCCTTGAGTCACCAAGAGCAGCCTCTGTTGGGAATGGTTTCCTTTCCAGCTGGCCTCAGTGTGTCGTTTGAGCAGTGTCTTTAATGCCCTCAGTTGTTCGCTGTCCTCCTTCCTCCCTCCTCAGGGGTAGGGGGCCAGTCTGGCCCAGGACACCTGAGATCAACAGACTTGAATCTGAGACAGGGAACTCCTGTTCTCAAGAGTCAGCGATCAACAAGCACAAACAGCATGTGACAATTTACCAGTATAATTGATATTAGGGGGCCACAGGACCTGACATGTTATGGCATACTTGGTTTTTTTTTTTTTTTTTTTTTTGGTTCTTTTTTTTCGGAGCTGGGGACCGAACCCAGGACCTTGCGCTTCCTAGGCAAGAGCTCTACCACTGAGCTAAATCCCCAACCCCTAAGGCATACTTGTAAATTCAAGGTCATCCTATGTTTCACAGCAAGTTCAAAGTCACCCTGGGATACAGGAGACCTTTTATTTATTTATTTATCTCTCTATTAACAGTAAACATTCGATTTGTATAACTATTTTTTTAAGATTTTTAAAAATTTTATGTATATGAGTACTCTAGCTGCATGTACACCAGTGTGCCAGAAGAGGGCATCAGATCCCATTACAGATGGTTGTGAGCCACCATGTGGTTGCTGGGAATTGAACTCAGGACCTCTGGAAAAGCAGACAGTGCTTTTAATAGCAGAGCCATCTCTCTAGCCCAGATCACCCCTTTTTAAGAAGAAGCAGAGGGTGGGGGGGAGGTTAACCCACACCTTTAATCCCAGTATCCTGGGAATCAGAGGCAGAAAGATCTGTTGTGAGTTCAAGGCCAGCAGGTCTACATAGAGAAATCCAGGTCAGTCGGGTGCCATAGTAGAACCATCTCAAAAGGGCCTGGGGGCTGGGGATGTGGCTCAGTTGCTAGAGCACCTGCCTAGTATCCACAAGGCTCTGTGTTCAGTCCTCAGTGCAAACCAAACATTGTGCTGCCCACCTGCAATGCTAGCACTCAGGAGGTAGAGGTCAGATGTGGGTCATCCCCAGCTACACAGCGACTTAGAAGCCAGCCTTGAATAGCTGAGACCCTGTCTTTTAAAAAAATGCTGGAAGCTTGCAGGGAGGAATGGATGGGGAGAGTGGTTTACAAGCAGGGTACCACCATCCCTCCATATACATATACTCCAGCCCCCGGAGAGGAGCGCTGAGAAAGGACCATTAATGCTTTACAGCACTGCCGGAAACTATGTCCCCAGCAGAATGCCAGGTCCACAAATAGAGTGAGTATTTATTCATAGGAACATTTGCTGGTAATTGGAAGCTATTGTCAAGCCATGGGCGTCACACACTGAGTACAGCACTTGTGCCAGGAACACAGCAGCACATTTAGAAAGTCGGGGAAAGGTAAAAGATAGGGACAGACCAAGGGTTGCACAGATCTTCATTAGACTTGGAGCACAGGAAACCAGTCGTGACCCTGGAGTCGGGGAGAGGGGCATACAGTGACCTGAAGAAGTACAAAGAACCAAGTGAAGCTAGATGAGATCATGCATTGATCAGGCGATGGAGGCAGGAACATCAGTAGTTCGAGGCCACCCTCAATTACATGGTACACTCCAGGCCCATCTTAAAAGTAAAATTTGCCCTGCTATTTTGGAGATAAATAAGTGGAAGTGTATGTGTTAGTTACTTCTCTGTCACTGGGACAAGTTACCTGACCAAAGCAGCTTCAGGAAAGACTTCCTTTGACCCACGTGGTCACGTGGTATCCACACTTAGGGAACAGAGTGAAAGCTTGGCTCAATGTCTCCTTTTCTCTCAGTCCGGAACATTAGATCACGGATGGTGCCACCAGCATTTAGGGTGGGTCCCCCTCAGTTAATCAACCTCATCTAGATAATCCCTCAAAGGCAGTGCTGGAAGCTTGTCTCTGGTGACTCTAGACCCTGCCAAGTTGACAGTCAAGAGTAGCTGTCAGCTCCCCTCACCTGTGCTCATCCGTGCACGCAAATGTAGTGGGCTACAAGAGAGACGTGGAGGTGAGAGGACAGCTCCATAGGTCCCGTGGGAGAAAGGGGTTAGGTGGGGTCTTGAGGGACATACAATCAAACACCGTGTGTGTGTGTGTGTGTGTGTGTGTGTGTGTGTGTGTGTGTGTGCGCGCGCCTGTGTGAAATTGTGAAGGCTATCACGTAGAACAATAAAGGTGAGTGTAAGAATGAAGAAAAGGGTAGGTGGTTTGGACCCCTGTCTACACCCTTAGTCCTCAGGTGATATTGTCTTGGATTGTCACTGTCTTTGACCAATGCACTTTTAAGAAATATTTTGAATTTTACTTTTATGTGTATGGACAGGAACACACACAGCACATAGACATCAGATTCCCTGAAAACAGGGTTACAGAGGTTGAGAGCCAAACTCACGTCTGTGTTCTGGAAAAGCAGTCATCACTCAACCATTGAGCCATCTCTCTAGCCCTTTATTTTAATTCTTTGTCTACATGCATGTTTGTATGTATATGTGTGCACATGACTGCAGGGTCCTGTGGAGGCCAGGACAGGGCATGTGGAGTAACACGGTGGTAAGCTTCCGCATGCGGGTCCAGGTCTTCAGACTTTGTGGCACACCAGCCGAGCCACCCCACCATTACAAAGCAGACTGGCCTCACACTCCCTCTGTAGCCGAAAGTAGCCTTGAATCCTGATCCTCCTGCTTCTGCTCCCTCACCAGCACTTTAGCTTTAACTTGTTAATGATTTAGATTTACAGAAAATGTATGAAAGTAGCTTTAGACAGAGCAGCCATATATCCACTTCCCGGTAATCTTCTACAGCCGTATGGCTGTCATGAAAACAACGAACGATTGGCTATTGCACATCTGCACAGCCTCCCGTGCACATCTGCAGCAGCCTCCCGTGCACATCTGCACAGCCTCTCTTCTGCTCTCATTGGTTTTCTATGTCAGGCTCTTGCACCCGGGTCCCGCCGCATCTTGTTACCATGTCTCCTTTAGCCCCTCAGCCTGTGGGAAGGTTTATTTTCCCCTGACTTTAGTTTTGACACAATTGAGGACCCAACGTTAGTTTTTTTATAGGATATTCTCAATTTTGGTTTGTCTCACATTTTTTTCAAATGATTTTGGGTATGCATTTGGGCAAAATGGAACCACAAATGTGTTTTCCAAGAGCCTGGTACCAAGGTGCACACACTGTCTCTGTGTCTTATTCCTAGCAAGTTAGCTTTGGTTAAGATGGTGTCCTCTGGTCTTCCATTTATTATAAAGTGTTTTCCCCTTATAATTAATAACAATTTTACAAAAAATACCTTAATGTTATACGAATTCCTTGTTTATCCTCAAATTTTCACCCACAACTTTTAAAAATATTTATTTTTTAAAATTATGCACATCTGTATGTGCATGTGCCTGTGAGTGCAGGTACCTGCACAGCTGCAGGCCTCAGACCCCTGGGGACCTAAAGTTATAGGTGGCTGGGAGCCCAGGCTGGTCCCAAACCCACAGCCCTCAGGACCATCGAGCCTTCGAAGCAATTGACACATTCGTACTACACCACCACACCTAACCAGCAATTCCAGGGTTCCCACGTGAAACCTGATCAGGTGGGAGACCTGCTGAGTTTGAGGCCACTTTGGGTTCTTAAAACACAAACAAAACAACAAAAAACAAATGTGAAATTTGACCTCCAGCCCTATAAACCTCCAAAGTGTGCAGTCTTCCAGGTGTAGTCTGGGACACGTCCAACCACCGTCACTTCTGTTTACTCCTATAAAGATGGCTGAGGGCCACTGAGGTGACTCAACAGGTAAAGGTCCTTCCTGCCAAGCCCAGTGACCTGAGTTCGAACCCCAGTCTCCACACAGTAGAAAGAGAGAACTGACTACTACAAAGTGTCCTCTGACCTTCACACATGTGCCATGTCACGTGCACATGTCCATCCACACATGTGTATAAATGGATATAACTAAGAAAAACCTTAGGGCTAGAGAAGTGAGTCGGCAGTTCAGAGCACTGGCTGCTCTTCCAGAGGGCCTGGGACGATTCCAGCACCCACATGGCGCCTCCCAGGACACTGGCACCTTATTTAGACCTACCAGGTATACATTTGGTACACAGACATACATATAGGCAACATAACTCTACATATGAAATTATAAACAGTTTCTAAAAAAAAAAAAAATAGGAGAGAGCCTAACTTTCAGGTGTCTGTGGTGCTCCCTGCTAGAAGAGAATTGACTCACACTTCCAGGTAAGTGCTCAGAGACCCCAGCTTCTGTGCACCCAGATTGCAGAAGGACTTTTAGCCCTTCATCCTGAAAAGTAGCTCAGCCCTCAGAGAGAAGTGGGACTCATCAGCGTCCTTTAATGAGGCACTTGCGGCAGTGCTGACACTGATTGGCTACCTTCCCACGAGGCGTCTGTTCAGTGTGGTATTCTGTCCTCTGAGTCTCCTTTTCCAGCAGAGGAGTGTGCAGCCCCGAGAGGCCCAGTGCTTCTGCTCACAGTAGGTGCTCAGAAATACTAGTGTGAGTCCACACCTGCCAGTGGTCCACACTCGGGGATTCCCAGCCAGCAACCCACTCCAGAGTCACCTGGAATGTGTTACGTGTGTCACACCTGGGAGTCTGGAGTGAGGCCAGCCAAGCCTCAAGAGATGTTTGGCTCTTCCTGCTTTGATATTCAAAAATAGTGAAGCCCAAAGGAAAGGCACGAAGGCAAATGAAAATGCAAAAATGGCCAAGAGGAACAGGAGGGTGAGGCCAGCTTGCTCTCCATAGCAAGTTTCAACCCAACCAGGGCTTCACAACGGACCCTGTGTCAAAACGCCTGCGATGGGATGTAGTTGAGTTGGTACAATGCCTGCTTAGCATTCAGGACACCCTAGGTTTGATCCCCAACATCACATAAACTGAGCATGGTGGGACGTGACTGTAATCCCAGTATTTGGCAGGAGGAGGAAGGAAGTCAGAGTTCAAAGTCAAGAGCTGGTGAGATGGCTCAGCAGTTAAGAGCACTGACTGCTCTTCAAGAGGATCCAGGTTCAATTCCCAGCACCCACCTATCAGCTCACAACTGTCTGTAACGCTACTCCAGGGGGATACAACAACCTCTTCTGGCCTCTCCTGGCACTAGGTATACATGTGGTATACAGGACGTACATGCTGGCAATCACTCTTACATACACAGTCAACCAATCAATCAATAGTTCAAGATCAATCTTGGCTGCAAAGAGTTTCAGTCAAGCATGGGATCTGTGAAACCCTGTCTTTTTTTTTTTTTTTAATTATTTATTTCATGTATGTGAGTACACTGTAGCTGTCTTCAGACACACCAGAAGAGGGCATCAGATCCCATTACAGATGGTTGTGAGTCACCATGTGGTTGCTGGGAGTTGGACTCAGGACCTCTGGAAGAGCAGTCGGTGTTCTTTTTTAATTTTTTAATTTTTAATTTCTTTTTTAATTTCCCCCAACTCCTCCCCCTCCCCTTCTATATGATGTTCCCCTCCCCATCCTCCCCCCATTACCACCCTCCCCACAACAGTCCAGTTCACTCGGTGCTCTTAACTGTTGAGCCATCTCTCCAGCCCAGAAACCCTGTCTTAAAAAAAAAAAAGGGGGGGGGGTTGGGGATTTAGCTCAGTGGTAGAGCGCTTGCCTAGGAAGCGCAAGGCCCTGGGTTCGGGTTCAGTCCCCAGCTCCGGAAAAAAAAGAACCAAAAAAAAAAAAGAAAAAAAAAAAGGAGGGAGTTGGATGCAGACCTAGCTTGGAGCAACCTCCTGTAACCTCCTAGATTCCAGGCCTTATGTAAGGTGGGGCGCAGAGGCAATGACAGCAGCAGTCGCCTCTGTGGGTTTAGTTCCTGCCAGTCACATGAGACAGAGGAAATGTGTAAGGGCAGAGCTGGCTGGCCACTGACTTGTGATCCTCCATTCCAGCAATTCCCCTTCTGTTTGATGTCTGTGAACATCACCCGCATTGCCATCCAGGCCTTGAGGGAAGAGTGTCTCTCCAGGTGAGCCCCTAGTGGGTCAGAGTCCCATCCATGCCTCAAGCCTTCATAACTCTGTTACCTGCTGGTTCTCAGAGCTAGACAACATCTCCATGCACCAGCTACCTCTCCTCACTGACCCGACCCAAATGCCAGGCTTCCAAATGCTGGTGGGGTGGGGCTGGTGGGGTGGGTGGGGTGGGGCTGGTGGGTGGGGTGGGGCTGGTGGGGTGGGTGGGGTGTGGCTGGTGGGGTGGGTGAGGTGGGGCTGGTGGGGTGAGATGGGGTGGTAGGTCAGGGAGGAGGGCACTGGTGTGTCAGGTTCATTGGTGGCTAAGCAGGTTGCCTCCCTGTCCTGTAGGGAATGTAACCGTCGGCGGAAGGTCATCCCAGTGGTGAACAGCTTCTACGCAGCTACTTTCCTTCACCTGGCACGAATGTGGAGGACCCAGCATAACACTATTTTAGACTCAGGCTTTGTCCTCAAAGGTTGGCACTTTCTCCTGTGTCCAGGGCCACAGAGCCCAGGGTAGAGCTACTGTATTTCCCTCTCCCCTTCCCCTCCCACCCGCCCGCCCTTGGCACACCCTGGGGCCTGCTATTTCTTCTTTCTCTGCCCCCCTCCCCCTTCTCTTTCCACCCCACACTTCGTTCCCTCGCTTGCTTGTTTGTGGTTTGTGTTGAAGCAGGATCACTCTATGAGATCCTGGCTGGCCTGGAACCTGCTGTGAGACCATGTTGGCCTCAAACTTAGAACAGTCCATCTGCCAGGCTGCGGCCATGTCTGATGGCCGTCTCCATCTGGCGATTGCTTGTTGTTGCTGTTACCGTTTTGTGGATTTCTGAGGTGGAGTCTCTCACTGTAACTAGGTGACAGTCCTGCACCTGCCTTCCTTTTTTTTTTTTTCAGAGCTGGGGATCGAACCCAGGGCCTTGCGCTCGATAGGCAAGCGCTCTACCGCTGAGCTAAATCCCCAACCCGCACCTGCCTTCCTTGTGTGGGACTACAGTCGAGCCTTCATGCATGGCTCCCGCTGATCACACAAAACAATGACACCCTCTCATCTTCTGAGCAAAACTTTAGCTTGCTCAGCACAGTGCAGGCAGATCCCTGTGAGTTCAAGGCCAGCCTGGTCTGCATGAGTTTCAGACAAGCCAGGGCTACCTAGTGAGACCCTGTCTCATAAAACAACAACAGAACTAAAAGACGGCTCTGTGGTTAAGGCAGCCCACTGTTCTTGCAGAGGACCCCATTAGGTTCCCACACCCATGACCAGCAGCTCCCATCTGCCTGGAACTCTAGCTCCAGGGAGATTCTACTCCATCTCTGGCCTCTGCAGCCATCCACACTCACAGGTACATACCCACAGTCAGTCATATACAGACTCTAAGAATAATAAAATTAAATCTTGAAAACATCAATAAAAGCGTGGGCTGGGGATGTGGCTTCATTGTGAGGGCACCTGCCTGGCATTCAGGAGCCCCTGGGCTCAATCCCCAGTGATGCATGACCTCCTCAGGCATCAGGCACACCTCTGGTACACAGACATACACTCAAGCAAAGCCTAACACATTTAAAATAAATAAAAATCTTAAACACTGAAAGCTGTGGAAGCCAAGGCCTAGCGGTTGGACTGATTTCTGCAAAGTTGAGTTCTGTGTCACAGCAAAGAAGTGGTTCTTGGGCTCTTGTCTGGTTTTGCCATTTGACCATCTTTGATGACTGTCCTATCTTTAAAGGACAGGAGGTAGCAGGATGGGGTGGCACAAGCCTTTAATCCCAGCACTCAGAAGACAGAGGCAGGCAGATCTCTGTGAGTTCGAGGCCAGCCTCATCTACAGAGTGAGTTCCAGTACAGTCTGGGCTACACAGAAAAACCCTATTTCAAAACAAACAAACAAGGACAGGGTTTGGAGATGCTTACAAAGCCATTGGACTTGTCATTGGGTTTGTGTGCCATCCAAAGATCCCTTAAACCTTCAGTTCCCTGATCTCCTCTGTTCCAGATTTGGAAGCATTGGCTAAGAAGAGGCCAAGACGACTGCTCAAGACCCTGGACAACTACCTAGCCCAGTTGTCAAAGGGACAGGCCTCCTTATTGGAGGCCCAGAAGTGCCCTGGATCACAGGGACCTCACTCCAAGGATCTCACTTTCATTGGCGTGTGTGACCTACCGTCTCATTCATTCGAGAGTACAGGGTTGATCTGACCACCACAGAGACCATTCCTAGAAAGGCAGGCTGGGTTGCTGGAACTTTCTGAACTAAAGAACCATATCTAGGCCAAAGCCCTTCATGCCTCTGCAGGTGGGATTAGGATGCTCCCAGGTGTGGGTAGTGACACCCACAATTCTACACCAGCATAGCACATTCAGGCAGCTAGGATTACCCTCCATGCCATCTTCGAAGCACTTTCTGTCATTCCCAGCTGGGTTCCAGTTCACAGGGTGGACTCCAGATATCTCAGTGGAAGTGAGCAGACGGCCCTATCTGAACTGTCTACACATCTGCACCTAGAGGGAGAGACCCTGGAAGCAACAGCTAAGATTCTGACTCCCCAACAGCAGTCCCCAGCCTGTGATTGGAATTGGAAGAAAAGATGGCACTATCTTCAGCCAGCAGGGGGCAGCACAACACAGAAAAAGTGACTGACTTTATAGGCAGGCCTCTTCCTCCAGCCACTGTTTCCAAGACACCTGTTCCCACCCCACCCTTCTCCTCTTTCCCCTCCCTCTCTGTTGCCCACCATTGTTTGTAATCTAGAAATGAACACTCAGCTGGCTAGATTCAAGCACCCCATCCCCACCGCCCAGGGGCTGGAGCTCCTGTGAAGACCATTGGTTATCTAGCCTGCCTGAGAGGCAAGTTAACTCACTCACCCACCAGCAGTTTTAGAATAAAGGGATTGTGGTTATCTGCGGTATTTCTTTCTTCTAAGACAGTTCTTTCAGGGCCTTCCTTGCCCCCGTTGTCTGAGCACCAGACCAGGCCAGGGGGATTAAAGTGCCTGGGCTTCAGTGGGGTTGCAGACTCCAGAATGGAGTAGCTTCCTACTCCGGGCCTACCTGCCACCTGGGTTCCCTAGCTGTACCTGCAGGCCCGAAGATGTCTTTTTTCCTTAGGATTGTTTGTGTGTGTGACGTGACATGTGGGGCACACACAAGATAAAGCAAGTGTGAGGAGGTCAAAAGCTAGCTTTGGGAAGTTGCTTCTCTCCTAACACCTATAAGTTCTAGGGATTAAAAACCAGGGCATCAGGCTTCTGTGGCAAGCTTCTTAGCTGCTCAGCCATCTTGCACACCCAGGCCTGGAGGCTTCTTGCATGCTCTGGCCAGTAAGCATGGTGCTCTCATTAAGGTGGGCAGGTGTGGTGTCCACCCCAGGGTATTCCTGCATTTGCTTTTGGGCCTGGTTGTTGCTCCCTCACCACAGCAGATGTGCATAAGCACGCGCATGCACAAGCACGCGCATGCACGCGAGCGCGCACATACACACACACAAACACACACACACACACACCACCTAACCACCCAAGAGCCTCAGGCCCCTGTGCGCCTCCCATCTTCCCTCAATTGAAGCTGTAAAACCTGAGTCCATTTCTACCTGTTTCAGGCCACTCCAAATCTGGTCCAGAGACAAACATGCCTCCCAGGGTGCTTGTGACATGCCCCACAGTTGGCCTTCCATCATATTTACACTTCCTACAGCCCCCATATTCAGCAACCAGCAGAGAGGCCAGGAAGGCAGCTCAGGCCTATGTCAGTTTGGTGCCTCATTCCCTACCATCTCTTCTCTTGCTTGAGCCTGCAAGGCTGAAAGAACAGGATCCCAGCATCAGGGCCCAAGCCACATGGGCCCTGGGAGCGTCTGGTGGGAGGGGCCAGCATCCCTGGCAGGAGCCTTCACCCAGATCAGGGTGCACACAGCTCCAGGATAACCCAGAAATCAGTTCTACTGAGAGGTTGGCTTGAGGGTTGAGGTGGAGATAGGCAGCCTCTGACAGCAGCTAAAGAACTGTGCTTTTCTTGGATGTAACAGAGACAGCCCTCCACGGGAGACCTTAAAGTACTCTGTAAATCTAGAACTGTCAGAATTACTGAGTGGGTGCGTGTCTTCCTCTCTCCCTGGTATCTACTCCTAGGTGGAAAGTTTCAGGGCATCTGTGGAGGGGTTCAGTAAAGGAGCTCACCTTCCCTTGCTTCTTAGCACAAAATCAGCAAGATGAATTTGATCAGACTTCCTGGTTTTGTGTGGGGCAGAAGAATCCAGTGTGTTACAGCTCAGAAGTCATAGTATGCCTTAGGACAGGAGGGGTGGCTCTCGGGGTGGCTCTCAGGGTGGCCGCTCTTAGGACCTCTGGTTGGAGCTCACGAGGAAACCACACTCTGTGTGTGTGTGTGTGCGTGTGCGTGTGCGTGTGTGTGTGTGTTACTTTGTGACACATTCCCCCACCCCTCTCCAACTAGGTTGTTTTGAGATAGGGTTCCATATAGCCCAGGCTGACCTTGGACTCACTATATAGCAAAGGCTGAACTCACAATCCCCCTGCCTCTGCCTTGTTAAGTGTCAGGATTATAGACATCTCTTCTCCCTAGCACATGCACTCTGCCCTCTTTGACAGGTGACAGGCCATACCATGCCATTAACAAGAAATAGAACAGGGGGGACTGGAGAGATGGCTCAGCAGTTAAGAGCACTGACTGCTCTTTCAGGGATCCTGAGTTCAATTCCCAGCAACCACATGGTGGCTCACAACCACCTGTAATAGGATCTGATGCCCTCTTCTGGTGTGTCTGAAGACAGCAACAGTGTACTCATACATAAAATAAATAAACCTTTAAAAAAAAAAAAGAAAGAAAAAGAAATAGAACAAGGCCGTGACCAGGGAGAGCCACCAAGGATCAGAAGCAGGGCCTTTCCTCTGTAAACTGGAGCTTTACACGTACACGCACACCCACACATGCATGCTCAAACACGCATAGCTCCAGGGCCTCTCCACTATAGATGGGTGCTTTACACAGACTCTCTCTCTCTCTCTCTCTCTCTCCTTTTTAAGATTTGTTTATTTATTATATATAAGTACACTGTAGCTGTCTTCAGACACACCAGAAGAGGGCATCAGATCTCATTACAGATGGTTGTGAGCCACCATGTGGTTGCTGGGATTTGAACTCAGGACCTCTGGAAGAGCAGTCAGTGCTCTTAACCACTGAGCCATCTCTCCAGCCCTCTCTCTCTCTCTCTCTCTCTCTCTCTCTCTCTCTCTCTCTCTCTCTCTCTCTCTCTCCTTGGGCTGATCAGTCAAACACAAAACTCAGTTGGGGGAGGGACAACAGCTAGCCAGCCAGCCTGTTCTAGGGCTGTGGCAGGCTCTGTTCTGTTCCACTCCCGGGTGAGTGCAATCATTTAAATCTGCCTCGGGGCCTGGTTGGAGTGTCTGAGCAGAGTCACAGCCACTGCCTTCTCTCAGCCGGGAACGTGAGACTTGAAAGTGATGCTGAGGCTTGGCACTGTGCTGCCTCCCTGTTAGGTTCTTCTGGGCATGGTGGGTGGCAGCCAGCAGCCTGCCTGGGAGTCCTAGGTCATGCAGAGTCAGTGCCAGGCTCCTGGGAGCTATGGACTTGCTGCTTATGTTCTACTCATCCCTCAGTATGGGGAGGAGCCCCAGTGGACAGGTGGGAGTGAAATCAGCTGGGACCAGTGGTACAGGAAGAGAGCTGCGGGGAAGAGAGCTGGGAACAGAACGTGTCCTTTATTGAGCATCCAGAGGGCCCCTCAGTTCTGACTCAGCAGCCAGAGGGGAAACAAGCAGGCAGGTGGTGGGGGCAGGAGAGCAGGGATGGGGACACCCACCCTCACTTCCAGTCCTTGAAGAACTGCTTGAAGATGGGACTCTCTCGGCCCTGGGGCAGAATCTCCACCTGAGTGTTTGGGGAATATCTCATTCGAGAGATGAAGCCATCAGCCACTTGGAGGGCCGCCTGCCGCTCCTTCTCATTGGCTTTTCTCCCTGGAACACAGGAAAAGAGGGTTGGGGGGGGGCAGTGGAGGGGCTCAGTATTCATGAAGCTCAGGGTTCTGTCCCTAGCACCACAGAAAACCACACTTCACACTCGCCCTCAGGAAGTGGAGGCAGGAGGATGAGAATTTGAAGATCGCCTTCACACCTTCAGCTACATAGGGAGCTTCAAAGTCAGCCTGGGCTGCATGAGGCACTGAGAAAACTTAAAGGCCACAGAACACCTGACAGTTTTTAAAACAAATGTACCCAGAGTACCCAAGAATACTGAGGGGGGTGGTTGGGGAGTTAGCTCAGTGGTAGAGCGCTTGCCTAGCAAGCACAAGGCCCTGGGTTTGGTCCCCAGCTCCGAGAAAAAAAAAAAAAAAAAAAGAATGCTGAGGGGGTCCCTGGGGTATGAAGTCAGCCTCTTAATACTTTTCCCAGAAAGCTGGCTGCTTTAAGCTAAAATTAAGTAAATAAATAATAAAGAAATAGACAAAATAAGACATCTCTTCCTCCTGGATCAACAGACTCTTCTAGTTCTGGTCAAGCCACCTTAGGAAGGATGAGCTTCCTCCTAGACATCAAACTGGAAGGCCAGGGGCTGGAGCACTCGCTTCTCTTGCAGAAGACCTGAGTTCGATTCCCAGCACCTACATGGCACTCACAGCCACCTGTAATTCCAGTTCTAACAGATCCAGTGCTGTCTGCTGGCTTCTGAGGACACCGCACACATACGGTTCAGACATGCATGCAAGAAATACACACATAAAAATGTAAAAACCTCTAGGGCTAAGGCCTCCCTTCCCTGGACCCCCTCACCTTTTGTATGTGAATAGTGTTACAGGGAACACTGTTCTGTTATCGGACCTCTTTGTGTGAAACTAAAGAGAACACAGTACAATTTCTTCTAGAGGTAAGTGAACTTCCACAAGGCCAACAGCCAAGATGCTTGCTAACAAAATGCTTATAAAACTGAAGACCACAGAGAATCTACCCAGTTACACTGGCAGTCACTGGGGCACAAACCATGCTTCCAGCTGAGGCATTTTGATAGGGAAACAGAGCCAGGCATGGTGGTCAGTTCTCTGGCCAGTGTTAAAAGTCCTGTGAACTACAAAGTGTCTGTGTCCTTCCTCTGTAACCGACACACTGTTCAGTCACCCATGGGCAATTGTCTGCCAGCCTCCTAGGCGTCCTGTCCCCCTTTCCTTCCTATGATTCTTCTCTTGGGGACTACAGACATTCACACAGGCCTCCAGAATCTCAGCATCGGCTCCATGGTTTATGGCACCTCTGCAGGGAAGAAAAGACAGCCCTGGTGCGAGGGACGTAGCTGGTGGTAGAGCATTGTCTAGCGTGCCCTGGGCTCCATCCATCCCCAGCACCAGAGAAAGCAGGCATCATAGTGCATGGCTCCTTCCCACATGGAGGCAGGAGGATCAGGAGTTCATCCTTGGCTACATCAGACAGGCCAGCCTGGACTACATGAGACCTGGTCTCATAAAACAAAGGGCAAGGGCTGGCAAGATGACAGTGGTTGACAGCACTTGCTGCTCTTGTGAAGAACCAGTGTTCAGTTCTAAGAGCATACACCAGGAAGCTCAAAACTGCTTCTAACTTCAGCTCCAAGGGATTGGCTGCCATGTGGCCTTTGGGACCCACAGGCACATGTGCAAAAGAGCACACAGGTACATGCACACATGTACATGCACACATGTACAAGCACACAAAAGTAAGAGACAAAGTAAATCTAAACAAAAAACAAAAAAACAAACCCAGAACCTCGGCTGAAGGGATGGACTGCCCATACCTTCCTGGGAACCAGCAAAAGCAAATGGGGTCCCAGGGTCATGTTTTCCCCAGATTTCTATGGTTAAAGAGAGCATCCAGGCTCCTGCACACAGCAGCCTTTCTCCTTCCAGCAGATATAATCTCTTGGAAACCCACAGCCTGCAAGTATACTGCATACTGCATAAAGCACCTACTAAGCCCGTCTAAAATTTAATTCTATTACAGTTCATGAAGAACCTCAAGATCAGGCACCCCAGAGCCCTGAAGGCCTGGAAACCGGGCCGAGAGTTCTCAAAATGTGGTCCTTGCAAGCCCACAGGCATGCCCTGGGAACATGTTAAATAACATGTTAAATATTCAGGTGCTCAGGCTCCGACCCACACCTGCAGGATCTGAATGTCTGGGCTGGGCCCGGCAATGTTCTGAACAGGCCCTTGAAGTTCTGAGACAGAGCTAGGCTGAGGTTTTCAAAATGGCTGAGCCTGCTGGGTTCGGAGCAGCTGCTGTACCCTCGGGCCCACACAGAGGAGCCACACATACCCTTCCAGATGTAGATTTTGCCACATAGCCCGTTGTCCAGAACAAAGCAGTCATCTGGAATTAGCAGTTCAGAGGCAAACGGGCTGGAGTCAGCCACCTTGGTCAGATTCATCTGTCCAGTGGCATCAGAGACCTGGAGAAGAAGGACAGTTCCCAGTGTGACTCACACACACTTCGGTCGTCGCCTGGAATGAAGAGATAGGTCACCTGGTTCTCTCCAACAGTCCTGAGAAACAAGCAGGAATTGCCCCCCACAGCCCCTACAAAAGCAAGCCCCGGACAGACCCTCTCTTGCCTATTACTGCAGTCCAGAGGCCACAACCCCCTAGGAGAAGAAGCGAATTCCACTTTACAAGTAACTATGCGGGGTTCAAATCAAGACAATCTCAGAATTAGCTTTCAACCTTCACCAAGGAACTGGAAGTGAATACCGTTTACCTTCTCAGAGGGCCATCCTTCCCACCCGTCTCTCCTCCAGCCCCCACAAACCTGTGTGATTCCTGGCCCAGCCTTCCCAGGGTCTCTTCCCTCAGCTCTGTACCCTGGCCACCTGCAGATGCCCTGTGCAGGATCACGCCAGGCTAATCCTCAGGGGGCCTAAGGTGCCCACCTTATACAGGGCTGCAGCCTGGGCGTTGGTCTGGTCCGCTGTAATGTCCTCCTCAGGGTTGCCCTCCTTCAGAGCAGGCTTGGGGCCCAGAACCTGTAGAGGCAGGCAGGATTACAGAGGCTTCTGCACCCAAATTTTCCAAGTAACCACGTGCAGGGCCACCTGCGTCCCGCACTGTGCAGGGAAAAGTGATGGGCCCAGCCCAACCACTCAACAGCCTCTTGCCTCAAGGCCATACCGTTCCTCCATCCCCAGAACACAAAGGTAGCCCATGAGCAAGTCTCAGGCTGAGTAGGAACCCCCCCTCCCGCTCCCCTGCCTTCCACCAATCCTCTCTCAGCCACCTTCATGCTCCCAGCTTGTCACTGTCTCTCTTGGCCACATCCAAACAGCACTTTCCAGCTGCCCACCCCAATGTCCCAAACCTGGATCATCTCGGCTGGCTCCTCTCCGTCAGTGATGATCTCCACCTGGGCCTTCCCCTGCCGCTCGCTGTCCCGGATGGCCAGGGCCAGGTCTCTCGCCTTGTTGCGCTCCAGGATGTTGGACTTGCCACCACACCAGGCAAAGATGTTCTGCAGAGAAGTCAGACGGGCTTACCAGAGTCAGCGGCCTTTGTCCTGGCCCCCACAGAAAAACTGTCCCCATAGGCAGGGCAACCATGTATGAGTGATGGCACAGGTCTCAGTACTCAAGAGGCAAAGGCAGGTGGATGTCTGTGTATTTGAGACCTGGTCTATGTAATGAGTTCCAGGACAGCCAGGGCTACACAATGAGTCTCAGGCTGTCTGGCTGTCTGGCGCTCTCTCTCTCTCTCTCTCTCTCTCTCTCTCTCTCTCTCTCTCTCTCTCTCTCCCTCTCTCTCTCTCTCTAAATAAATAAAATAAAATAAAATCCCCAAGATGTCACATCCTGGGCTGAAGGGGTTAAGAGTTAGTTAAGAGCACTCTTCCAAAGGACCCAGATTCAATTCCCAGTACACATACAGCTCCACCATTTTTATCTTGTTTATAAATTATCTCCTGAGGCTGGAGAGGTGGCTCAGTGGTCAAGAGCACACACTGCTCTTCTAAGGGGACCTGAATTCTGTTTTGAGCACCCACAATGGATAGTTCACAACTGCTTTAAGTCCAACTCTGGTGCCCTCTTCTGGCCTCTGCTGGTATCTGCATTCACATGTACATGCCCCACCCCCAAGACACAAACACAATTTTTAAAAATATAATCAAATTACAAAAAAATATTTTTTCAAAAAAAACCCCCAAAAAAACCCAAAAAAATCAAAACCCTAGACATGTTTTCTAAAAGTTTAAAACTTTCTGTTGAGTCACATTTATATAAAATATGCTCAGGGTTGGGGATTTAGCTCAGTGGTAGAGCCCTTGCCTAGCAAGCGCAAGGCCCTGGGTTCGGTCCCCAGCTCCAAAAAAAAGAAAAAGAAAAAAAATATACCCTGGGCTACATGCAGCCAAGGGCACAGGTTGGACATGCCTGAAAGTTATGACAGGTATGAGACCACTGTTTGAGGCTGGAACACCTGAGGACTGCACTGTCTGTGTGGCTGGGAAATAAGCTCTATGGATTCCTAAGGGCTGACTGGATGGGATGTCTTCTCGTGGAAGACTAGGTCACCAGAGTATGGTCCTAGCATCTCAGCTCTCCTTTCCCGGACTCCCAGCCTGTGATCTCAGCCATACCCACCTGACCCAGGTCCAGGATGAAGCAGTCCCCAGTGTTGAAGCTGTCCCAGCTCAGAGCCCTCTCGGTCGCACGGATGTTCTTCTTCCCCTTAACCTGGTAGAGCTTCCTGATGGCTGCTGGCGTGGTGCCCGAGGTTGTCTTGTGGAACGCCGACTCCACGCCACCCTCCTGCAGCCCAAGAGACTGGCCTTAGTGGCCTCATAGGCAACCCAGAGGCCTCTGCCATTCATCGCGCTGGGAGACGCAAGAAGGTGGAGACCAATCGCAGGCTTTCCACAGGACAACATCCAACCAGAACAGGAGTTGGTTGGGAGAGAAGCCAAGGAAATGAGGACTTGGAGGAGGATCTCACCCGATACTTGAGGCCTTGTGGGAAGTAGCTCATGAAGAGGTCGGACTCGTTCCCTTGAACCTCACGGTGCTGCACAGGCCGCTCCCCCAGCAGGGTGTTGAGGTGCACAGCTAGCACAGCGCAGGCCCCCTGCTCATCGCGCGATGACTGCTGGCCTAGGATAATTAGGAAGTGAGAGGCAAGGTCCATGAAATCCACTGCCACCTGCATCGCTGCCTTAGCCAAACCCAGACACCATTCCAACCCCTGTACCTATCCACAGGTGCAGATGGGAGGCCTCTTCCGGGCCATTGTGAAGCACTAGGTAGGAATCCCCAGAAAAAAAGATGCCATGGTTCTCTCGTGCTATGGGCACCGGCTTCAGCTTCTCCACACGCCATATGTGTAGGCCTGGGTCTTGGACTGAGGCTGGGAATGGAGAGCCACTGTGGGGAGAAATGGTTGGTAACAGACCCCACGAGGAGTGGGCTCAAGCACAGAGACTTGGGCAGGCCTGGAGACGGGTCTGGGTATAGTGAGAGCAGGGAGGAGGGAGAAGCAGCCCTCAGAAGTAGAGATGGGAAGAGAGCAAAGGCTAGGGGTGGGGCACACTGCCTACCTCTGAGGGATGGGCGTGTACATGCTGTTTTCAGACCTGAAAAGAGAAGCCATGATTGTCTCAAGGGCCATCACACCAGCTCTCCAGTGATGTAGAGGGTACTTCTAGGAAGTCAGTTTTTTATGTAGCCTTAGGTTGTCCTCTCAGTCTGTAAGAAGCTAAGCATGACCTGAGGCTGAGGCAACGCTCAGTGGTGAAAGTCCTTGCCTGGCAAGTGTGAGGCCCAGAGCTTGAATCCTCAGAATCCACATAAAGGAAAGGAAAAGGCCACTTATGACAGCGCACACAGGTGTAACCCAGTGCTAGGGAGGTGGAGGCACAAGGTTCAGAAGCCCAGGACATTCAGCCTCCAGGCAGGCCTGGGTTACATGAAACCCTGTCCTAAAACAACAAAAAGTGCCTGGCACAGTAATGCACACCCGCCATTCCGGCATTCCAGGAGCAGAAGCAGGAGGAGCTGAAACGCAAGGCTATCCTTGGCTACATAGTGAATGCTATGACATCCTGGGCTATAAGACACCGTCTCAAAAGAATAAGAAAGGAAGAAAAAAAAAACAAAAAAAAAAAAACAAGGGGCCAGTGACACAGCTCTGCAAAGGTGCTTGCTGCATAAGTCTGATAAACTGAGTTCGATCCCCAGAACCCAGTAAAGATGAAAGGAGAAAACAGACTACATGAGGTAGCCCTCTCACCCCCACATTTACCCACCTATGTAAGCATCCAGATACACACCCATACTAACAAAAATTATATGTTTAATATTTAAAAATATCTTGGGGCTGGAGAATGGCTTAGTGGTTAAGGGCACTGACTGCTCTTCCAGAGGACCTGAGTTCAAATCCCAGCAACCACATGGCAGCTCACAACTGTCTGTAACTCAAGTTCCAGGGGATCCAACACCCTCACAGACATACATGCAGGCAAAACACCTGTACATAAAATAAAAATAGATAAATCATTTTTAAAATCTTAACGATGAACAATAGGGAAAGGACTGGAGAGGGCTCAGCTGGCAGAGCGCTTGCTTAACGTGCATGAGGTTCTGGGTTTAATCCCTAGTCCGTCATAAACTGGGCACAATGCTGCCTCACGCCTGTAGCCCCAGCCCTTGGGAGGCCAAGGCGAGGATTCAAGGTCATCATCAAAAAAACTAATGCCAGCCTGGGATCCACGGGACCCTGTGAGAAGAGAGAACTGCGACCCTTTAGCCCCAGCACTCAGAAGCAGAGGCAGGTGGATTGCTGCAAATTCAAGGCCAGCCTGGTGTTCGTAGTGTGTCCCAGGCTAGCCAGGAAGAGGGAGAGAGAAGGGGCATTGGGGATCCTTATGAGAATTTTTTATTCTTTAAGTCTACTGAAGCCAATACCTTCTCCACAGGATGCTATTCTTCCTAGCCAACTCTCTCCCCGGAGAACTGCACTCATTCCGGGCATTACCTCTCCCTTTATGTTCCCAACATCTTCCAGTTCCAGAATGACAGACGCCATCTTTGTTTTGTAAATCGGTAGAAAAAATATTTCTCAGGTAAAAGAAATTGTAGTGAAGGGAGAATGCAGAAGGCAAGCTGTTGTTTGGTGTTGTTAGATGTACCAATCTTGTTTCATGATTTCAGAAAAATGCAATCGCAACAAGTTCCCCCTCCCGTTTATTTGTTCCTATTGGGAGTCGGTTCTTCTTCACATCCATGTACGGACTGTGGTGCACACACATGTGTGCTTGAGTGTACATGTACACACTAAAGAAATAAGTAAATAAGTGTGAAGACAGATTTGGCATTCCCTTCGACCGTGTGTTCTAGGGATCAATCTCAGGTGCCCCCTTAATTAGCTATCAGCTCTCCCTTACTGTACACTGAGCATGTCTCAGGCCTATTTTTTGGTTGTTGTTTGGTTGTTTGTTTTAAGGCTTAAAGGGCAGAGCGCATAAGTCATCAGCATTTAATTCAGTGTGCACGCTTTTCACTCAAGTACAAAATGGATCCTAGAGACCGCTCAGGAGGAGGACTAGAAGAGATCCTCAGTGGCTGGGTCAGTGCAGAGGGTTGAGGGACTAGGGAACAACATGAGGCAGAGCCCTGGGGAAAGGTGACAGGCCAGGGGAATCACCCCTTTCCTTTTCCTGACCAACCTCCCAAACAGAGGAAGGCATTTGTTTTTTCCAGCAGGACACTTCCCCCAGGGAGGGAACTCTATGGGGTGTGTCCACATCCTCCCCACCAACACACACACACCCCGCTAGGGGCAGCCCAGCCTGTGACTCACGGACTGATGAATAGTCTGCCCCAAACCCAAGCTCAGGAACGGGACAGACTGAACCCACAGCTTCACCGTTTTCAGTTCTGTGTTACCAAACGAGAAATTAGGCCGGAACTCAAAACCATGTGTCCTCCTCCGCTTCAAGCCACCACAGGGCTCTGACGATAACCATATGCACACCATGGCATATGCGTGTGTACACACACACATGCACATACACACACCATGGCATGTGTACACACACATATACATACATACAAATAGATAAATAAATGTTCAAAAAAAGACAGCCTGGCACCTTTCAAAAGTGCAAAGACTGGCTAAACCCCATCACTCCTTCTGAACCTTCTAGACCTTCTTATGTACCCCCTTGTCAAATCTAGTTTCTGCCAAAGATCCTTGAAAAATCAGTTCAGCTGCAAATCCCCATAATCCCCATCCTGTCATCCTTTATCAGATCTGTTCCTCAACCTGCACCATCCCCCACAAGATGGCTGATCACCCAGACCATCTTCAGCAAGAATGCTGTTAGGTTAGTTTGCCGGAACCTCCCAGCCCCCTGGCACTTCCTTTTAGTACTTTTCCACACACTGACCCTCAGCTAGCTCTAGCCGATGTAAGTCTTGTTTGCTCACACTACTCTGGGTCTTTTTCCCACACTGCAAGGCCCTGGCACTGTGGTTCCTATAGTTTAGTGACGGCCCTGCTAAAGTCTCCCTTACGGTATCAAGTGTCAGGGAATACGTTTTTACTTTTTTTTTTTTTCTTTTGGCACAGGGTCTCCTGTAGCCTTAAGCTGGCCTTGAATTCACTAAGTAGCCAAGGATACCTTGAACTTCTGATCCTCCTGCCTTCACTCCTCCCCCATGTTGGATCACCAGCGGGTTTGGTTTACGAATAGCTAGAGATCGAATCTAGGTGCGTATGCATGTTAGGTGGAACTCTGTCGCCAGCTACATCCCCAGCCCCTAGGTTATTCTTCAACAGTGTCAGTGCATATAAAGGCCAGGAGATGGGTTGGGAATTTAGCTCAGTGGTAGAGCGCTTGCCTAGGAAGTGCAAGGCCCTGGGTTTGGTCCCCAGCTCCAAAAAAAAAAAAAAAAAAAAAAAAAAAAAGAACCAAGGCCAGGAGATGTTCAAAGTGATCCTCTTAGTGCAGTGAGGTCTATGAGAACAGCTTAGTCTAACACCTGGTACACTGGAGCTGTGAAGGAGAGGGAGGCTTTTAAAACTCCTGACAAAGCTAGGCAGGCTGGTACAAACCTATAATGCCCATTAATTGATAACCTGAGATACACATCAGAAGTTCAAGGCCAGCCCGGGATGCTGAGTGTGTTTAAGGCCTGTGCAACAGAATGTGGCCAATCTTAAGACAAAACGTAGAAAGAAGGCCAGGGACAGAGCCCAGTGGCACAGTGTTTGCCTAGCATACTCCAAGTTCAATTCCAGCTCCCAAGGGCGGAAAGGGGTAATGGGGGACAATGAGGTAGCTGAAACCACACTGCATAGACAGGGCCTGGGTAGCAGAGTGTGAGAGAAGCTCCAGATTCTGAGGCTCCGGCTGCTCTCCCATCAGCTCAAGGTCCTGCCTATGTTCCGCCCTTCCTTGGGAAGGGTCTTCTATTCCTGTCTCCTTGTTTCAGCCCTTTGACCTGGTCCTAGACCCCTCTATCCCTGTGGGCACACGTCATGCTGCCTGTGGGATAATCGACCATTCAGTAGGATCAGCTTCTGTGGGAGCTTCCCCAATCCTGCCACATCAGCCACAGCTGGCTGATTTGGACTACATCTCACTGCCTTCTTGTGCTAACAACAGGGCATACCTGCTACCCCATCACAAGCATCTGTGACAGCCTATTCATTTTCATTCCCTCAAGATCTGATCTGGGGGCCCCATCATGAAGAACAGCCCATGCCTTGTGGCCTACCTAGAAGGTTCAGGAAGTGGGGAACCATCACACCCAGTGAAACCACAGACCAACTTCCTCCCCAGCAGACTGTCACATAATCACAGACCAGCATTAGAAGAACCTTGAGTGCTTAGATAGTCCTTAGGACACAGTAAAGGGCCCTCTTCTGTGGCACACTTCACCCTCCTCCTCTTGAATGCTCCTGATGGTGGGAAACTCACCACCTCACAGGCAGCCTCTGCTGACTTCCGTTGGGAATGGGAAGCATGGAGGGACCAGAGCAGGGCCATGGGTCATAGCTGGAAAATGCTCTACCACTGAGCTACATCACAGCCAGCCCCCTCTGCTGAAGACTCCTTTATCCCATTGTGCCATAATGTGGTGAGTTTGAGGGACTGGCTTTCTCCCCGAGACAATAAAGCAGCTTTGGAGCAGGAAGCAGGGTTTGCCTGTGGACCTTTGAGCACACCTGATTGTGTCCAAAGAATGTGTCTGATTGCCCTGATTTGCTGATCTGCAATTATTGGATGAAACCAACGGGATTGCCTAGGCTCTCAACAGAAAGCCACAGGGCAAAGAGGCCCATCAGACTGTCCTGAGTAGTGGGAGAGCATGTGTGCCCTGCTGGCTAACTCTGGCTAGAATACCTTTTAAGGATACACCAGGGGCTTAGAAGTGGAGACCACGTCCACAAATTCTTGATTCTATCAATGACCTGATTGTGCATCGGTGACCCAGTACAGAGAGAAACTGGCACTATTTTTGCCCTCTTGAACCCTGACCCTCAATAGGTCACTTCCCCTCACAGTCCCCATCTGCCCTGTTAGTGTGAGCTGAAATGGCAGCAGCCCTAGGGAGGAAATGGGTGTCAATACAAGAAAGCACAGGACTTGCTAGACTGTGACCCATGTTCCTTAGAAGTGGGAACAGCAGTGGCTCTGAACCCCCAGGACAATACTCTGTCCCCACACCCCCAGATTCTACCTTCATTTCTCTCCACACTGTTCCCCAGATGACCCTCTGCTGGGGGCTGCCTGAATGCCCCTCACGTAGCTGAACCTACCTTGCTCCTCAACTCCCTCCAGTCCAGTTGTCTGGGCCCAGGATAGTGCTGTCTTGGGGACAGGCACCACCAGATCTGAACTCACCTCCTGACAGGTTGATGGCCTCTGCAGATCTCCAGGTCTGAGACCTCCTCCTACAGACCAGGATGAGCCCAGACCCTTTAGCTCCTCCCCTGTAGCTGGAACACTCCCCACCCAGGCCCACTCAGACTCTGCAGCTGCAAAACTGCAGATAACGACGACCTGAGACTGACTTATGCCTGGGGACACCATTCCCACCTGTTCCCGGACCCTAGCAACCAGCCCTCACCTATCCACCCCTGAGGATCCTAGCCAGCCCTTCTCTACAGAGCCCTTCCCAATTTTACCTCTCCACCGGCCTTTTCTTCTCCGACTAGTCTCAGCCTGCCCCACGCTGGCTTCTGACTTCCCTCTTCTCCACTGGGCTGTCCCGCCCACCTGCCCCACCCATGGGGAGGCTCAGAACTCAGAGGTCTAAGATTCTGGAAAGCAAGCTCCAAGACTGAGCCATGCTGATGGAAGACTGCCCTTTCCCGGACACGACCACTGGAAGGTTAAAGCCTGACAGGGTCTCATCACAGCAGCCTCAGGCAAGGCAAATTCTGAGCAATTTAAAGTCAGATGGGCAAGGAAAGCCCCATTCCACTCACTAGCCCAGGCAGAGGCCCCAGTCTGCTCAGGCCCTGCTGTGGCTGGTTAGTCACATTTCCTGGATTGGGTCACTGGCCCTACACTACTTTTTCCTCCTCCCCCTGACTAGCTGTCACATTGCCCTGAATACATGTGATGATGCTCTTCTTCATGATCTTCTAAATGATCTTCTAATTCTCCTCCTCCTCCTTCCCTTCCTCTTCCCTCCCCTCTCCCCTTTCCCCTCTTCCCTCCCCCCTCCCCTCCCTTCCACTCCCTCCCCTCCTCCCCCCTCCCTCCTCCTCCCTTAGTTTTTTCAAGACTCAGTTGCTCTGTGTAGACTTGGCTGTCCTGGAACTCTCTCTGCAAACCAGGCTGTTTGTGAAGCAAAGTTCCAAGAGAGTGTTTGGGACCCTGACACATTCCGGTTGGGTTTGGGTGTGTGTGGATGTGTGTGTACATTTTGGTGTTTTGTTTTTGAGACAAGCTCTCATGTAGTCAAGCTAACCTCTAAATTATGTAGCTCAAACTGGCCTTGAACTCTTGTTTGTTTGTTTGTTTGTTTTTTCTCAGAGTTGAGGACCGAACCCAGGGCCTTGCACTTGCTAGGCAAGCGCTCTACCACTGAGCTAAATCCCCAACCCCTGGCCTTGAACTCTTAATCCTCCTGACTCCTGAGTGCTGGGATCACAGAGGTGCATCACCGTCTGTTGTTTGATTGTTTTACTGAGACCGAGTCTCACTTTGGAACCTGGGTTGCTACAAAACTCAATCTGATTGGCTTCAACTCTATGACAATCCTCCTGCCTCCGCTTCCTGAGCACTAGGGATTACGTGTACTGAGGCACCATACCAGGTACCTTGACACGTGAAGTCTCTCTGTGTCCCAATTCTCAAAAGACTAACCCCTTAGCTGGTCATGGCGGCTTGCGCCTTTAATCCCAGCACTCAGGAGGCAGAGGCAGGAGGATGTCTTGAGTTCCAGGATACCCAGGCCTTACAGAAAAATCCTGTTTCGGGGTTGGGGATTTAGCTCAGTGGTAGAGCGCTTGCCTAGGAAGCGCAAGGCCCTGGGTTCGATCCCCAGCTCCGAAAAAAAAAAAAAGAACTAAAAAAAAAAAAAAAGAAAAATCCTGTTTCAAAAAACCCAAAACTTATAAATGAACGAATGAATGAATGAGTGAATGAATGAATGAATGAAGACCACCACCCCACACATCCATGGAGTCTGCTGCTCATTCACCAAATGTCCAGTGTCACACCGTCTGAGCACTAGGGATCTAGAATCATCAATAGAAAAGAGCATGGACGGCCGGCAGGATGTGGTGACACACCTGTGAAAGCAGCGCTTGGGAGATAGAAACTGGAGAATTGGATGTTCAGAGTCAACCTCAGCTACATGGAGTTCAAAACCCGCCCCAGGTGCATGAGACCCTGTCTAGAAACCCTTCCCCCACATCCCAAAAAGAAGCAAATAAATATGATCAAGCCAGCCAGAACTACAAAACAAAACCTGTCTCAAAGAAAAGAGAGAGGACTGAGGGTTTCAAGCTCAACCCAAAGCAACAACCTCTCCCTTCACATAGTCGCAGGACCATAATACGGAATCAATCTGGTCTAACTTGCTGGCTCCAGGAAGGCCTTACCCTGAGGCACAGCCTGAAGTCACACAGGAAGCAGAAGGCTGGCTCAGTCAAGGAGGCGCTCATTCCCACCTGAATCTCTAGGTCAGTGGTTCTCAACCCTCCTAATACTGCAACTCTTTAATACAGTTCCTCCTGTGGTGGTGGCCCCAGCCACAAAATTATTTTCATTCTACTTCATAACTGTCATTTTGCTACTGTTATGACTTTGTGATGTAAACAGTTTAGAGGTAAAACTTTACCAAATGGTTCATGACTCATAGGTTAAGAGGTTCGAGAGAATATGCACCCAATGGGCAGACACAGTTGGGTGGCTCAATGTCCAGGGACCCTGGCAGGGCTATCCTGAAAGAATGTTAGTCAACAGTCAGATCCACACAGGGCTTAGTGTTCAGAGTCAAGGCCCTGGCTCTGGTAGTGCAACAGGACCAGAAGCAAGCCTTGCTAATTATCCGACCATCAAACCGGTCTAACACCGGGGCTGGCTACTGGGAGAAAGCCTGGGGAAACAGAGCACTGAGTGGATACTGGGAGTTGGTATTTGCTTGTTTGGGACTGAGCCTGAAGACATAGCTCAAGCCAGCTATGATGTCTTTGTCATCCTCCTGCCTCCATCTTCTGAGGGCTGGGATTACCGATGTGCACCCCCAAGCCATCTAGACAGATGCGTTCTGTGTGCTAAAACACCATCAGAGCGAGAATTAACTGTTTTCTCAAGACAACAAATACAATCACGAATGGGAGTGTAGGGGTGGGCTGGAGAGATGGCTCAGTGGTTAGGAGCACTGACTGCTCTTCCTGAGGTCCTGAGTTCAAATCCCAGCAACCACATGGCGGCTCACAACCATCTGTAATGGAATCTGATGCCCTCTTCTGGTGTGTCTGAAGACAGCTACTCATATATAATGAATAAATAAATCTTTTTTTTTTTTTAAAGAAAAGAAAGTTGTCCTCTGGCCTGCACATGTGCTGTGACATCCACCCACATATGACGAATAAATAAAACTTAAAAAAAGTAAATGTTCCCTGTAAAGATCACAGTTTGTGGTGCTGGAGAGATGGCTCTGTAGTTAAAAGCAGTGGCTGCTCTTTCAGAGACTCAGGCTCCATTCCCAGCACCCACATGGAGGCTCCCAACTATTTGCAACTCTAGTCCCAGAGAACCTAATGTTCTCTTCTGGTTGCCTCAAGTATTAGTCATACACACTGTGTACATATATTCATACATGCAGACAAAACACCCAAACACATTAAATAAACAAACAAACAAACCACAGCCTTTATTTGGCTTCCAAGTGTCTCCATGGTCAAATGACAGTCATGAAACCAGTAGTCAGAGCTAAGATCCCAGCAGAGCCTTGTCCCTGACAGAACCACAGGCTTGGTGGAAAGCTTAGTAGAAAGGTTACTGGTTGGTCTTAGCTGGGCAGTGGGGATGCATGACTTTAATCCCAGCACTTGGAAGGCAGAGGCAAGTGGATCTCCATGAGTCTGAGACCAGACTGGTCTAGAGAGCGAGTTCCGGGACAGACAGAGATACAGAGCTGGCCTAGGCCTAGGACTGGGGAGATTGATATATATATCAATCAATCATTGATATTCAATCATTGATATCAATCAATATTGATATATATATATATATCAATATATATCATGCTGAGAGGGATCACAGCATGAGAGAAAGACAAAGAAGAGCAGGAAGATGGCTCAGCTAGTGAAGCCGTTACTTCCAAGCCTGAAGACCTGAGTCTGACCCCCAAGCCCCACACGGTGGAAGAAGAGCTAAAGCTGGTGCTGGGGCATGCTTACAGTCCCAGCACTTGGAGGTGGAGGCAGGAAGACCTCAAAATGATCCTTGGCCACACAGAGAGTGTGAGAAGTGCACTTACTACTTACGACGGGCTGAGCCTCCTCAGGTCAGTGATTCAACTCTTCAGAGCCTCCTCCTGTCCAATCTGTAAGCAGGGCACACAGACAAACGTGAGGGTTAAACAAGATGCTGCAACTAATGAGCACATGAGACATGCTAGGTCAATGTAAACCCTTGTTTGAAATTACATTTGTTCATTTACCTATGTTGGAGGAGGGGTGGTGTGTACACACCACCGCTTGAGGACAAATTATGGGAGTTGGTTCTCTCCTTCTATCATGTGGGTCCTGGGATCCAAATCCAGGTCTTTGAGTTTGGGGGCAGGGTCTTTACCAGCGAAGCTGTCTCATGGACTGTTTCTCTTTTCTTTAGTCTGCCATTCAAGTCAGCAATGACTATGACCCTGCTGAGATGACTGACTAGGGTCCAGCATGTGCCACACCGATCCCCATTCCCTCTCAAACTTCGTGGTGTGCCTCAAGGAAAGAAAGTTCAAACCAGGGATTCCCCTCCCCCAATACCCAGATCCTTGGGTCCTAGCGGTATTAGTGCAGAACCTAGGTGGCCCTTAGGTTGAGAACCCATGTACACACCAGGGAACAAAGATGAATGAAAGTCATTGCTCACTGCATTTGAGGGTCCTATTACCAAGGGAAGAAAATTTTATTAAAAAAAAAAAAGTTGTTGGGGATTTAGCTCAGTGGTAGAGCACTTGCCTAGCAAGCACAAGGCCCTGAGTTTGATCCTCAGCTACGGGGAAGAAAAAAAAAAAAAAGACAAAAAAAAAAAGACAAAAAAAAAAAAAAAGGGCTGGAGAGATGGCTCAGCGGTTAAGAGCACTGACTGCTCTTCCAGAGGTCCTGAGTTCAATTCCCAGCAACCACATGGTAGCTCACAACCATCTGTAATGGGATCTGATGCCCTCTTCTGGTGTGTCTGAAGGCAGCGGCAGTGTACTTATATGTAATAAATGAATAAATCTTAAAAAAAAAAAGTTGTTGGTGCCAAATCGATGGTTCAGTGTGGTTAAGAGAACTCTCGGCTTCCCCAGAGGACCCAATTTCAGTTCCCAGAACCCACATCAGGCCACTCAAACACTCTATCACTCCAAAACATCTGATGCCGTTCTAGCCTCCACATGCACAAACCCCCACTCAGACACACAAAATACACATGATAAAGAAAGAAAGAAAGAAAGAAAGAAAGAAAGAAAGAAAGAAAGAAAGAAAGAAAGAAAGAAAGAGAGAAAGGAAGGAAGAAGGAAAGAAAGAAAGAGAAAAGAAGGAAGGAAGGAAAAGAAAGGGAGGGAGGGAGGAACGGCGCGGGGGGGGGGGGCAGATAGAGTCAGAGAGAGGCTTGCCGAATGTAGGTTTAAGTGTGGTGGTGCACACCTGTAATCCCAGCACTTGGAAAGTGGAGGCAGGAGAATCACAGGTTTGCCAGGTTTGCTGTTATCTTTGGCTAGGTAGTGAATTTAAAGAGGTCTGGGCTACGTGAGATACCGTTTTAAAAAAAGTTATAAAAGAAAAACAAGGAACTTGTTTCTTTTTAAGACTCAGGTTGAGGTTGATTTCCCCCACCCCCACCACGCTTCTGTTCTGCCCTACCTTCAACCCCCTGCTTCAAGTTTGTCCCTCGGGAATTGGAAAGTGCTCCTGATCTCGCCTGCGATCAAAAACCAGAACAGCTTTCGTCCCTAGAAGCCCGGGAAGGTGCGGGGAGCCAGGTGCCCCAGGACCCGCAGAGTTTAAGTAAGATCGCTGGGTTGTGGAGAACAGAAGCCCGAAAAACCGCGACTTACTTGCTCAGGGGGTTCCTGGCTCTGGACAAAGTGGTTTTGCTGGAGACCACGCCTCCACCCCTCGGAAAAGTGAGTCACCCAGAAGGGCCAAGTGGCAGGGGCTGACTGGGGGCGTTCCCTTCAGTTTGCTGCTCCAGTGATCTAGCATTGGGAGCCTTGTAGGGACCCCAGGGCCAGTAAAGAAAGGTTCTCTAAACTACGGAAAAACTGGGGCCGAGGAGGGCAGCTTCCACCTCCCATACAACCCATAGGTCCTTGGTCTCTGTCAGGATACCAACCTCTGCTGTTGCTTGGAGCACCCACTTGGTACCTGGTGCTTTCTTTTATCTTTCTTTTGTTTTTGAGACAGGTTTTCTCAGTGTAAAGTCCTGGAGCCTGGAGCTTGCTCTGTAGACCAGGCTGGCCTCAAACTCACAGAGATCCTCCGGCCTCTGCTTCCTGAGGGCTGGGATTAAAGGCAGGCTAGTCTTTGTGCTTTCAAGGTAATCTTTCTCTAAGGATGCAGCTCTGTGGAGTGTTTCCTAGCATGCAGGAAGCTGGGTTTGATTCCCAGCACCACACGTAATGGTAGTACGTGCTTGTAATCCCAGCACTTGGACGATCTCACACACACGTAAATAAATTAGTGTGATTTTTAGCAAACATGATCTTCCATCCTCACCTCCTTCACCATTATTCCTACTTATTCTCAGGGAGGAGCAGAAGAGAGCCAGGAATGTAATCCAGGCTGTCCTGACCTGCATCAATGCGCCTTTCTACCCTTCTCTAATTCAACACCAAACAGACCAGCCAGTGTCTCCACCGCTGTCTGCGTCGGGTCCGGCCCTTAGTACACAAACCCACTCACACCCAGTCCACAAAGCCGCTCTGTGTTTTGAGAAGCAACTTTGCAAAGGCCAAGCAGAATTCAATTCTCTGAGGTCCACTGACTGCTTTTGAAAGAATTTACACCCTGACTTTGTTTCTGAGCAGCTGGGCAGCCCAGTTGCAGCCTGCTGGCAAGATGGCTCAGTGCCAGATTTTTTTTTTTTTTTTTTTTTTTTTTTTTTGAGACAAGGTTTCACTGTATCTGCCTGGAGTGTTCTATGTAGAACAGAGACAAACTCACAGAGCTCTGCCTGCCTCTGCTCCCTAAGCGCTGAAGTTACAGGCATGTACAACCACACCCAGCTTAGTTTTCTACTTTTGACAGATGTAACACCCATGTAAACCACATCCCTACCAAACGCATCCACCACCACAGAAAATTCTGTCACCGGAGCAGGGTTTTTTGTGTGTCTCCCTCCCTCACCAATCACACTCTGCACATGTGGATCAGAGACAATAACAAGTCTTCCTTATAACTCCAACACCCAGCACAGGACTTAGAAGGTAATAACAATGAAAAAAATTTCCAATCTTTAAGACAACTTCCTATGTAACTCAGGCTGACCCAAACTCCCTAGGTAGCCTTAGATGACCTTGCACTTCTGTGTCTTCCTCCCTCCCCTGCAGAGCGCTGGGATTGCAGGCAAGCGTCACTATGCCCTGTGTGTGCCCAGTGTGCATAGCTCTGGCTTTGTGATCTATGCATGCTAAGCAGGACCAACACTCAACAATGTTCACTGAATGTCTTAAGTACATAATACACAAGTACCCCACTGAGTGATCACTGTGAAGCTTGCTCCCTTGTAAGGCAAGGGCGGAGACCTTATCCCTTCTAGCTGGGAGACAGTGACCCTGAGGAGCTGTGGGAGGATTTGTCTTGAGGGTTCATTTGCTGTTGTTTTGGGGTCTTTCTCACTCTCTCTCAACAAGGCAAGAAGAGTATGCAGAGACCCAGACTGAGCTGGCATGGGAGCCACTGAGCCGTCTCCCCAGACCCTTTGATTTCTTCTTCTTTTGATCCTAGGTCTTGCTATGGAACTTGCAGCGACTCTCTTACCTCTGCCTCCCGAGTGCTGGGATCACAGGAAGGAACCATCATGCCCAGTCTATTCTCTAGGTATTTTGGGAGAATATGTTCTAGTTTTTACTTAGAGTGTATACATGTGTTTATGTGTATGATGTGTTCATGTTCATGCAGATGTGTGGGCATGCATGTATGAAGGCCAAAGGTCAATGTCAGATGTCTTCAATGTCTTTATTATCTACTCTCTCTCTCTCTCTCTCTCTCTCTCTCTCTCTCTCTCTCTCTCTCTCTCTCTCTCCAGTGTTTCTCTGTGTAACCCTGACTGTCCTGGAAATCACTCTGCTGTAGACCAGGCTGGTCTCCAGCTCACAGAGCTCTGCCTGCCTCTGCCTCCCAAGTGCTAGGATTAAAGGCACACCCCATCACTGCCTGGTTCTACCTTATTTTTCAAAATTAGACTTTATTCATTTTATGTATGAGTGTTTGCCTGTATGTATGTCTGTGTAGCAGATACGTATCTAGTGCCTAAAGAGGTCAGAAGAGGACAACAGGTCCCCTGGTGCTGGAGTTAGAGGCGGTACGAGCCCAGAGGTGGGTGCTAGAACCTGAACACAGGTCCTCTGCAAGAGTAACAAATCCTCCTGCCCACTGAACCACATCTCCAGCCTCTCCCTTACTTTTTGAGCAAGGTATCTTATAGAACCCAGAGCTCTGTTTTAGCTAGACAGGCTGGACAGCAAGAAACCATGAGCCTCCACCTCTTCACCCAACTTTGAAATTACAAATATGGGCTGCAGGGGGCTGGAGAGATGGCTCAGCGGTTAAGAGCACCCGACTGCTCTTTCAGAGGTCATGAGTTCAATTCCCAGCAACCACATGGTGGCTCACAACCATCTATAAAGAGATCTGATGCCCTCTTCTGGTGTATCTGAAGACAGCTACAGTGTACTTATATATAATAAAAAAACAAACAAACAAACAAATATGGGCTGCAAACCTAGCTGTTACATGAGTGGTAGGGATCTAAATCATGCTTTCAGGTTTGTGCAACAAGCATTTTACCCACTGAGCCATTTCCACACACACCTCTCTTCCTGTCCTTTTTGAGGCAGAGTGTCATGTAACCCACATTGGCCTTGAACTCTCTCTGTAGTGGAGAATGACCTTGAACTCTTGGTGCTTCTGCTTTAGCTGGGATTGCAGCCAGGGACCACCTCTCCAGATTCTTTTCTTGCTGTCCTTTTTAATTTTACATGGATGGGTGTTTTTTTATGCCCGTATATCTGTGCACCACATGTGTGCCTGGTGCCTGCAGAGGCCAGAAGATGGCATCAGATTCCCAAAGATTGGAGTTACAGACAGTTGTGAGCTGCCATGGGGTGCTAGGACTTGAACTCAGGTCCTCTGCAGGAGCTGCAGGTGAGTGCTCTTAACTGCTGAGCCATCTCTACAGCTCCCTCTTTTGTTGTTCTTTTGAGACAAGGTGTCATACTGTAGCCCAGACGACTTCGAACTCACTGTAATCCTCCTGACTCAGCCTCTGCTGTGCTAGGATTACAAACATGAGCTACTTCACCCAGCCTGACATGTAGCCCTCTCTGAACTTTATCCCCATCAGTGAGATGAAGGCCTAGTTTAGGAGACTCTCCTGGCTCCTCTGACTCCAATCAGAGGCACAGTGCAGCATAAGTAAGCTCCTTGTAGCCAAGCGTAGGGAATAATTTAGCAAACTAGGATTCCTTGTGGTTGGCTATGTACACACCCTTCTCTCACAATGTACTCAGAAACCTGAGACCCTTATTTGAAGATAATATGTACACCTCTTTCCAAACACTGTACCTAGCTAGCAACCTCTAGGCAGTCTAGGACCCCCACCAGCATCAAGCTATATACATACCTCACTCCAATTTTGATGCAAACATCTCACATACCTTGTGGTTTACAGCTTGTCAAATATCCTGAGCCCCACACAAACCCATTTATTTGGTTGTTGGGGTACATTGTGTGAAGGTGTGTCTTTGTATATTAAATTGTTAATTCTGTGCCAGCAGAGAGCTAAATGCTGGCAGGATCTTGGTGTTTCATTTCTATGGCCCCTCTCCCACCTTAGATTTCATAAATATCCCTCCTTTCTCACTTGCTTAAGGTAATCTAGAATTGTATTTGATTGGCTATAGTAAGGAGCTGATGGCCAATAGCTGGGCAGGAAGTGGAGGGCTGATCTCCCGGGTAGAGAGGAGGACGCTGGGAAAAGAATCAAAAGCAGGAGATTCGCCAGAGACATAGAGGTGAATGACTGGACCAGAGATTAAAAAGCCTCTGTATCGGGGTTGGGGATTTGGCTCAGTGGTAGAGCGCTTACCTAGGAAGCGCAAGGTCCTGGGTTCGGTCCCCAGCCCCGGAAAAAAAAAAAAAAAGAAAAAAAAAATAGAATCGAGAAAAAAAGCCTCTGTATCATTATTTAATCACTGGCTGGTCTAAGAAGGTCCTCAAAGCAAACTGTGGGCACTAGGGAGAAGGTTGGTTCGATAAAGTAAGTGCTTACTGCATAAGCATGAGGCCCTGAGTCTAATACCCAGCATGCATGTAAAAAGTTGGTGCTACGGCCTGGAGAGATGGCTCAGTGGTTAAGAGCATTGGCTGCTCTTCCAGAGGTCCTGAGTTCCAATTCCCAGCAACCACATGGTGGCTCATAACCACCTGTAATGGGATCTGATTCCCTCTTCTGTGGAATGAAGACAGCTACAGTGTATATACATAAAATAAGTAAATAAATCTTTTTTTATTTCATTTATTTATTATATATGAGTTCATCGTAGTTGTCTTCAGACACACCAGAAGAGGGCATCAGATCTCATTACAGATGGTTGTGAGCCACCATGTGGTTGCTGGGATTTGAACTCAGGACCTCGGGAAGAACAGTTGGTGCTCTTAACCACTGAGCCATCTCTCCAGCCCCTAAATAAATCTTTAAAAAAAAAAAAAAAAAAAAGCTGGTGCCTGCATCCGACTAGCCCTGGGGAGGAGACAGTAGTCTAACTGAAGTAATGAGCTCATTTTAATAAGAAATCCAACCGGAAAAGGTCGAAAGCCAAAGAGAAAGACATTAACACAGACCTCTGGCCTTCAAATGCCTACACTACACACACAAACTCACGAACATGCAAATACACACAAACACAGAGGGACAGAGTGTTATACCAAAGATTCAACCACCAACCCAAATCATCATGGCTAAATTAATTAAAGCAAGCTTTTTTATTTGTGTACACAGGTTGCCTCCCCCTAAGGTTGGGTTCGAGGGGTTAGCACTGGATGTGAGGAAGACAAGTTTTCATAGTTCAGAGTAGGGTGTTTCCAAATGAGGGATTTGGCAAAATAGACAAAGTTACAGGAATAGAACATTAGTTATAAGGGCCTCCTGAAAAAAAAAAATGATTACAAGTTGGTCAGTAACAACAGATAGCCATAACAATCATTTTGAAACAAAGGTAACAAAGACATGATTGTTATTCCTGGAGCAGGCATTTGTAGTGAAGGTTATAGGTGGGCATAGTCCAATCCTTGAGAAACAGAGGGTTAATTATGAACAGGAGTGAAACTAGTTTGTGTTTACTATAAGACGGCTTTCAAGTCTAAAATGGAGGCAGGCTGGTTCTTCTAGAGCAAGGTATGTCTCGCCGATTTCTTGGTGATTAAAACCTTCCTTGGAGAAGTAGTTAACAAATTCTTGAAATTAATATTTATCAATCAATCCTATAAGAAAATGGACTCATGTGTACAACCCATCCTGGGCAAGACTGTTCATTATTTCAGGATACCATTAATCACAGAAAAGACCCCAGAGCCTTGACCTAATAATTTATTTTTGCCAGGAAGGGACTTCAGCATAAGGCTCTCCTAGAGCTTCTTCCACCCAGAGACTGGTCCTCAGTTTACCCAGTGGTCCCTGGGAAGGCCAGGACTGGACCTCACGGGCGCCCAGGGAGAACGCCTGCGAACTACAAGTCCCAGTAGGCAGTGGGCTGAAGGACATGACCTATACTGTCATAGTCGAAGCCCAGAGGTTCAGAGGGCCCTCCAGGGCAAAGTCGGACACGCTAATGTACGTACACACCCACGCATCACATGCGCCAGCCAGCCCCGTTCCCAGAAACTACAAATCCCAGCAGGCAGTAGGACGCTAGGTGGGGCCTAGAGTCCTGTTTTCCTCCGGAAGTGGAGTCAGGCAGGTGTGGTGCGTTCCTTTTAGGGAGGGGCTCCTGGCAGCCGAGTAAAGGCTGCTAGTGCAAAAGCGGTGGGTGCTGACGAGGGCCCACAGTAGGCATACAGTAAACACACATTGCTCCTCCTTGATTGTGACTCCATTACCTGGCCTAACTCCTTGTATAGGGGAGAGGAGCAGCCCAGACCCTGAAGTGGGGCTGAGCCCGTTTAGGGCCTCTGTATGGCTTGCAAGTTTCTGGAGAAGCCCAGGAAAGGTTTGGGTCCTCTTTGTCCCCTGACTGTAGGTCCCAGAGATTTGAGGTCCTGACCCTAGGCATCAGGATGAGAGGCTACTAGGGGGGCAATAATCAAGGTACTGTGAGCTAAGCATTCACTCTTTCAAAGGCCTCTGCCCACAACACAAGTGTCACAACTCTTGTCCTAACTTCCCAGGTTGACCAAAGAGCCTCTGAGGTGCTGAAGAAGGGACTTACCCAAACCCTTCAGTGCAAACCGAGCTAGATGGGATGAGCTGTGCTGAGGCCCCCACTTCCTCCACCTCCGCCTGGGGCAGCTCTCTCCAGAAGTCTCTTCTCAGCTGATTTCTGGCTCCCAAGTGGGGACTCAGGTTACACCTGTATTGGGAGCAGTGACACCGCAGTAGCCAGGAATACATGGACTTTCTGTCTCCGACCCCATTTTTAGTTTTTACACTTTCCGTGCTACCACATGCCTGATGATCAATGTCGTCCGGGAGAACACGGGCTCTGAAGGTACGGCCAGGACCCTGTTAAGAAAGATTTTACTCTTCTGCCGCTTGGTTGAGATCAGCTACTTCCGGGAACATGAGTCTTGAGACAATTAGAAACAACTCCAGAGTGAACCTAACCGTGAGCCAGGCAAGGAGAGAAGAGTGGGGAGGGGAAAGCCAGGAGACCAAGATGCCGAAAAGGTGGGAAAGAACCGGTGTAGCCAAAACAGCCGGATTATATAGGGAAGAGCGGCTGGAGAAGTTTAGGGTAAGGAGTGGGGTAAGCGGGTCAGGGGACAGTAACAGGTAGGGACTGAGGGGTGCTGGGAGAACCCAGAGGCCAGTCTGCCTTGCTATGTTAAACAGGCACCTCAAGCGCTTTTCCTCCTGGATTTGAGACGAGAGACAGATTAAGCTCAGTTGGCAGAGTTCTCACCTGGCCCGAGTGAAGGAAGTCCTAGGTCAAACCCCAATCCCACCTGGGGGTGGAGTAGGGCAAAAGGATGAATCAAGCAGATATGGTAGTTCTAAGTCCTTGAAAGATTATGAAGAAGCACAAATGAAGTAGCTTTCTAAAAGTGTCCCCAAATCAAGAGCATTATCAAAATAAAATGCTCTTGCCAGAAAGAATTTCTTTAGTGGGCTGGAGATGGCTCACCTGTTAGGAGCACTTGCTGCTCTCTAGAGGACCAGAGTTTGTTTCTGAGCGAGCATCCACGTTGGCCTGCTCACGGTAGCTGGTAAGCCCAGCTCCTGGGTGATTGCACATCTTCTCCCGGCCTCTGTGTGCACTCACAGACTACATATACATAAGAATTAAACAGACTTTTTAAAAAAAGCATTTCCTTAAGTTTTTTATATTTCTTCTTTTTCCCCTCCCCTCCCCTCCCCTCCCCCTCCCCCTTCCTTCCCCACTCTCCCTCCTTTTTGGTTTTTCAAGACAGAGAGATTCTCTATGTAACAGTTCCGGCTGGACTGGAACTCACTCTAGACCAGGCTGACCTCGAACTTACAGAGTTCTCTGCCTCTGCCCCAGAGTGCTGGGGTTAAAGGCATGTGCCACCACTCCCAACTTTTCGTTTTGTTTTTAGCTGCTGAAATGTTTTGTATATAGGTTGCTGGTCACTTCCTTGTTTGTTTTTTGGACAGGGACCCACACTGCAGCCCAGGCTAGCCTGAACTGTATGTAATTCAAGTTGACCTTGCAGCAGTCTACTTGCCTCAGTCTTGCCTACGTCATGTTGGTACGCTCATGCTTCCACACCTCCCTTCTCTGCCTCCCATCTTGCTCACAGAAACAGAAGAATCTGTTACCACACATAGCCTTTTTTTTTTTTTCTTTTTGGAGACAATTTCTCTTTATAAGTCTGCTATCCTGGAACTATATAGATGAAGCTGGCCTCAAACTCACAGAGATCTGCCTGCCTCTGACTCTGTTGGGATCCAAGGCCTATGCAAGGCATGTGCCATCATGGGTAACCACATCCAGCTTTATATGAATTCTGGGGATTTGAACTCAGGTCTTCATACTTGTACATAGGTTCTCTACCCACTGAGTCGCCTCCCCAGCATATTTGTGTGTGTACCACATTTATGTATTTGTGTAAGTGTGTGTACATAGGCACAGGTCCATACACACTTACTGTGGCACCTGCCTCTGACTTCTGTCAGAGGACACCTATCAGCATTAATCTTCCTTCAAACAGATGGATTAGGGAATCAAACTCAGGAACCATAAACCAGGCACAGTGGTACAGGCCTCTAATCCCAGAACTTGGGAGTCAGAGGCAGAAGGGTCAGGAGCTTCACCTTTGATGATGTAGTGAATTTGAGGCCCACCTGACATGAAACCCTGTTTAAAAATAAAAGGAATCCAGACATTCATCGATTGACTTGGATAATCTATCTTCCCTCCATTTTATATGTTTTCTTCATTTTAAAACCATAACTTCATGAGGAATTTTATGATTTTACTATGTTATGAATTCAACCAGGTGTGGTGGTACATGCCTGTGCTCTTTTGTTAAGATCATTTGTGTGTGTGTGTGTGTGTGTGTGTGTGTGTGTGTGTGTTGTTTGCATGTCTATGTACACCATATATGTACTTGGTGCCCAGGGAAGTCAGAAGAGGGTGTTGGATCTAGAAACAAAAGTTATGGACAATTGTGAACTACCATATAAGAATTGAACTCGGGTCCCCTGCAAGAGCAACAAGTATTCTTTTCTTTCTTTTTTTTTTTTAAGATTTATTTATTATATATAAGTACACTGTAGCTGTCTTCAGACACACCAGAGGACGACATCGGATCCCATTACAGATGGTTGTGAGCCACCATGTGGTTGCTGGGATTTGAACTCAGGACCTCTGGAAGAGTAGTCAGTGCTGTTAACCACTGAGCCAGCGCTCCAGCCTGAGCAACAATTATTCTTAACCCATGAGTCATCCTCTCCACCTCTCCAGCCCACCCACCTCCTTTAGAAGTCTTTTTTTTTTAAAGATTTATTCATTTATTATATATAAGTACACTGTAGCTGTCTTCAGATACACCAGAAGAGGGCATCGGATCTCTTTACAGATGGTTGTGAGCCACCATGTGGTTGCTGGAAATTGAACTCAGGACCTCTGGAAGAGTAGTCGGGTGCTCTTAGCCGCTGAGCCATCTCTCCAGCCCTAGAAGTCTTTTTTTTTTTTTTTTTTGGTTCTTTTTTTCGGAGCTGGGGACCGAACCCAGGGCCTTGCGCTTCCTAGGTAAGCGCTCTAACACTGAGCGAAATCCCCAGCCCCTTAGAAGTCTTATTGGAATGCAAGCTTCTGCATTTTGATGGGGCTAAGCACCTGATTCCTGAATCATAAAAACTTCTGTGATTTGCCAGGTGTTAAAAGCTATTTGACAATGACTATGTTTGCTTTCTTTAGGGTTTAGTGGACTTTACCTACTTTATGGATCCTTTTTCCCATCCTTCCCCACTCCCATCCCCATTTCGCTCCCTATCATTAGATAGGAGAGAGAGAGAGAGAGAGAGAGAGAGAGAGAGAGAGATCCTTGAATCTATTTTCTTTTGTTTCTTCTTTGAGCACAACTATTAGCAAACCGAAAACAACCTCCCTGAACGACCAACAACCACCCACCTCACCGAGTATGGTTCTAGCATTTACATACCCTCTGAAAAATTCTGAGGCTCACACAATTGCAGAAACTATTTGCAGCTGGCAAAACCACGCCTCTGCTAGAGCAGGAGTCAAATAATAGTCAGCTGTGAAGCAGTCTCATAGCCCACACCTGAGATTAAAACAAAAACATATGTTTATAATGTGTGTGGGGTGTGTGTGTGTGTGTGTTTTAAGAAACCAAAATTCCAGAATTCTCAGTAAATCGGGTTTAGTTAAAACCACGGGGCAATGTTATTAAGTGATTACTGGGAACATGACAGGAGTGAGATTTCGGGACTTTCCTGTATTTGCATCCTTGATAATGAAAGCCTGTAGGTTCAGATGACCTACTTCCTTTGTCAGCCTCACCATCCTATGAGCCACAGGATGTCATTCTTTTCGTCACCACCAGGGGTCACCCTCTCCCGCAGAACGCCTGTCAAATGGGCATGGAAACAAGAAAGGGGACCATGGGCTTTGACCTAAGGCCCAGCATCTGTGTTTTCTGTGTACATCTGTGCTCTTTTGGAAAAATGTACGCAGGGTGATTTCAGGACCCTCCATACCTGTGGAAGAAGGATGTGGATTGGAGAAGCATCCTTGACTCACTGTGTCTAGGGTCTCGTTAGGGGAAGGGGAGAACGTCAGGTCTGTATGGTTTGAGAATTTCTCTCCCACTACCCTAGGAACTAGAAGAGAAAACAGGGAGGCTGGGGTGAGATGCTCAGCTGACAGGTTCTAAGCTGCAGACAGACTCCTAAGCAGGATCATTTGATACCTGTGGGACAATGGGAGAATGTGGAGGGGGAGGCCGTGGAGGGCCTGGAAAGTGGGATGGGGGAGAATATTAGTCTCCCCTCTCCCAACCTGTTCCCCAAGGATAAACAGGGAGAGGATCCTGGGAAGTGAGAAAGGTTGGTTAATCTGGAGAAGGCAAGTCTTCAGTTCTCTGTGTTTACCAAGGGGACTGTTGTCCCCTGGGTAAACAGAACAGCAGACAGGGCATGATGCTTTCCCTTTGGGCCTAGTGGTTAGTGATGGGCCTTTCAGAGAGACCAAGGCTTGCAGAACTGAAGGCTTTCCACAGAATGAGTAACAACTAGCTATGGCCTACAGGAGAGAACCAGGAGCCTGCCATGTGCCAAGCTGTGAGCCAGGTGCTAGGGGTTTGGCTGTGAACCCTACAGAAAGCGGAGCTGCCATTACTAGAGCACCTTGTCACCTGGAGGTGGTGCAGTTAGCTCTGAACAAGTCTGTGAGCCTAATTACCACAGAAGCCTTGAACATAGGGGTTGGAGGGCTGCTGAAGAATGTTCTTCTAGTCTGTCGCCTGCAGGAAGAGGTGACAAGACAGAGTGTCCTGAGAAAGGAGTAGCCTGTGGACAGCCCCAGGTGAGGTGACTTTGCTCCACTACCCTAGCCTCACCCTGAAAACTGGGCCTTCTCCTGTTTGAGCAGAGTCTGGACCAGTGGACCAAACTGGGAGAGAAGTAAGACACAGTGAACCCAGCATGGTGGTAAACACACAGAACCACAGCTCTTGAGAGCCAAAGGCAAGAGGATTGAAAGATTAAGGCCAGCCTGGGCTACATGAGACTTTTTTTTTTTTTTCCGGAGCTGGGGACTGAACCCAGGGCCTTGCGCTCGCTAGGCAAGCGCTCTACCACTGAGCTAAATCCCCAACCCCTACATGAGACTTCCTTGGTGTGTGTGTGTGTGTGTGTGTGTGTGTGTGTGTGTGTGTGTGTGTGTGTGTGAACCACTATGAGTACCTGGTGCCTGAGGAGGCCAGAAGAGGATGTCGGATGCCCTGGAAATGGCATTACAGATAGTTGTGAGTTAACATGTGGGTGTCGAGGAATCGAACCCAGTTCCTCTGGAAGAGCAGCCTGTGCTCTTAACCAATAAGCTATCTCTCTTGCCCCCAGACTCTTTTTCAAATACACATGCGTGCACACACACACACCTCTCAAAGCAAAACCCTGCACACACACAAAGCCCAAATAAACAAACAAACAGAGCAATGTTTTTGTTTTTGTTTTTTTTTGGAGCTGGGGACCAAACCCAGGGCCTTGCGCTTGCTAGGCAAGCGCTGTACCACTGAGCTAAATCCCCAACCCCCAGAGCAATGTTCTGAGGATGAACGACCCCAGGAAAGAGCTGAAGTGGAGGTGGGAGGGCTGGACTCTGGCTGGGAGGGTCATTCATTCGAAAAGACTCAGGGTCTTTTTTATTTTTATTTTTATTTTTTTAATTTTTTTTTTTCCGGAGCTGGGGACTGAACCCAGGGCCTTGCGCTTGCTAGGCCAGCGCTCTAACCACTGAGCTAAATCCCCAACTAGGGTCTTTTTTAAAAAAGACTAAAAACATAAAAACATACTTATTGAGCCGGCAGTGGAGGCACACATCTATAATCCCAGCACTTGGGAGGCAGAGGCAGGCAGATCTCAGTGAGTTTGAGGCCAGCCTGGTCTACAGGGTGAGTTCCAGGACAGCCAGGGCTACACAGAGAAGCGAAGGACAACAACAAACCAGGCTTGTTATGCGTGTTTGTTCGTGTTACAGGGCATGCCCGTGGAGGTCAGAGGACAATCCTGAAGTCCGTTCTCCCACCACATGGGTCCAGAGATCCAACTTAGGTCATCAGCACTTTACTCGTTGACCTGAGAGTTTTTCGAAGGTTTATTTTAAAGCATGTGTGGGTGGCGGTGGAAGATGTGCAGGTGCTTACAGAGGCAGGGGTTGGGTCTCTCTGCAGCTGGAGTTACCGGCAGTTGGGAGCTGCCTGACGTCGGTACTTGGAATCCATCTCCTTCGGAAGAACAGTATGTGCTCTTAACCACTAAACCACGTACCGAGTTCCGCCAACATTTTTTAAAAGTGTGATGTATGTACACAAGAGGCTTCCTCTTTTTTCCCCCTCTTCATTTAGAGAAAAGTGTAGGAGAGTTGAGACATTCTCATACAGACTTGACTGACTTCAACTTTCCAGGTAGCCCAGGTTGGCCTGGAATTCCTGGTCCTCCTGCCTCTACTTGCCAAGTGTCAACTACAGTTGTACCAAGCCTCACTCTGTTCTCTAATGGTTTTGTTTTGTTTAGGACAAGGTCTCATGTAGCCAAGGCTGGCCTGAGACTCATCATATAGCTAAGAATAACCCTGACCTGATAGATCTGATTTTAGATGATGCTGGGAATCAAACCCAGGGCTTTATGCTCCGCCCCCTCACTTTCCCCATGTTTTAAGAATGTCTTCTCTCAAGGATCCCTGGGCTAGATGGCTCACTAGCCTAGCTGGTATCAATAAGCAACAAGTCGAGGGAGAGACCCTGTCTCCAAACCAAACCAAACCAAACCAAAACCACCACCACCACCACCGCCATCTCTAAGCTGGTTTGGCAGTTTGGATGAGTTAATTGCAGCTCCTGCAGGGATCCATCTGAGTTCAGCTTCCAACGCTTACATTGAGTGACTCACAACAGCCTGAACTCCAATTCCAGGAAACCCAGGGTGGCTCCATAGGCAGCTACAACACACAGAGAGACACACACAGACTTGCATACATAAATCTTTCTAAAGATTTGTGTTATATATATGAGTGTTTTGCCTACATGTATGTAAGTGCATCACGTGTGCAGTACCAGAGGAGGTCAGGAGAGGGTGCTGGGCCCCCAGAACTGTAGTCACAGATGGTTGTGGCCTGCCAATGTGGGCGTTGGGAACAGAACCTGGGTCCTCTTAAAGAGCAGAAAATCTTCACTGCTGTTTCATCTCTCCAACCCCCCAAATAAATTATTTTAAAACATAAAGTAAGGCCTGGAGAGATGGCTCAGTGGTTAAGAGCACTGACTGCTCTTCCAGAGGTCCTAAGTTCAATTCTCAGCAACCACATGGTGGCTCACAACCATCTGTAATGGAATCTGATGCCCTCTTCTGGTGTCTGAAGGCAGCAGCAGTGTACTTACGTACATAAAATAAATACATAGATCTTTACAAAAACTTAAAGTAAACAAAGTCAAGAGTAACGGAAGAAGACACCAGATGTATCCTTAGATCTCCACATGTGTGTGCACATATGCTGTACCACACATATGCTGTACCACACATATGCAGGCACACACACACACACACATACACACACACTCCTTTGCTTTTTTGTTGTCTTCTTCAAGGCTTACTAAAAGTAACCCTCTTCCAACTTTAGCATTCTAGAAGCACGGGGAAGCCTAGTGTTGGTGAGTCACTGGGAAACAATGAAGGAGCCAAGGCCGCAGAACTCAGTAGGTCCCAGTCTTAGAGGCATTTAGAAGCACGTGCTGTCCACTAAAGGAGCTGTGTGGAGTCACTCAGGGCTTCAAGCCCAGCTGGGACCTTGCCAGATCTCTGTTGAGCTGAGGATCATAGAGGGCAGGGCAGGGCAGGGCAGGGCAGATTGACTCGACACCCTGCAGGCAAGCAGGGTGGTACCATCAGTTCACTTTAATCCAGAGGCACAGAGAAGCCTTCTCTATTCTCAGTGCATCCACCTCAACCGTGGAGGATCTGACTAAACCTCAGGAAGTGCCCTGGAGAAAAATTAGAAGACAATCTCCATTGTACTCGAAGCCTCCTGGCCACTTTCTGGGGAGGTGGAGGCGAGGTTTGCCAGCAGCCTCTGAGGCTTCAGTGATAAGTGATCATGTACCAGGGAGAAACAGGGAACACAGACTCCCTAGGGAGTTTTCCCTTTGTCTATTGACCGTCAGACGTCATCAAAGTCAGCTGAGTCACGGGCCTGGGAGGACAAAGGTGTGGGAGGGAAAGGGGCCTCTCTCAGCTTGTGCTAAACCAGCCTCTTGACCCACCAGTGCTTGCTGGCCGTCTCTTTGATACAGACCACATCCCCCCAGGACTGGCCCTGGCATCAGCTTGAGCCCAGTGGAAGATAGAGTTCAATGGGCCACTGTGTCCCCACCTGGAACAACTTTAGAGTCTGACTTGATCACCTGTTGTGGTACTGGATCCTCACCTGGTGATCAGACCTCTGGCCCTGCTCCCCTACTTCCAGAGCCCTGTCCTCTCCTCCTAAGTTTATTGTGTGACTTCTGTTTTGTTTTGAGACAGTGTCTTCTGTAGCCCGTCCTGACCTTGAACTTGTTCTCTAGAGGGTAGTTTGAATCTCCTGCCTCCATTTACCAACTCCTGATATGTGACTCTGACTTAAGAAAAAAAAAAAAAGCATCTGAGTGCAGTAGTACACACCTTTAATCCTAACACTCAGGAGACAGAGACAGGTAGACCTTGTGAGTTCAAGACCAGCCTGATCTAAGTCACGAGTTCCAGGCCATCCACGGCTAAAATAGTGAGATTCTGTCTACAGCAGTAACAGCAGTTGACCTGAACTGACTGAGGTGTCTAGTGGGAGGCCTGGGAATGAGGAATAAAGAAGACAAAGGCAATAACTGGGTCAGGAGGTCTCTCCTAACCTGATGACTTATGCCAAGCAAGTGAGAGTGGGCCCAGGTCAGCAGAGAGCTAAGTCAGACGAGGTTGGCAAAGAGAACGTGGGTTACCCTGGGCACAGCTGCCTAAGGCTGATAACACAGCCCTGGGAGAGGAGTCAGGCCCTCGGAAACTGCAAACTTGACTCCTTCGAGGCACTGGACTAGCTTTGCCAAGTTCAGACAAGGACACAGAACTAAAATTCCCTTTATCCTTTCATTGGGGCCTCTGAGAAAGCCTCCGTCAGTCTGGCTCCCTACAAACAACAACAACGAACGCAAAACAAACACAGTTTTATTAAGAAAAAGCGAGAAAGAACACCAACTAGAGGGAGTGACTGCAAGGGAGGGATCCTCCTCGACTGACATTTTGTTGTTTAAAACAAGGTCTCACTATACAGCGCTGGCTGTCCCGAACTTGCTGTGTAGACCAAGCTGGCTTGGAACTCACAAAGATTTGCTTGCCTCTGCCTTAGTCTCTCAAGTGCTGAGATTAAAGCCATGAGCCACCCCACCCATCTTGATTAACTTAAAAAAACTTATTAGTGTGTGTGTGTGAGTGTGAGTCCTCTGTGTGTGTGTGTTGTGTGTGAGCGTGTGAGTGTATTTCAGAAGAGAGTATTGGATCCTTTGGAGCTAGAAGAGTGGTTGATGGGGGCCAGAATTATGAGTCAGCAGGTACGAACACTGGCTGCTCTTCCAGAGGTCCTGACTTCAAATCCTAGCACCCACATGGTGGCTCACAGCATCTATAACTGTATTCCCATGGGACTCAGTTCCCTTCTGGTGTGCAGATGTACATACAGACAAAAACATCCACATACATAAAATACATGAATAAAATAAGTCTTTTTTTAAAGGTGGTTTGTGAGCTGTCTGATGAGGGTGCTGGGAAACAAACTCACAGCTGAAAGGGCCTCACCCACTCTTACCTGATGAGCTGTCTCTCCAGCCTGACATTTATTTGACATGTACACACTCGATAGGTCACCGCAGAGGCAAGAAGAGAGCACCAAATCCCCTAGAACTGAAGTTCCAGACCTCTGATGGCTGCCATTTGGATGCTGGAAACCAAACCTGGGTCCTCTGGAGAAGCAGACCAGTCAGTGCCCTTAACCGACTCTGCTTTACATTTTTAATTAGTTAATTAATTATGTGTGTGAGCATGTGCCACATATTGTGTGTATGGTAGTGGAGGAGAGTCTTCAGGTATTGGTTCTCCCTTCCATTACGTGGCTTTGGGTGATTGACCTCAGGTCCTCAGCCTTGGTAGTAAGCAACGCTACCCACTGAACCATCTTGCCAGCTTGATTTGTTGTTGTTTGTTTTGAATATTTTTAGCACATTTATCTATTTACTTTGAGTGTGTGTGGGGGGGGAGAGAATATGGAGATGTGGAAGTTGTTCCTCTCCTTCCTTCATGTGTGTCCTAGTTCTCAAACAGGTTATCCAAGATGACTTTATCTGATAAACCATTTCAACAACCCTGTTTTGAGGTAGGTTCTCTTGTAACTTAGGCTAGGCTAGCCTTAGACTCATTAAGTGCCCAAGAGGACCCTTATTCTTGATCTTCCTGACGCCTCTTCCCAAATTCTAGGATGACAGGCATGACATTCCCACATGGGCTGGGTTTGTTTTGTTGTCTCTTGTAGCCCAGGTTGGTCTCATGTTTGCAAGCAGCAGGATCGGCCATTGTGTTCAGAATCTTATTGTGCTCAATAAATCTAGAGAGGAAAATAGTCTATAGATCACAACACCTCCAGGAAGAGCAGACCAGAGAACCTCCCAGAGACACTGTGCCAAAGGTTTGGCCAAGCTGACCTGGCAAAGGCATGCCGGGGACAGACACACTTTTTGCCAAAACTGTCCGTCTGAAGGCTGCTCAGTCTCTGAAAGCTCGGGAAAGACTCCTCCAGTACCACGCTGCCTCTGGCTCATTTCTCTTAGGGCTTCTGGCTTGAGGCCTGATTGGGGGGTATCTTGCTGGCACAGTGCCAGCACCTGTCTGTACAGCCGTCTGGGAAGATATGTCTGCCTTCTGTGAAAGAAAGAAGAATCTATCAGTGTGGTTACCACCACCACCCCCCCCCCAAAGATAAAAATGACATGCCCAGTAGCCCAGTAGAATGGCTTTTGTCCCCTTCAGTCTTCCAAGAGCCCGGGACAGCCAAGTCTCAGAGGCACCTGTTCCACACATTGTACTCCCTGAGACCTTGGGCCACATACTGCTCACTTGTCTTCCTTCCTCAGAAGTCACCCCAGACTTTCCATATAATGGCCTTCCCGCTACTGACACCAGAGAGCTCAACTCCAGCTAGCTACCTCCTCCATTTTTAGGCAACTATGGTGCCCTGGGTTAGCTAATTGGACCCTCAGACACCCCCTGCCCATTACAGATAACGCCTTTTGGGTGTTGTTTTGAGATATAATCTCGAACTGATGTGAACTCACTATATAGGGCAGACGGGTCTATGTTTCTCCACGATCCTGCTGCCTCCACCCTGAATTCCACTCTTGAGCCACCCTGCACCTTATGAATTGTTCTGTTAATGTCACCATTCACTCATAAGGAAACAGAAGCTCAGAGACGCTAACCATCTCTTTGCTCTCTCCCTCACTCAAGCAGCCCCCCACAGGCTGGGTCTGGCCATTCTACCTGTGCTGGGGAGCCCTGTGTCAGTGAGCTAAGGGCTGGAGGTGACTCCAAACAACCTATGAGAAGTCACCCCTCAGACTGCACATCAGTGAAGATGGCTCTGTTACAGACAGGGGGACTCCCAGCCTGGGGGTGTCGAATTTTTGTAGTCTTGGAGGATCTGGGGACCTAAGTGGTTTGTTTTTGTTTGTTTTGTTTCTTTGTGTCCAGCCAGTCCTGGAACTCACTCTGTAAATCAAGCTGGCCTTGAACTAACAGAGATCCGCCTGCCTCTGCCTCCAGAGTGCTGGGATTAAAGGTGTGTGCCAGCTCTCCAGTGATAGGGCAAGAGGAGGAACTGACTTTGTATTCCCTAAGGGTTAACTGACTACCCTAGCCTAAATTGCTGTTCACACTGGGATTGAAAGCTGAGATCTCAGAAATCTATGAACTCACTCTGTGCTCTGAAAATATCATAAAGCAGATACTCAGGTGCTGGCAGACAGTGAGGGAGTCAACCTTGAAGATGTGGGCACTTGTAATCCCCCATGTAGGAATCCACCCAGAGGGTCTGTCATGGCATGCCCAAAGTGATCCCAGTCAGAGAAAGGGGCTGTCCAAAGCCGCCTGTCTGACACTGCTGCAGAAGCAAACCTCTTGCTTTTCCTTCCTTTCACCTCTGTGTGACTGGCACCTAGTCCAGGCCCTGCTCTCAGGCCTTGCAATTTGCCTATGCAAAGCCCTGAGCAGGAAAGAGTAGCTGAGGTGGGGGTGGGTGTGTGGTACCACTGGCATAGGGTGGCATAGGGTGGCATCCAGAATGTTCCGCTCTGATCTGTAGACTTTGATCCCATAGTTATTGGTATCAGGTCTTGCTCTTCTCTTGTATAAATAAGAGAATCTCTTGGGTGAGAAAGTTGCCCTCTGACTCTTGGTCCGAATATGGAAGAATGTTGAGGCAGGAGATGAAAAGCAAGGAACAGGTCCAGTACCTAGCTTCAGGTGGGCTTAATCCTATGTCTTCTCCATACCCCTCCCCCCTTCTCCATGGCACTTCCTTTTCAGTTACCCTAGTGACTTTTCTTGGCTTTTAAAATTTTTTTGTTTTTGTTTGTTTATTGAGACAGGGTCTTAAGTAGCCCAAATTGGCTTTGAATGTGGTATACAGCTGATGGTCGTAACTTCTAATTCTCCCACTGGGGTTATAGATGAACACTACCATGCCCAGTTTTTATAGGACGCTAGAGACCAAACACGGTGCTCTGTCAATTGGACCAGGTCCCCAGCCCAGCAAACTTTCTCAGTTTCTCAGAGCCTCAATATATGGCTTCCCCTCCCCCACTTCATATGTTGAACCTCCAGTCCTAGTGGCTCTAACAGAACATCGAGTCACTAGGGAGGCAATTAAGGTTAAACAGAATCATAAGAATAAGGCCCTGATCTATAGTCGTGTGTCTTTATAAGAAGTGATACTCAGCCTCCCTCTGTGCTCCCAGGCAGCAGGCCACCTGAGGACACAGAGAGAGGTGGTGATAACCACGCCAGCAACTGAGTCTTCACCAGAAACTAACCCAGATCCTGGCCTTCTATCCTCCTGATCTTGGAGGAAATAAAATCTCTGTTGTTTCAGCCACTCAGTGTTGTGGTACTGTTACATCAGTGTGAGCTGACTGATAGAGCCAGTGTCTTCATTTGAAAGTGATCCTCCGATGAGGAAACGACACAGAGGGTTTAACTGCTTTCTGTGGCATCCTCACAGTACCCAGTGTCTAGCGCATGTTTACAAACCAGTTGTTGTTGGTCTGCTTGTTTTTGTTGTTGTTTGTTTTATTTTGTCTTGATTTTTGGTTTTGTTTCATTTTGTTCCGTTTGAGATAGGGTTTCGCCATGTAGGTCTGCCTTTCCTGGGATTCAGTATGTAGTCTCATAGCCTCACCCAAAGCTGGCCTCAAACTCACAGAGATCTACCTGCCTGGGCCTTCCAAGTGCTGGGATTAAAGGTGTGTGCCATCACGCCCACTTCGTTAAATAAATGTTTTATAAACACCACCCTCCATTAAAGAATAAACTGGTCACATAGAATATGAGAGCCTCTGGATTTTCCCCTCATCTTTAACTTTTTTACACTTGATGTTAGCCAGAAGGCGGAGAAGCGATTCCTTTAACTTTTTTGATGTATGATTACCACCCTCCAGCAAGTGGTAGTGGAAGTGAAGGGTCAGGATGTGTGACAGCAAGGTGACATCTGTGCATCCGTGTGATAACATCTGTCCTTCAATGTGGTGACATCTGTCCATCAGTGTCACCTGGTATGACAAGTTAATGCCAGAGAGCTATACCTGGTCCATCTTAGGTCTTCTAGTTTGGCTGCAAACCTGGAGACCACAGCCTTGAGAGGAGAGCCCGGCCCTGGGAGTGTCCTGGATAAAGTCCATGTTGGGTGGGAGACCTTTCCAATATTCAGAATATGTAAATAATGCAGATAATGGGAACAACAGGGCCCTTGTCTCTTAGGACATTTGTGGCAGTGCCTGGGCTCTGGAGAGGCAAAGGGTCCCTGCTCATCTACCTTGCCATGGTAAGACTTGGTTCCAGGGGATCCTCAGGCACATAGACCTGCTCAGACTCTTGGAGATCCAGGCCAGGGAGAGTCCCAACTCTACTAACCACTTCCTGTACTCCGTTCCTGCTCTCTCTAGGACAGGTTCAGTGGCAGCAAGGCCCGGTGAGTCCCCTCTTTCTTCTGCTTTCCCCCTTGTCTTCACTGGAGCAGCCATCCATCTCCCTCCACACATGACTGACCATGGGTGTGCTTCCACTCTCTGTCAGCCCTGTGCCCAGCTTCCCTGGGGTACCAACTCATCCAGCTGTGCACCAAAGACCACTAGTTCTGCCTGCCCCCTGAGCCCCACCCCCAGTCTTCTCCTTCTATTGCCCTGATCTCAGATCCACGCTGTCACACAGCTTCTCCAGGGAGCATTCCTGGTCATAGGTGTGAGTGGTCTAAAGTGCAATGTCACCCTGATGGGGGCCCAACTCTCCTTGGGCAGAGTTGAGTAGAGTCTGCTTACAGGTTGGGGCCACCACTCGTACCTGCCAGATGTGCAGGTAAGTGCACAATGAGTCTTAGGGGCCCAGCAAACCAGGGTCCCTCACAGTTGGATGTCCCTGAGTGACTCTAGATAGCCTGTCCTGCTACTTGTCCAGCAAGCCTTAGCACGTAAGCTTGGCTCTCTTATCTGTCTTGGTCAGAATCTGGGGACAGGGGGCAGGAGCCATTGACAGGTGAAGCAGAGATCCCCGTGTTTCAGGGGTCCTGTCTATGCTGCCAGAAATGCCCACTTTTATGGGTTCCTTTAGTTGTAGGGTCGAAGCCCATAGTTTAGGACGGATGACTTATCAGAGTGTGCTAGAAGTAGGTGGGTTGGGATGAAGCAAAACCAGTCTATCTATCCAGACACCCAAGTGTGGAGAGAAAATGTAGCCAGCACGTCTTTCCCGACTGGCCCAGAGACGTGGAGACAAAGGGTAAGTCCGATTGCTGAGGATGGGATTAGAACGGAAAGCACCAGCCACCGGGGCCTGCCGTATTCCATCCCCCATCTTCTCTATGCCACCAGCATCCCTTTTTGAAGGCCCAGGAGGAGGTAGAAGAGGAGGATAAATATGAGCTGCCCCCCTGTGAGGTTCTGTCCCTCAGTCTGGCCCCGGCACAGTCTTTTGGCTCTAATGAGAACTCCTTGTATCTGGGTGAGGACTGAGGAGGGAGGGGCTGGGAGGTTGGGTTAAGGCGAGAGGGTCCAACAAAAGGAGAATCCAGGCGGGGCCTCTCTTCCCTCTGCCAGAGCTGGGGCAGGGGAAGGGCCTCAGCTGGCTGCAACTAAGGCCTCTTAGCTGAGCAGAAAAGACCAGAGAGATGAAAGAGAGGAGTTAAAACCGTAAAGAAGGAGAGTGGGGAGGAGACAGGAGGGAGGGGCGAGGTAACTAAGGCAACATTGACAAAGCAGGAAGCCCGACCCAGTCCCTAGGGCCTTGCGTTCCCCCCTCTGAAATCCCTGCACATCCTCCTGCCAGGGTGGGGATGCCCTGAGAGGCCACCGCCACTGGCATCTCACCCCCTGGACTCATCCACGTGGGGGGCAGGGAAGCTGACGGTCTTCAGTTGTCATGGAGACCGGGCTGTCAAGCCAATAAGTAGAAGGGACAGGAGGAGGGAAGGAGAGATGGGGGCTAGGTGGGGAGCGGGTGGGGAGCTAATAAATAAGATGGAAATATACTAGCGAGGAACTTCCTCCCTCTCCCTAGTTTACAAAACATGGAGTCTCTTTCAGATCGTTCTGGGCCCCTGGATCCATCCAAACTACCACCGCCCCCACCTCAGCCTACCAAGGCCAGTGGACTCCCCATAAACCCTTCCTTTCCTAATCGCCCTACCTCTGGCTACCATTTCCCGGTGAGTAAATCCTACAAATATCTCATTTGCACGCACACCCCCGCCCCGCCCCGTGCCCATCCACCCCCAACACACATTTTTATTCTCTTGATGCCTGGTGTGTTAGAAACCAGAGTGAGAAGGAAAAAAAGGAGCTCCTCCCACTGGCCTAAAGGATCCTTTCATCCCTTCCTTACCCACCCGCTGCTCTGCTCCCTGCTCGCTGCTGACAGGGCTCTCCCTCCTCTACTGGGGTTGGGGGCAAGGCTCGCTGCCCTCACCTAGGCTCTGGCCACAGGACACCTCTCTGGCCAGAGGGGCCAGCTGTCATCATTCCCAACTCCTTCTCCTACTGTGATCTGGTGGTTATCCACTTTGAAAACTGTCATGTTGCTTTTTTGCTTTACAAAATAAAAATAAACAAATAAACGGGAAATTTCACAGTAAGGAAAGGACCCCAACTAGAGGATGAGAGAAGTGTCCTTCTCCTGCGCTTCTCCTGCTGTAGTGTCTGTCTTATGTTTGTTCAGTTGGATTTTCTGAGGGGAGGGGCAATTGAGAGCGGGTTTCATGGAGCCCCCACGGGCCTTAGACTCATGCTGGTCCTGCCTCTGCTTTAGGCATGAACATGCTAACAAGTGAGCGTTAGTTTTGAAAGCAGCACATTGCTCTGACCCCCTTACACCCCAACTTCCTTGTTCTTTCAATGCCTTTCTCCCTCCTCCCTCATTTCCCTCCCTCATTTCCCTCTTCCCTCATTTTCCTCCTCCCTCATTTCCCTTCTCCCCCATTTTCCTCCTCCCTTATCTCCCTCCTCCCTCATTTTCCTCCTCCTTCATTTTCCTCCTCCCATTATTCCCACAGCTGAAGACTGCAATGAACCTGCAACCTGCAACCCCAAAGCAGGGACCTATTTTTGGAAGGCGAGGTAGAGTGTCCTCTCTTTCCGTAGCTCCACATAGAGAGGGGAGTCCCCCTACACAGGCTAGAATTTGGGGGTTGCCTTGAATTGGGCTTGCTGCATCCCTCCTAGCCACACCTCCTTTTTGTTTGCCAAGCCTCCAAGTCAGTCAGTACAAGTCTCATTGCCACCAACCCATGAACCGCTGTGGCCTAGAGAGTTCGGAAGCAGAGGCTCTGACCTCCAGGCCCTGTCTTCCCCTGGGTGATCCCTGAGCCAAGTGAGGGGCACCTTAGAATAAAGAGGTCCCTATTCAGACCCTCCCTATTGAGACCTCTGAGTATTATCCCTCAGTGACGGGCAACCTTGGGCTGTCACTCTGATTCCTCCCCTGTCCAGAGACTCCTCTCTGGTCAGTGCCTTGAGGCCTATGACCACTGGACCTTAGGATGTCAGGATGGGGGATGGACCACTTGAACCATCCCTGTGTAAAACAGGTTCTGGTTCGTTCTTTTTTTTTTTTTTTTTTTTTTTTTTTTTCGGAGCTGGGGACCGAACCCAGGGCCTTGCGCTTCCTAGGTAAGCGCTCTAACCACTGAGCTAAATCCCCAGCCCCGTAAAACAGGTTCTGGGAGGGTTGGCATCCTCTTAACCCAAGGTCAAACAGTTCACAGGAGGCACAGCCCGTCTTATTCTCAGTTGCGGTAAACCTCCATCACTTTGAGAACTGTTTTTTGTTGTTGTTGTTGTTGTTGTTGTTGTTTTGTTTGGGTTTTGTTTTTGTTTTGTTTTGTTTTTTGTTATCATAAAGTTATCTGGAGCCAAGCCTAGTAAATTTGATGAGAAGTCAAGCCTGCTGACATTTCAATGTTGTAAAGAAAAGGGATGAGTGAATGAGGCGTGTTCTCCTGGGTCTCCAAAGCTAGCTCTGAGGAGCACTGTGAACAAGGGTGCCCAGGCCCTTCCCCCTGATGCTCACGAATGCTGGTTCTCCCTTTTCCTTACAGGGCGAGGTACACCTGCTAGAGTGGTGAGCTGCCCTCTTCTCTATCCTGTAGTCTAGGGACTTTTCTAGAAAACTGAGGAATGGAGTGGGCACCCGGGTAGTTTGGGGGAAAGGTCTGGTGTAGAGTCCTTCTCTCTGCCACGAGGATAAGCCAGTGGTACCTACCACCCAGAGCCTCCCCAGTCTCTGAGCACCCCTAAAGGAGAAGTCAGTTAGGACATGCCCTTCCTGTGTAGATAAGGAGAAAGGGAGGTGTCTCAGTCAGTGGCTTCTTCCATGACCTACTTCCTCACTAATGGGCGGATTCCTAGAAGAGACCAGTCAAACCATAGGCCTACTCCTTAGGCAACAGATCGGGCAGAGAAACCAGATGAAGACATCTACCTGGAGTGTGAGCCGGATCCACGTGAGCGCCCGCCCTCCATCCCTGAAGGCCTCCACTACCCATCACACCCTCCATCCTGCCACCATTTTTGTTACCTCCAAAACACTCCCCTGTAGGCCCCACCTGGGTATCTTCATTTTTGCCTTTGGTCCCACACTGTCCCTATCAAAGAGGTGATTCTTAGAGCAAGAGCCGTGTGGGGTTTGCCAGCTGCTGCAGCCAGGCCACCAAGCTGGAACCTCACTATGGAAGGTCTCCAGGAGAGCCAAGTCAAAGGCAGCAGTAGTAGACCCCCTAGCCTGTTCTCAGCTACTTCCTGATCAACCTGGACTTCCCTGCCTGCCCTCTCTGTTCTAGCCCCAGCCTTGACTAGGTCTCTGAGCTCCAAAGCCCTGATGCCTCCAGTTCCTCTGCCAAGAACATCTGGATTGCCCAAGTAAGATGTAGCAGTGGAAGGGAACAGAATGGGACAATGGGTTTGCTAATAAAGGAAACCCCAGAGGCCAGACATGGTAGCAAGTGTTTTCTTTAATCCCAACATTTGGGTAGCAGGGGCAGGCAGATCTCTGTGAACTTAAGGCCAGTCTGGATTACAGAGAGAGTTTTGGATCAGTTGAGGCTGCATAGTGATATCCTATCTCAAAAAGAATAACAAAATAAATTAAAAAAGAAAAACAAGGGGTGGAAAGATGGCTCAGTAGTTATGAGCATGGCTGCTCTTCCAGAGGTCCGGAGTTCAATTCCCAACAACCACAGTGGCTCACAACTGTGAGCCAATGGGATCCAATGCCCTCTTCTGGTGTGTCTGAAGACTGCTACAGTGTACTCACATATATAAAGTAAATCTTAAAAAAGGAAAGAAAGAAACAAAACAAAACAAAAAAATCCTCTGAACTCTGCTCTCCCAATTTATTCCTTGCAGGCCAGTGGTTGGTCACCAAGAGGCTCGGAATGTAAGAGGCTAGTAGTCAAGGAAGAAGTGATCCCAGAGGGGTGGGAGGGAGACCTAGGGTGGGATTTCAGGTTTGGGGCAGCATCCTGGAAGGCCAGCTCTCATCTGACCAAATTTCCTGTGTCCCAGGAAGCTGTGGATGCCGCGTTGAAAGGCAAGTACATACATCTTCAGTCTGAATAGGGCTGCTGTGCTGGGATCTTACTCCCTCTGGCAACAGACCCCCCTCCCCCACCAAACCCTCAGGTCACCAAAGGGGTCCTTGCAGCTCTGAGGTCGGGCATTTCCCAGGGTCTGTACTAACTCGAGAAGCTGCTAGTGTGTATCCCAGGATCAGTTCTCATTTGGAAATCATGCAAGGCCTGTCTGGTGTGTCCTCCCAGGGTGTTGGGCCCGGGAGTACCAAGAGCACAGAATGGCCTATGTCGGGCTTTAGAGATGCTGGCACCTTCTGCTGCAGTACCCACCCATGAAGCCTCCTTACCCAACCCAGCCTTCCTGGTTCCAGCCCTCTTCTCTGCTTCTTTCAGCAGGAAGGAAGCTGTCTGCTTCCTCTGCAGCCTCTGCTGCTGAGGTGAGCAGAAGATGGGAATAGAGGTGGGTGATACCTGTGGGAAGCAGAGTCCTTGCCTAGGAGCCCTCCTAACCCCAGGGCCTACACCCCCACACAGACCGTGCCTGCTCTGAACAGAGTGAGCAACTCCCCGATGCTGCCCTCCAGGCACAGACACATGGTTTGGCCTGTAGGACTCAGTCTGGGACTGGTAGATATAAACACAAATAACTGTGCCCCAGGGTTCTCTGCTCTTCATGCCCAACTCCATGCTGAGTGTCTCTTTGCGTAGCTAGCTCTGTGTATTGTACAGGATGGCAGCCTGCTGGGTCAGCCTTGGTACTCTGGGAACTGTGACCGTCAGTCTGTTGAGAGAGCCCTGCTTCACTTCCAAAAGGTGGGCATTTGTCAACCCTTGGCCTTCTCTGAAAGTCCTTCTATTCTCTGCCTGTGGCTCATGAAGCTGGCAGTGGGGGCCAGGGAGGCACTCCACCATGTAATTAGTCAGCTGGGCTTAGGCAATTAGAAGATGAAGTTCATAGCTGGGGTCTCCTCCACAGGATGGAGCCTACACGGTGCGCCTCAGCTCTGGGCCTCACAGTTCCCAGCCCTTCACTCTGGCAGTACTCCTCAGAGGCCGGGTCTTCAACATTCCCATCCGGCAGCTAGACGGCGGGCACCACTATGCCCTGGGTCGGGAGGGCAGGAATCACGAGGAGGTGGGTACTGGAGGAGTCATGGGACAAATCAGCGAGGTAGGTTACAGAGCAGTACCCTGGGCCTAGCCAAGAGCATATGCGTGTTCAGGAAAAACACACAGGTTGCTTCCCGCCCTCACCCTGGGTTGAACAGAAATGTCAGAGGGCAAGGGCCTCTGTCTAAAAGTGCCTGCTTTGCAATTTGAGGGTTTAAGTTTTACCCCCAGAGCCTCAGGGGTAAAATAAGTGAGGAGCAGTGGCTCAGGTTTATAACCTTGCACTGGGGAGGTTGAGAAATGACTATCCAGATCTTTGACTCATTGGTCATCCAGCCTCCATGGTGTGCTCCAAGCCAGTGTGAGGCCTTGTCTCAAAAAAAAAAAAAAAAAAAAAACAAGGTAGGGACTGGAGAGATGGCTCAGTGGTTAGTGCACCTACTGATTTGGACAGGAGTTGAGCTCCCAGTACCCAGGTGAGCATTACCATTGTCTATAGCCCCAGTTCTGAGGGATTTACTGCCCTTTGTGACCCCTGCAAGAGCTGCATGCATGGGATGCACACATGTCCATGAAGGTAAAACACTTGAACCTATTAGAACATGTAAATCCTAATTAACAAGGTAGCTAGGCATGGTGGTGCTCCCTTTTAATAATAGTAGTACTCAGAAGCCAGAAGAACTACACAGAGAGACCCTGTTTAAAAATAAATTAAGTTGTGTGTGTGTGTGTGTGTGTGTGTGTGTGTGTGTGTGTGTGTGTGTAGGTAGAGGACTGAACTTCTTCCCAGACATCTGGCACTATGAAAAGAAGCCCATCATGCTTTGGGGGAAGCATTTCCTTGTGCCGTGGTTCAATCTTCATAGGGTCAAGGCGAGGCAGTGAGACCATTTGAGAGGAGGGCAGAAGTCTCCAAGGACTTCTCTCCCCAGCAACTGTTGGATTCAGTCAGTAGACAGTCAGGCATCCACCACAGCTTCCCTTGAGAGACACCACAGCAGAGGCCTAGACCTAAAGAGGTTCTCCCCCAGCTCTGGGAGCCTGAGGCTGGCCAACAGCATAGCACACTTGTACAGTTGCAGGCTTACAACCAGACAGCAAAATGGCCACTGCAGTTTGCTAGCACAGTGGGAAGAAAAACATCTAGAAAAATGCCAGCCAGCTCCCCGGCCAGGCCCCACAGTTGCCTTAGAAAGTTGTTGGCAGACTCAAGCTCATGGGACCCACAGATGCCCTGCCTGCTCTATACAGATCTTCTCCTCTGTGACCGCCATGGTTCAGCATTACATGAAGCACCCCCTGCCCCTCGTGGACCGACACAGCGGCAGCCGGGGATTCACCTGCCTGCTCTTCCCCACCAAGCCCTGAAGAAAAAACAGGACACAAATCCACCTTTGGCACATAGTGTGCCCCATTCACTTTCCCTCCCACTTTAGGCTGCTTTCTTTTCCCTGCCAGCCTCCACCCCAAAAGCCCTGCAGGTTCAAAATGAGAGGCATTAAAATGACCCACCTGGGGAGGTTGGCTTCCTCAGAGACATTGCCTCTCCTTAGACTGACTTCTCGTGACGGGTTAACATTCTCCGGAGGAACTACTTTCCCAGCACACAGTATACTTTCAATAAACATGTATTGACTGAATTCTGTTAATACCGAACCCCGTTATGAGTATTATTGTAGGCACATCTGTGTGTGATCACGTGCATGTGAGTGCCTATGTCCACAGAGGACAGAGGCATCAGATACCCTGGAGCTGGAGTTAGAGCGTCTGGGAGTGTAAGTTTCTAGATGTAGGTGCTGGGAAGAGCAATTAGAGCTGTTTAGCCGCTGAGCTATCCCTCCAGCACAGAGGATTGATTCTGGAATATGCTGAGAAAAAGAGGCCTTCTAGGGAAGAGGAATGGAGTAATGTTGCTGTGTGGGTCTACTTGGTAGGCTAGACTGCAGCGGGAAGGGACCAATTTTTACCAAGTAGGGGGGTTTTGTCCTTCTAAGTTCTTTGTCAGTGAGGAAGAGGGCCAGGCCAGTAAACTGACGTTTGTTTATGGTTGCTGGTCTTGGACAAGTAAGGGAAGGAGGCTCAAGGTTTCTGGAGGAGAGGAGGCCGATGGCAAGCAAGCATTTAATGCCTAGCGTATAGTATCGGAGGGACCCCAGGAGACAGTCTGATGAAAGCCCGGAAAAGGATGAACAAAGACGCTGGGAGCCTGGGCAGTGGATGGTAGAGGGTCCGCGACCCAGAGCTGAGTTGCTTGGCAGGTCATGGGCCCAGCAGGAATAAGGGGCTCCGGGTTGGGGTGGCAGCCAGCAACCCACAGGCTGGCCCAGAGCGGGGGCGTCTCCTGGCCCTGGCGTGGAGCCTGGAACACCCCGTGCCGGAAGCACCACGTGACCATGACTCCGCAGAAGTCTCGAGCGGCCAGGAAACAAAGGGCAGCTCTGCGGATGCTGGCGTGGGGTGGCTGGCACGGAAGGCATGGCTCCCACTGGTGCCATGTTGCACCCCAATACCTCTGGACCGCCTCCTGGGGAACCTGGAGTCTGGGCGTGACAGGGAGGCTGTGGGATGTCCAGGCGGAAACCAGGGCCTAGAGATCTGCAAATGCGAGGCAGGGGGGTGGGGCGGGCCACGTGGGCTGCGGGAAGAGTCGCCTCTGTTCGTCATCACCCTCTGGCAGATTACCCTCCCTGAGCTGTAATAGATGGGAAGATAATTGTCCCTGCACAGTCATCGACCTCCGGTTAGGAGGCTTAAGTGAGGGCCTTCTGTGCGTAAGAGGTGCCTCATGAGCAGCACTCTGGCTCCCTTCTCCCAAACCAGCTCAGAATTCGGGTCAATTAGCTGCCACTGATAAAGCCCCAGCAGGGAAGCAGCTTCAAGCTAGGAAGTCTGGTCAAGGACAGCACCTGCCCTAGTGCTGCAGGAGTGGGGGACCTCCTACTAGCAGCTAGGGCTTTCCAGCTGCCTGAGGAAGCAGAGGGTAGGGATTCTCAGCGGTCCACCAGTCCTGTTAGCCTAGTATTTCTTTTTACCCCAGGCCACTCCTAGGATCGAGCCATGAGAATGGTCTCTCTCTTTCTACTTTTCCAGGCACCTAGGGACTTCTTAGGATGTGGGTCATTGACATTTTGGGGTGCCCTCATCTGCTTTGCAATTTCAATCTCTAGGAGGAGCTCCCTACTTCAAAGACACAAAAGCCTTTTCAGGCCTTTTTAATGAGTTCCGAATTTACTTCCCTAATCGGTAAACTGGGGGGGCATAGCTAAGAGCGCTTATATTATTGGTTCCAAAGGTACTTCATGCTGAGGCAGGAGAATTGTAGTTCTTAGCTGGCCTGGTTTATATAGTGAGTTCCAGTCCAGTTAGAACTATGCACAGTCTCAGAACAACCCCCCAACACACATAAAGGAAAACTCAAGGGGTTGGGGATTTAGCTCAGTGGTAGAGCGCTTGCCTAGGAAGCGCAAGGCCCTGAGTTCAATCCCCAGCTCCGAAAAAAAAAGAACCAAAAAAAAAAAAAAAAAAAAAAAAGATTCAAGGAAAAGGGGCTGGGGATTTAGCTCAGTGGTAGAGCGCTTGCCTAGGAAGCGCAAGGCCCTGGGTTCGGTCCCCAGCTCCGAAGAAAAAGAACAAAAAAAAAAAAAAAAAAGCTTGAATTTTGGGGCTGGAGAGTTGGCTCAGCGGTTAAGAGCACTGACTGCTCTTCCAAAGGTCCTGAGTTCAATTCCCAGCAACCACATGGTGGCTCACAACCATCTATAATGAGATCTGGGGTCATCTTCTGGCCTGCAGGCACACATGCAGACAGAAAGCTGTATGGATGTACATAATAAATAAATAAATATTTAAAAAAAAAAACTCAAAAAACCAAGGTAACTTTCATTCATTGTTCCTGCAAGAATCAGAGAAACGGTCCTGGTAGTGGGGGCAGCACATAATTAGAGCCCCAGATGGCAGAAAAGTGCATGACAGCAGGCTGTCAAGGTGGTTGGTTCTGTGTGTGGGGTCAGTCTCCTGCTAAGCCTGACACAGGATGGAGAGACAGAACCATCTTGACTAAGTTAGCCTTTGACCTCCACATGCTGCTGCGACAACACTCCCTCCTCCCACCACATAGAGACATCGAAAAGAGAAAAGAGCAAAGCCCAGAGCTGGCCTAGCACCTCCTCAGCTGACAGATGTGTATCCAGATGTGCTTTTTCTAGGACTCAACCCATCCTGGCCTTCCCCACCTTCATCTCCCTCCTCCTAGCCTTGGCCCCTGCTACTTAGCAGATCCCCAAGGACCAACCTGCCATCCCTGCCCTGTATGGGATAGCCAGGCCTCTGAATACAGTTGATGACACATGTTTGTTGAAAAATTCATTGTCTATCCCAAGTTCCTCTAAGCTGACAATCTAGACTTCTTTTAACATGGAAGTCCAAGCCAAGATTGTCTAAAATAAGAATGTATTTTTTTTAAATATTTTATTTATTTATTATATATTATGATTACACTGTCGCTATCTTCAGACACACCAGAAGAGGGCATCAGACTCATTTCAGATGGTTGTGAGCCATCATGTGGTTGCTGGGATTTGAACTCAGGACCTTGGGAAGAGCAGTCGGTGCTCTTAACCACTGAGCCATCTCTCCAGCCCAAGAATGTATTTTTTTTATTCAAAGTCAACAGTTTTATTAGACTTTGAAGTTTTGGTTTTGGTTTGAGACAAGGTTTCATGTTGCCCAGGTTGGCATCAAACTCGCTGTGCAGTCCAGGATGACTTCGAACTTGCCACCCTTCTGACTCCACCTTTTGAGAGCTGAGATGACAGGCATGGGTCACCACGATCAGTTTGTCCCACACTGGGGACTGAGCATAGGGCTCCTAAATGTTAGGCAAGCACTGTGCCAACTGAGCCACGTCGCTAGCCAATAGTTTTGTTTCAGTAATGTAAGTGGGTACAGCTATGGCTGGCTGGCAGCCATCCTGTTTCTCCAGGCTTTTTGCCTTTCTAAATGTGGAAGAGTAAAGGATGGCTGGGGAAGGAGGAACCTGGGAGGCCTGGTAAGGAGTGTGAGCACCAGGGACATGAGAGGACACAGAGGGAGCTATCCTTCCACTTCCTAGGGCAGAGGTCAGCGAGCCAGCAGAGGTGCAGGAAGAGCTGGAGGCTTCCGGGACGTCTATAATTCCAGAGAGACGGAAGCCGTTGACTTTGCACTGCACTATCCTGCCAAGCACTTTTAACCACACTTCCTGAGCTGAACAGGCCAGACTAGAAAATTCCAGGCAGGGTCATCTGCCAAGGGAATGAGTTCTTGAGAGATGCTGTGAGCGACAGATACCAAACTGACTGTTCCTGAGGACCTGAAAAACAAGGGAAGCCCCGGAAATGTGCAGTAAGAAAGGATGTGAAAGCCAAGGCCAAAACACATCTGCTGGGCTCCTGGCGTGATCTAAGTTAACCATCCCAGGCTTGCCCCTGACTCACTGAGGCAGGTGCAGCTGACTTGAGAGAAACATGTACAGAAGAATCTAAGTCTGGGACTGGGCGAGATGGCTCAGTGGTTAAGAGCACTGACTGCTCTTCTAGAAGTCCTGGGTTCAAATCCCAGCAACCACATGGTAGCTCACAACCACCTGTAATGGGATCTGATGCCCTCTTAAGGTGTTTCTGAAGACAGTGACAGAGTACCCACATACATGAAATAAATAAATAAATCTTTTTAAAAAAAGAAAAGGGGGGTTGGGGATTTAGCTCAGTGGTAGAGCGCTTGCCTAGCAAGCGCAAGGCCCTGGGTTCGGTTCCCAGCTCCGAAAAAAAGAAAAAGAAAAAAAAAAAAAAAAAAAAAAGAAAAGGAATCCAAGTTTGGCTGAGCCATTCATCTTCTGTGTAGCCCTAACCTCAGTCAACCCCTGCCTCCCTCCCTCTTTGCTTATTCTAGGAATCAAACCAAGGGGCTTGTAAATGCTAAACAGGCAATTCTAACACTGAGAGCTGGTATTGCTGAGATGAGTTCTTGTTATAGGAGGCTTGAATTGGCCATTCTCCTGCAGGACCTCCCAAGCAATTGAGATTACAGGCATGCAGAGATTTCCCAGTTACAGTCTGGATTACATTGGTTTGCCATGCAGTGATGAGAAGCCAACCCAGGCTGGGCTTAGATAAGCACTGTACCACTGAACGACACCTCCCGCCCTCCTCACTTTGAAAACAGAGTCCAGGAGGCTGTATGTGGACCCATACCTATGATTCCAGAGCTCACGAGGTCGAGGTACGAAGATGTTGAGTTCAGGGCCAGCCTCAGCTTTAGGGACCCTGGGTGTGTGTGGAGGGATATTAAAAAGAAGAGAAAGACAGCAGTGGAGCACACCTTTAATCCCAGGCAGAGGCAGACAGGCCTCTGAGTTTGAGGCCAGCCTGGTCTACAGAGAAAGTAGCAAGACAACCAGGCTACACAGAAAACCTCTGTTTCAAAAGATAAACAAAAGAAGAGGAAGAAAAAAAAAAAGAAAACAGTAAATGCTTATTTAGGGTTGGTGTGAGAAGGGGAAAATTATATATATAAATAATTTTTATTATATATATATATATATATATATATATATATATATATATAAATTTTTCCCCTTCTCACACCAACCCTGTATGTGTGTGTGTGTATAAATATATAAAAGAAGCTATCAACCAAGTGATTGACACATAGTAATAATCGTTGCTCTGAATAGGCAAAGCCTGGTTGTGATCATCTGTCTTTTGCGGTTCATGTTCAGAGGCTCTGCTCTGCTCATACTCTGACCAGCCTCAGTGTCCCCACAGACACATGAAGCCTTTAGGCACACATCTAACAATTACTGTTTTGTTGACCCATGCACTTGGAGATTCCCAGGGACCCCTGGTTCCAGTTCTAGGTACACCCAGTCAGTCAGTGGCCATACCGACTTCCTTCTAACATCGGAGCCATGTAAGGTCTCCCACTCTATCCAGTTCTACCTGGAGTATACCCTTCTTCCTCGGCCACTTCTGACCTTCTCTGGTGCCATACACCCACTTTCTTGAGCTCTCCCAGCACCTCTGGCTGTCTAGACCTGTGGGTAGTTGAGTGGGAATGCCTTGTTCTGGAGAGTACAACCTGTAGCAACCACTCCCACTCTCTTGGGCTGGGCGAGCAACCAGCTCACAGAAAGGGCATCTAAAGAAAGCACAACTATCTCTGCCCCAACCTTGAACCAACCCCTAGAACTATCGGACTCTTATTGTTTATTAGATATTGTAATTGTATGGCATTACACTGCAAAGGCCTATGATCCCAGCACTCTGACAGTGCAGGCAGGATGACCAAAAGTTAATTCAGTGTTGTCCTCTGCTACACAGTGTGTTTTTGGTGGTTTGAATGAAAATGTTTCCTATAGGCTCACAAGGGAGTGGGACTATTGGGAGATATGGCCTTATGGGAGTAGGTGTGGCCTTGTGTCACTGAGGGTGTGTTTTAAGGTTTCAAATGCTCAAGCCAGGCCCAGTATCACTCTCTCTCTCTTCCTTCATATGTAGAACTCTTGGCTCCCTCTCCAGCACTCTGCCTGCCTATGTGCTACCATGTTTCCTGACATGAAGATATGGAGCAAACCTCTGAACCGTAAGCCAACCCCAATTAAATGATTTCCTTTATAAGATTGCTGCTGTCATAGTGTTTCTCCACAGCAATAAAAACCCTAACTAAGACGGCGTTCAAGGCCAACCTGGGCTACATGAGCTCCTATCTCAAAAGAAAGTGTGTGCGTTGTGGGGTGGGGTGGGGGTAGATGCAGGGATGGTTTAGCCACTAACAGCGCTAGCTGCCCTTGTTGAGGTTCCCAGTACCCATATCAGGCAGCTCACAATGGCTTGTAACTCCAGCTTCAGTGGCTTGAACACGCCCTTCTGGTCTCTGAGGGCATCTGCATGTATGTGCACATCTCCTACACAGATAAATAATTTAAAAAATAAACTGTAAAAGTCTTTTAAATATACATATAACAGAAAAACAAGTCTCCTTCAACATCTGTCCCTCGGCTATCCCTTTCTCTGAGGTCAGCAATGTTTTCCCTGTGTATCTTTCCAGAAGCTCTAAGCTACTCAAGTTCATATGAGTAGCTCAATGTTCAACGCAAGGAAGGCCAAAGTCCTGCACTTTGAGCACTCGTGGAGAACAAATATAAAACAGCCAGAGTTAAATTCTGTGTTCCAGTTGTGTCTCTCCTTCTTAGCCCTCTATCACCCTACTAGGTCCCCAAGGCATAGTCAAACATGGCAGTTGGCATTGGCCTAGTGTTTTAGAGAAGATGTTACACACTAGGTGCTCCTGATGATCTGATATTATCACCCGCCGCCTCCCTGATGCCTCTTTGCTCTGGAAAGGACGTCAAGTTCTTAGATGAAACGCCACGTCCTCTCTATGGACATCTCAAGGACAGAGGCCAGGGCTCTTCTGTGCCCTGTGAGCTGGACTCTGAGTGAGGTCCTGAGTTAAACAATACCAACTGAGTTATAGGGACAGAAAGAAGGTTTGTGATTCTGCCAGGCACCCCCAAGCCCTGAAGCTTCCCCTGGACCCTGGCTCCCAAACACTGAATCTCTGACCCACATTCCATCAGATTTCTTTCCCCAAACAGTTGGCTCAGCTAATGTCCCTGCTTGGAAGGCAAAGGCTGAGGGCTGGCTCCCCAGGGGAGAACTGCGGGCTGTTCCTTATCCATAAACAATAGAAGTACACGTTATAACTCAGTGGCCAAAGGGACTGTGCCCTGAGCAGGACACACAGCACAGTTCTGTAGCTGAAGGCATGAGTTCCTCAGGGCCACACTCTCACCACCTGACATCTCAAGGGGCGTCTAGGCTGAACCCATTCTCATCTCTCCCCGTGTTCTGTTCTGTCTGGGGTGTGAAAGATAACTTCGGTGAAGATCACACTGCCCAAAGTAGGAGAGGAAGTGGAAATTTAAGGGTTCTCTGGAAAGTCAGTTGAGTGGTGTTTTGCTGGGGCAGACATGTGAAGGAATTCTTTGTTAACGTGGACACAGGCAAAAGGCTAAGGCAGACTCAGGAAGGAGCCATTTTGCTGAAGCAGACACAGGAGAGAGGATATTGTTCTAAAGCAAGCACCTGAAAGGACGTGTGATGAAAGATTCTTTGCTAACAACACATGTGTATTGGTTCTGCTAGCAACACACGTGTATTGGTGTGCCTTACATTGCATAGTTGAGCTGCATTTGTCGGAACTCCACAGAGAGAAACGCACCAACAAACATCTGGTGGCGTGCTGCGGTTTGTTGCCGCTTCCTTGGACTTGTGAATGTGCAGAAGTAAGGCACATGAGGGACACGTGATGTTTGCAGGGTATCAATAGGACTCCACAGAGTGACAGTGCTTGACTTGCTGCTACAGCTAGCTGTGCAAAGCTTGTGGGTCTCGCATCTTCTCTGGTCTTTGCTTCCCTGAGAGAGGCAGAGTTGAGAACTTCTCCTGATGTTCTTGTTGGCACCTCCTGCTGACTCGAGCTGAGGCCGAGGCCTGGCTGTCTCTGCTAGGTCATGTCACCACTGTTAATATCCCAACTCTACTGAGCTGGACTGCCTGTGTATCCAAGGAAGTGTTTGTGAGTGGATCAATCTGCTGCTGCCTGCTGTGAACTGAACTGCCGATTTCCAGACAACACAGATGGTTTGGTTTCTCCAAAGAACCTTTCTAAACTAGTCCACTTCCTCCATATCCTTTCTTTTCCATTACCTTTGGTGGATGAACCATCATTAAAAATAGGGTTTGAAAAAAATTAAAATTATAGAAGGTTATCATGAGGCAGAAAGAAGAGGCAGTGTCTTCAGGGGCAGGAGCTGTGCCTGGTGAGGCAGTGGGAACAGGGGGTTGCTTACTTCACACAGCAGCTGCTAGTTTGTAAGTTCAGACTTAGTTTTGGGGGGAGTATTGAGGCTATCTATGAAGGGATGGGTTGCTGACAGAGGAGGGAGGAGAGGAAGCCAGAGGGACTAGAATCAGAGAGGGAATCCTGAGCACGGAGGAGGGGGAGGAGCTGGTGAACCAAAGGTGTGGCCTGTCACATGGACGGTCTGCTTGGGTTTCACCGGAAACTCTGTGAACTCACAGAAACTGTCTCCCTTATGTGCTTTCCTTCTGTCCAAGTGTTCCCACCCCGATGAGCCACCATCTCAATGGACACTCACAGGGTCCCTGGAGCAGCAGTTCTTAACCTTTGGGGATCAGAAGACCCTTTCACAGGGGTCTCATATCAAATATCCTGCACATCAGATATTTACACTGTGATTCATAACAGTGGCAAGATTACAGTTATGATGCTACAACTAAAATAACCTTATGGTTGGTAGTCACTACAACATGAGGAACTGTATTAAAGGGTCGCAGCCTTAGGAAAGCTGAGAACCACTGCCCACACTTTGTTGTGGGATCTGAGGTCCTATGTGTTTACCTGCAACTCCATGCATGGTTTGCTGGCTGGCTCTGTTGAAAACCTTGGCCCGCTGCTATTTTGCCTCCTGATTTCCGGTATGATGTAATGGGAAAGCTGCCTGGGGGAGGGAGGGATGGCTGCTGCATAGGACTGCATGCGATTTCTTTGTTTAACCACTGGCCATTAAAATGGTAGCCTTTCTTTCATGTCACCACTGGGATACATTCCTCTATGGTAACTAGTAAGAAAATCAAGCTTCTACAGCCTACATCCATCAGCAACACCATGAAGGTTCAACATTTCCCCCACCCTGAGTGTCTCTCTCTCACTCTCGTTCCTAACAGAGCCTCTTGTGACAAGCTGGCCTCAAGCTTTCTATGTAGCTTTCTATGTAAGTTTCTATGGCCTTGAACTTCTGATCCTTCTCTTACTTCCCAAGTGTTGGGAGTACAGGTGTGGGCCATCATGGCGAGTTTTCTGTGGTATGGAGAACTGAAGCCAGGGCTTCGTGCATGCTAGGTAAGGCCTCTACCTACTGAGAGCTACCTTCCCAGAACCTTAGAGAATTCCTTTTCTTCTATTTGAAATCTGCACTCAACATACCAGTAAATCCTTTGAGCTCCACCTTCGAAATGTATCCAACTATTTATTACTCGTAGCCACATCTTCCAGGCCTCACACGAGTGACCTGGCCCAATGCCACCTCCACGGCTCTATCTCCTTCCATGCTCTCCTGACTTGGGTCCTCTACCCTGACCTCCTTGCTGCCTTTTTGTTGTTGTTTCAGACAGGGTTTCTCTGTGTAGCCTTAGCTTGCCCTGTAGATAAGGCTGGCCTTGAACTCACAGAGATCTGCTTGCCTCTGCCTTCTGAGTGCTGGGATTAAAAGAGTAGACCACCACCGATACCCAGCTAGTGGGTGTGCTTTTAATCTCAGAATTGAGGAGGCAGAAATAAGTAGATCTCTGTGAGTTCAAGGCCACCCTGGTCTACATAGTAAATCCCAGGAAAGACAGGGCTATGGAGAGAATCAGTCTCAAAGGAACAAAAACTAAAATAGGTTTTAGCTAAGTATGGTAGGTGTGCTTCTAGCACACTTAGCTCAGAGACAGAAGGAAGAGGGGTTCAAGGCTATCCCTGAGTACTTGGTATGTTTGAGACCAGCCTAGGCTACTGAAGACCCCATTTCAAAAAATAAAAATAGTCGAGCCTGGGGAGACGCTCAGTTAGTAAAGTACTTGGAGTGTGCTTGCGTTCAGCTCCCCAGCACCCACATAAAAAGCCAGCCATGATGGTATGGACTGTAATGTTAGTGTAAGAGGGACAGAGATGGGTCTCCTGTACGGTCCGTTAGCCCACCAGCCTACTAGCAAATGTACGAGTCTGCCTTTCAGTGAGAGACCTTGCCTCAAAAAACTAAGGCAGACATCGACTGAGGAAGACACCCAGTGTTGACCTTTACCCCCTTCCCCTCATGTACATTCAGCTTGTACACACACACACACACACACACACACACACACACACACACACACACTTTTTAAAATTGAGTACCACACATTTCTGTAGCTGTTATCTGCCACTCACTCTAAGCCAGCCAAGCCTGTGGAGATGGAGAATTCACCTGTAGAGTTCACGGCTAGCGCCCCGTGTGGTGTGGACCAGTGCCTAGCTCAGGGTTCCACAAGTCCTGAAGCGGCTGCATGAATGTGTAAAGGAGGCTCGATCACTTCCCTGGGACAGGATCGTAGGAAAGAGATTTGAGGGCTCATTCGACTTTCCTAAGATCACAGGGCAGGTGATGAATCCGGAACTCCAAGTCCAGGTCTGATTTAACTGTGACATCCGATTGTGGAGATCTTCATGTCTCTGCCCCATCAAGGTCATTTTTTTTCCACAGCTAGTATTTTATTCATTACACTCGGTCCAAGACATTCAAATAAGATCTCAGATTGGAAGTTAAAGATTGGTCTTAAAACATCATAGCCAAGAATGCCACCTTTGCCTATGACTTCTCCCATATAAAACCACATCCACCCTTAGTGGCCTTCAGCACAGCTTTCTTAACTGTAAGGTGTTCGAAGCCACCAGTTTTGGCACTTTCAATTATTTTTTCCATGCTCTGAATAGCTGTAGGGATTTCACCAGGGGTTGGGGGAACCAGTTCAACCTTGATGTAGCACTAAAACGTGGCCAATCGAGGCTTCAAGTAAGTCATGGCAGCAGCCACCATCGACAGTGCCTTCTCCTCGAAGTTACCCATGAACTTGGCCATGGTCTTTGAAATCACTTCCTCCCCACTGGCTCGTTCTGACAGCGCCTTTCTAAATAGCACCATGCTCATCAGCCTCCCATAGTTTGAATCCATTCTATAAAAAAACACAATAAAGTTCATGCTCTTTATGTAATGACAGCATGATTCATGTTCAGCCAAGAAAACAGGAAAATATATTTTAAAATAGAAAGAAGAAAATTGCCTATCATCTAGAGTCTATAGGTGACAATGGCTATTGCGTTGTCATTTTATTCTGATCATTTTGTCCTAAAAAGAGGTGTGTGTGTGTGTGTGTGTGTGTGTGTGTGTGTGTGTGTGTGTGTGCGCTATGCGAGTGTGTATATGTGTGTGAATGTGTGTGGGTATGTGAGTGCGCGTGAGTGTGTGTGTATGTATATGTATGTATATATGTGTGTGTGAGTGTGCATGTGTGTATATGAATGTATGTGTGTGAGTGTTTATGTATGTGTGTGTATATGAGTATGTGTGTGAATGTGTGTATGTGTGCATAGCTTCTATAACACCTAGGGAACTAAATGGAGAACTATGGGAAAGAGACCTAAGTGAAGGAGACCTGTAAAAAGCCATGAACAACAGCTGAGACAGGAATATAGCGTCAACAAGGCAAGCCTGTGCAGACTCCTGCAGTGGAGTGGGAGCAGGAAGACTGGTCGTGAAAGGTTCAATTTAGAGACAATGAAGGGCAGAAGCAATAGAATATGGGTGCCATAAGGAAGGGAGGAGCCAGAAGTTCTTCCCCAGACCAGCAGCTGAGTAACTGGGTAAAAAGTGGTGGCTCTGTCAAGACTCAGAGGGAAGGCTAATGGGAGGCAGAGGCAGGAGGATCAGGAGTTCAAGGCTGTCCTCAGAGAAGTAATGCAGTAAAGTCAAGCCCACTGTGCACAGTGCTATCCCTAGGCAGGTGGGCCTGGGCTATGTAAGAAAGCCGGCCGAGTAAGCCAGAGGAAGCAAGCCAGTAAACAGTGTTCCTCTGTGGGCTCCACTCTCCATCCTGCCTTGGCTTCCCTTGATGGTGGATTGTAACCTGTAAGCCAAGCAAACCCTTTCCCTCCCAAGTTGGTTTTGGTCATTGCTGTAATAACAGCAACGGAACAGCAAACTGGAACACTGTTCTTCCAGAGAACGCAGGGTTGGTTCCCAGCACCCACATGAAGCAGCTCACAGTGGCCTGTGACTCCAGCTGCAGGGGATCCAGTGCCCTTTCTGGTCCCTGCGGACACCCACAACCTGACTACACACAGAAGCAAATAAAAACAAAGCCGGAGAGGAGTGGTGCACGCCTTTAATCCCAGCACTTGGGAAGCAGAAGCAGGAAGATCTCTGAGTTTGAGGTTAGCCTGCTCTATAGTGTGAGCTCCAGGACAGCCAGGGCTACACACAGAAACCCTGGCTTGAAAAAAACTAAATAAATAAATAAGCAAAGCTTTCAAAAGATTTCCAGCACAAACAAACACTTCTCCAGCCAGGTCTGTTGGTCCCTTGGGCTCTACATCAGGGACAGTCTGTGTGTGCAGGGTTTACTATACTATGCTGAGTCATGCCTTGTACACATGTACAGACATGAGCGTACCTGTTGAGCATGTTGCTTTCCATACCCATACCCCTTCTTATCCCTGCTAGTTCCCCGTTCTCCTACACAGGTTAAAAACGGTTCTTGTTTATGTGTATGGACATCTTGCCTGCATGTGTGTTAAGTCCACTTGCGTGCCTGGTGCCTGAGGGGGTCAAAGAGGGCTTTAGTGGGTAAAGGCACTCGCTTCTAAGGGTGATGACCTGAGTTCAATCCCTGGTGCAAAGGGATAAAGAACCTCCAAGCATGTGCTCTGGTATATGCGCACCCCTTCCCAAAAATATACAAATAAAATTAAGCAAAAACAAAAGAAAACTCCTCCAGAGATAGCAGGAACAATAGGGTCTCCTGTACCTCAGGCTAGACCTTCAGCACCACCATTTCCAGTTTGTGGGTGTGGTGGTTTAAGTAAGGTTGACACACAGGAATTGGCATTATTAAGAGGTGTGGCCTTGTTGGAAGAAGTGCATCACTGTGGGGGGTGGGCTTTGAGGTCCTGTGCTCAAGCTCCACCCAGTGTGGAACGGAACCCCCTCCTGGCTGCCTGCTGTCTTGGCTGCCTGCTGTCAAGATGTAGGACACTCTCTTCCAGCACCAGGCCTGCTTGCATGCTGTCATGCTTCCTGCCTGAACCTCTGAACCTGTAAGCCAGCCACAGTTAAAAGTTGTCCTTTATAAGAGTTGTACTGGTCATGGTGTCTCTTCACAGCAATGAAACCCTACGCCAACGGGAGACTGGGGACTGAACTCACAAATTTGGCTTCATACCATCTGAGCCCCACTTTTCTAGCAGATGCCCTTTTTAAATTAAGCTCCCAGAGTTAGAAATGGGAAGAATGTTAGCTACATGGCTCTCTGGCTCATTACTTAACCCTCCCGCACCTGACCCCACTCCCAGACCGGTTTCTCTGTGTAGTCTTGGCTGTCCTGGAACTTGCTTTATAGACCAGGCAGGCTTCAAATACACAAAGATGGGGCAGCCTCCGTCTCCTGAGTGCTGGGATTAATGGTGTGAGTCACCAGGACCCAATAGCTCATCCCTTATCATCTCTAGGTGACAGGCTTCTCACCCAGGTGACAAGTCTCTGTTCCTTGTGATGCCTTATAACCTCAGTGGTTACTTCTTTTTCTTCTCTCTACACCTTACCCAACCTATCTGCTACACCCATTTATCAAAGTCAGACTTCCTTTGAATGCGTGGGTTGGGCTGTATCACAATCTGAATCATGTCACCAGGAAGACACCTGCCTGGGCAGGCCCTGAGGGAAGGGCCCTGCATTTCTGCTATTTGGATATATTCCATGTCTTGTCAATTTAAAAAAAAAAAGTCTCATGTGGTAGCCATCTTTTAAAAAAAAAGATTTATTTATTTATTATATATAACTACATTGCAACTCTCTTCAGACACATCAGAAGAGGGCATCAGATTCCATCACAGATGGTAATTCCCACCATGTGATTGCTGGGAATTGAACTCAGGACCTCTAGAAGAGCAGTCAGAGCTCTAAACCGCTGAGCCATCTCTCCAGCCCGTCAACTTTTGACTTATAATTTTATTTTTCCTTCCTACTTCCTCCTTCCCTTCCTTTCTTGTTCCGGCCTCCCCTTTGTTTTTTGACAGGTTTTCTTGTGGCTTATACACCACTGCCAGCTTTATTCCGTGCTAGGTATCAAACCTCGCGCCTCCGGGATAATAAGCGTTCTACTAAGATACAGTCCCGGTCCAAAGGGTGTTACCAATGTCACTTTTCTGCTAGATATTTCCCCCAATATGGAGACTTGGGCCTAGGGTCTTGTACATACTAGACAAGTCCTCTATCAATTAGCTGTTTTCCTGGCCTGTCAGATAGACAGCTTTATTGGTCTACACTTTCAGGTGTGAACTGACTTAATCGGTATGAGGGCTGTCACAAGATCTCTCTACTCTAGCCTGGCTGATCTTGAACTTGACATCCTGCTTTGGTCTTCCAAGTGCTGGAGTTACAGATGTGTGTCATCGTAACTGGCTTGCAAATTGACTTTTTAAAATTTTAATATATGTCCTACCTTCCCCATAGACAAATTTGAACTTTATACAACTAATAAAATATAAATAATAGTAGTTAGAAAATAAAAGCAGACCAAAGTGAATGTAAAGGGGACAGAGAAATGAGTGTTTCAGGGGATCTGTGGTAAACTGATGTCACAACGTGCTGATCTTGATCTAAGGTCACTGGAGAGTAGGGCTGGCCGCAGTGACAGGCATGGAGACCCAGCTCCACACTGTTGCCAGCACAGCAGGGGAGTTCTTTTCTCATTTAGGGACAGACCTCCACTCAGGCAAGAACAGGGTTCTTGGCATTGCTGTAGAAAAGATTCAGAACAAGCCAGTATAGGGCAGAATGGAGTTTATTAAGAGATTGCAATGTGTATTTTAAACAGAGATTTAAGGGAAAGAGGCTCAGGAATTGAAGGTGCACCCAAGTGTTCTTACAGCGGCTTGGTGGATCATCCTGTGGTTTCTGAGTTACATTGCTCAGAGGTGTAATTAAAGCTTAAAGAACCTTCTTCTGTAAACTTAGTGGTAAAGTGAGTTTACAAGGGTATTATCCAGACTTAGTGGTAAGGTGAGAATGTTTAAAAACTCAAGGTCATTGATCACTTTTAAATGTCTTTGCCCTCTTTGTTTCAGGTGTCTTTTTTTTTTTTACATTGATTGATTGATGAATTGATTGATTGTGTTTATGTGTATGTATGTTCATGCACATGCTGTGGCACACGTGTGAAAGTCAGAAGACAACTTGCGGGATCCAGTTCTCTCTTTCTACCATGTGGGGTCCAAGAACAAACCAAGAGTTGGCAGCAAGCGCCTTTCCTTGCCGAGCCTTCCCAGCAGCCCCTCTTTCATATGACTTCTAGGAAAAGCTGCCTCTCTAGGCAACTTTGGCTTTGCCAGTGGTGTGTGAAAGTTCCTGGTTCTTTCAGAGGGATAAGCTAGCCAGATGTCTGGGGGAAGGTCCTTTTCCCTTCCTGTCACTTCCTTCTCCTGTCTCCTTAATTTTCTGCCTTTCAAGCTAAGCTAGAAATCTCAGGATTTAGGAGTCATTCTGCAGAAATACAATTGTGATGGTTTGAATGAGAAATGTCCCTGTAGCTTTGATCCCCAGGTGCTTTTGGGAGGTGTGGAAGGCTTTGGAGGTGTGGCCTTGTTGGAGGATGCCTGTCACTGGAGGTGGGCTTGAGAGCTAAAAGACTGGGCTGATTTCTTTCTGTTTGTGCTTGAAGATGGGAGCCCAGAGCTGCTGCTCCAGCACTGCTGTCCAGGGCTCTAACTCTCTAGAACCATAAACCCAGACAAACCTGTTCTCCTATTAGCTCGCCTGGTCATGGTTTATCACAGCAACAGAAAAATAACTAATGCTCTTACTGAGTGCTGAAACCATTAAGGTTATGGTGGGCCACGTCTAAAAGAGAAAAAACTGAAATGTTCTATTTAGGGGCTTGTGATTTTGTAATTTACTGGTGGAGGTGTGCCACAGTGCGCATAAAAAGATTCCTGAGGCTCAAGGTGTCTTTCTAAGTTACTCATGTCATATTTAAATTCCAGACAGATGGAAAAGATCGGAAGTGAGGAGGGAATTTTCCTCTTATATTAAGGATAGGTCCAGGAAGTCCTACTTTTATTTTAATGTCCAAAAGGTAACCATAGGTCACATCTAGATACAAAGGAACCCAGCATTTTCGCCTGTGTGCTGAGGTTGTCAAATAGCAGCTTCTGAGATAAGCCCTTGCCAGCCCACGGTGCATGAAGGTGACGATAGCACAGTTCCTGTACCTGTTACATAAAACCATCCTGTTATGCACGCTGTGTGCAGGGGCCAGAGGTGGAGAGCAGGGGCCAGAGGCAGAGAGCAGGTGCCAGAGGTGGAGAGCAGGGGCCAGAGGTGGAGAGCAGGGGCCAGAGGCAGAGAGCAGGTGCCAGAGGTGGAGAGCAGGGGCCAGAGGTGGAGAGCAGGAGCCAGAGGTGGAGAGCAGAGACCAGAGGTGGAGAGCAGGGGCCAGAGGTGGAGAGCAGGGGCCAGAGGTGGAGAGCAGAGACCAGAGGTGGAGAGCAGAGACCAGAGGTGGAGAGCAGGGGCCAGAGGTGGAGAGCAGGGGCCAGAGGTGGAGAGCAGAGACCAGAGGTGGAGAGCAGAGGCCAGAGGTGGAGAACAGAGACCAGAGGTGGAGAGCAGGGGCCAGAGGTGGAGAGCAGAGACCAGAGGTGGAGAGCAGGGGCCAGAGGTGGAGAGCAGGGGCCAGAGGTGGAGAGCAGAGACCAGAGGTGGAGAGCAGGGGCCAGAGGTGAAGAGCAGAGACCAGAGGTGGAGAGCAGGGCCAGAGGTGGAGAGCAGGGGCCAGAGGTGGAGAGCAGAGACCAGAGGTGGAGAGCAGGGGCCAGAGGTGGAGAGCAGGGGTCAGAGGTGGAGACTAGGTTTCTTCTTAATTGTTCTCTACCTTATGCTTTGAGACAGAGTCTCTCACTGAACCTGGAAGTCATTGCTCTGCATAGAGTGCCTGGCCAGCAAACCCTGTTGATCTTCCTGTCTCCATTACTGGGATTACAGACACTTGCTTTTCTGGCTTTTCACATGGATATTAGGAATCTGAACTCAGGTCCTCAAGCTTGTGTGGCATTCACTTTACCTGCTGAGCATTCTCCCCAGGCCTTTTGTTATGGCTTCCTGAGACAGGGTAGATTATAGTCAGGGATGGACCTGAACCCCTGACCCCCTGCTTCTACCTCCCCAGTACTGGGATTATAGGCATACATAATCCCATGCTGAAAACTTAGTCATAGATAATTGTTAAACACCTGGCTAATTTTAATTTAATTAATTTAATTTAATTCGGTGTGGCTTGGTTTGGTTTGGTTTGGTTTTTTGAGACAGGATTTCTCTTTGTAGCCCTGGCTTCATATGTAGACCAGGCCAGCCTCAAACTCACAGAGATCCTACTGCCTCTGCCTCCTGAGTGCTGGGACTAAAGGCCTGCACCCACCATGCCTGGCATTTATTTTTAATTTTTAAAGGGCACTCCACACTGACTTCTACAGGGGCTTCCCTAGTTTATAATCCAACCAGTGAATAAGGGGTCCTCCTCTCTATATTCTCAGCGTTTGTTTTACTTATTTTCTTCAGCGTGGCCTTTCTGGCTGGGCAGTTTACAGTTGTTGAATCATTAACAGACTATGGTATCATTAAAATCTATATCTCGAATGGGCTGGTGAGATGACTCAGTCATAAAGGCACTTGTCACCAAGCTCATAGAAATTACTCCCTCCAACTGTCTTCTGACCATGTGTGCCGAGATACACAAGTTCACTCATACACACAAATAAATATTTAAAAATATACATATGTTGGAAAGATGTGAATTGTAGGAAAACTGTAAGGTAAGCTGGAGCCTGTCTAGAGACACAGGGGAAAGTTTATCCCGACGGTGGCAGTTTGGGGCTCTGTGGCTTAAATTTGTGATAGCAGCACTCAGGGGCTTGAGTCGGGAAACTTTGTGTGAGTTCCAGTACAGTTCCTGGTTTACAGAATGTAACCTTGGCTACAGTGTGAAACCCTGGCTCAAAACAAAACTAAGCCAAAACAAACAAACAAACTTCCCAACTAGTTGTGTGATAATTCAGTGGTGTGCTAGAAAGCCAAGCTTCCAGTGCTCCTCAGGCTCAAAGCAAGATGGGCTGTCAGAGACCTTAGATGACGAGGTCCTTTTACTCTTTTCAAATGGAAGTTATGACCGGGTGCACATATATACCTGCAGGCAAACACCCATATACATAAAATAAAAATAAATATTAAAAAAGAAAAGCCCTCAAAGTTGCACCAGCAGCTACCATTCTAAGTCATTGTGAGGAAAAGGGATCTGAGTTCGTGTGTCTCAGGACAACATCCAATGACTGTGAGGATATGGAGAGATAAGAACTTCAGAGAACCACTGGTATGAACTAGCCGGACCTTTCTAGAGGGAATTTGTCAATGTGTTAAAACACATTCCCTTAGACAACATCAGTTGTAGAAATCTCTCAAGGAAGGGATTAAAAACCTGGCATGTAGCTCACTTTAGAATAGAGTTTGAAGACAGTCTGAGCAACAGGATGAATAAACAAAAACAAAAACAAAACAAAATGGCATTAAATAAGCAAAAGAAAAGCTGGAGGCTGGAGAGATGGCTCAGTGGTTAAGAGCTCTGCTCCTACAGAGGGCTTAGGTTCGATTCCTAGAGCCTACCTGGTGGCTCACAGCCATTTGTAATTCCAGTTCCAGGGGATCTGACGCCCTTGTCACCAGGCACCCACATGGTACAGATATACACCAGCAAGAGGAGGAGGAAGGAAGAGGGAGGGGAAGAAGGGAGAGGAAGGAGGAGGAAGAGGAAGAAGGAGATTCAGCAGCAACAGCAGGAACTTTTGAACTTCAGAAACTACTTCCTGAACAAGAAAAACAACTTCCTGCCAGGTATGGTGGAAGATGCCTCTAACCCCAGTCCTTGAGAGGGCAAGGCAGGAGGATCCAGAGTTCAGGGCTCACTAGACAGAGAGTTGGGTACCCAGTTGAGCTACATGAAGCCCTGTTTCCAAACTCCAAGCAATAGCAAAACTAAAACAAACAAAAAACCCAGTCCAACCCAAGCAGACTACATCCAAGGCATTGCACTGTTAGACACAACTGTGGAGTTCAAGCCAAGAACCATGAGCTATCCTGTCCCCAGTCCTTCTCTTCCTCTCCTGACTGTGTTGGCCCTGCCACTGTTGTACAGGAAAGGTTAACGAGGGTCCCCGCGGCTGTCTGGTGGGTTGTTCTAAATCCGGTGTCTTCTCCCATGCTGTCTTACTCCTGCTTTGCAGTCATCTTTCTACTGATCCTTCACTGTCAAATAGTCTCCTTCATCTGTGTTGTTAACTCTCACATGCTTCCAAATATCCTGTGACACAAGTGTCCTTATTTATGCACTTTTTTTTTTTTTTTTTTGGTTCTTTTTTTCGGAGCTGGGGACCGAACCCAGGGCCTTGCGCTTCCTAGGTAAGCGCTCTACCACTGAGCTAAATCCCCAGCCCCTTATGCACTTATTTTTGAGACAGATCTCACGATATAGTACTGGCTGGCCTAGAGCCAGCTGTGTGTGTGGCTCAGGCTGCCCTTGAAGTCACTAAGATCTGCCCGCCTCCGACTATCAGTGCTGGTGTTAAAGGCGTGAACCCCAGACCAGGGTGTCTTTACAGTTAGAGGGAAAACTGGATTAGAAAGTACTGGGTTGTTCTTTCTTTTAGATATCTTTGTAGACATCGCTTCTTTCTGACACTGAATGTTGCTTTTGGCTAAATCTATGTCTAAGTGAGATTTATCCCACTGCGTGTGGGACACTAGTCCTCTTACATGGATCTAATACAATTCTTTATTTCTGACGTGCAGCAACTTTACCAGTATGTACCTTAATCAGTATATTATTATTTAGGATATAAATTCAAACAGAAACCCAAACTAACAATAGGTTTATTTAGTTATGTATTATTTAAAGATTTATTTATGGGGCTGGGGATTTAGCTCAGTGGTAGAGCGCTTACCTAGGAAGCACAAGGCCCTGGGTTCGGTCCCCAGCTCCGGAAAAAAAAAAAAAAGAACTAAAGATTTATTTATTATATATGAGTACACTGTAGCTGTCTTCAGACACATCAGAAGAGGGCATCAGATCCCATTACAGATGGTTGTGAGCCACCATGTGGTTGCTGGGATTTGAATTCAGGACCTCTAGGAAGAGCAGTCAGTGCTCTTAACCACTGAGCCATCTCTCCAGCCCTAGTTATGTATTTATTATTTGTGTGTGTGTGTGTGTGTGTGTGTGTGTGTGTATGTGAGAGAGAGAGAAAGAGACAGACAGACAGACACAGAGACATACAGAAACAGACAGACAGATACATACACACACACACACACACACACACACACACACACACACGTCTATCTATATAAGAAGTCTCTAGTTCCTCCCTATAACATGGCAGGACACTGTCATGGGGGGTTGGGATGGGGATCTCCAAGTCAAGTCAGTAGTGGCTGAACCATTTCACCTTTATGGTGGGGTAGCTGGAGACAACCCAGCTGCCTTTGGGTCGTAGAGCAGGGAACACAAGACGTCTCCCTAGCAACATGCCTTAAAATAGGCAGAGACTTCCCATTCTTTAGGGTTCTTATCTATCCAGGCTTTTACAAGCACACGGATACTGTGTCTCTCTCTCTACGGGACACACCTATCTTCATTTGACAAACGCAATATCTATCTAAACTTCTACATTTTGCTAACTATTAGGTTTTCTGTGTGCAATAGTCACATATCCCGTAACGGATCTGGGAAAGCAGCACTTTGGAGGTGAGCTAACGGAAAGGAAGTGGAGACATCTTCCTTGTGGAAACCCTGGACAGTAGCCGGCGTCCGAGGTCTCTTTGTTTCTTCCTGCCTTGTCATGTTCTGTGTTGAAAGGATTTCTTGGTAATTGTGATGGTTTGTATATGCTTGGCCCAGAGATTACTGTATTACTAATACAGTAATCACATTAATAATTTTTCTTTTGTTAAAATAAACTATAGTTTTAAATATAGATCCATCTTACATAATGAGATGCCTATTAAGTAGACAGAAAACTGGAGTGAGTTTACAAACAGATGCAAAGGAAAAGAAACAGAATCTACCCGCTTTGGCCTTCCAAGTGCGAGAATTATGGTCTGAGTGAACACACCTGGCTAGAGCACGGTTTTAGTATTTCATTTACATTTACTTGTTTGTATGTGTGTGCACATGTGTGGAGGTCAGGGACAACTGTCTCCTACCATGTGGATCCCAGGAATTGAACTCAGGTCATCGGACTTGGCATAATGTACCCTGTACCCACTGAGCAGTCTCACCGGCCCAGAGAACACTTGTAAATCAGTGATTTCATTTAAACACTTCCTCAGCAGACTTGTTTCCTCCATTTCATGACATTGTGGATGGTGTGGCCACAACCCCTATGACATTCGTGATCATTACTGGTCCCGTTTTCTCCCCCCTAGTTCCCTCACCTGAAGCAAACCCCTCCGTCTAGCTGGAAGCTGGGTCGTCAACGCGTATCTGCACGTGGCTCCTGTGGAATTCCCGCTTTCCCCTCTGCTGCTTTAGGGAGGAGCCGGCCTCTCTGCAGGCATCCCAGCTACTTGTCTTGTGGCTCACAACGGACCTGTGAGCCTGGACATATCCAAACGGCACCTTTATTTCTTAAAATTCTTCCTCCTCTTCCTTCTCTTTGAGTCAGTGTCTCACTATGTATGGGTTAACCTTGAGCACTGTGAGTTCCAGGTTCATTGAGAAAAAAACAAGGTTGAGAAGTGATTGAGGAGACATCTTGTGTTCACATACACACCACCACCACCACCACCACCACCACCACAACACACCCAAACACACACATTCATGCATAAAACCAAATAACAAAAGGGGGAAAAAACCCACAAAAATCAATTGAATGTTAAATCACAGAAAAAAAATATAGGCCTAATAATTTCATTTATATAATATGCAAGAACTCATCCTGTTGTGGTAATACTTGTCTGTAATCCCAGTACTTGAGATGCAGAGGCAGGAAGATCAGGAATTCAAAGCTAGCCCAAGCTATGTAACAAATTCAAGGTCAGCCTGGGCTACATGAAACCCTGTTTCAAAAACAAACAAACAAACAAAAAAAACAAACAAAAATAAAAGATAGCAAAAGTCCCCTTCCCCCAAATAGAAATATGGTGTGAAAAAAATACACAGGAAAAGTAAAATTCTAAAAAAGAAGGGTGGAATTAAGAAAAATTCAGATAACAATAGACTCTGGAAGTTCATGGAGGAGCCTCCTCGGACTCCAGTTAAATGTAGTTACTTCAAGGCTGGATAGCAGGTATGTGTTTCACTTTTGATTTTAAACTGCACATTTTCATGTGGCTGCATGTGCAGGTGCACATGCGTGGTGGTGTGGATCGAGGCCAGAGGTCAATCTCAGGTGTCTTGGCTCAGGAATACCACTCACACATACTCTTCTTAAAAAAGATTTTGTTTATCGGGACAAGAGTCTCACTATGTAGCTCTGGCTGACCTGGAACTCTCTATAGACCAGGCTGGCTTCAAACTCATAGACATCCACCTGATGGCTTCCTGAGTGCTGGAACTAAAGGCTTGGGCCACCTTACCCAGCCTTACCTCATCGTTTAAAAGGTAAGAGTTGGAGCCATGGCCCAGGAGTGAGGAGCATTGACTCTAGAGTGTTAGCTCATAGGCGACTCCACTAGGCTCCTCCCAGAGACCTAGCAATGGTTTATTTACACCAGATCAGTGGCTTGGTAATTTCTCAGAGGGACACCTTGATGTGGGCCCACCCGGTGCCCATGTTGTGCTCATTATAATTCGTAACATTGGTGCTCCAAGACTTGTTAGAATCTGATGCTCGTGTTCCTTTGTGGGTTAAAACCACACGCCAGGACTTTACTTCCAACCCGCCACCACGTGCAAGCACCGAATCCGCCTCTGGCTCACCAGTCACTCATCACCCTATTCAGCGACAATTAGGGAAGTTTCCTTTCTGGTCGTTTTAACATCTCTCTGAGTCTAAGGGAGTGACCTTTCAACGTCCATCAGTCCTCTAATACTCTTGGAGGTGGAGGTACGCCCAACCACAGCCTTTAAGGCACACACACGCCCTCTTCACCTGTCCCCACTATCGTCAGAGCTGCGACCTTACAGGTTCCTTAGTCCCTACTGGGCTATCGCACCCTTCCTGCTCTACCGGTTCACTTTGGAGACTGTTACTCAACCCCTCCCTGTTGATGAGGCCTCACTACTAGAGCTCGGTTTCAGTCCTCGCCTCCTGGCCTCTCCAAAAGTCCTGGAACAACAGCCTTGGAGTTTTTCCTCTTAGCCAGGTTATGCCACTGAGCCTTGTTGAGTGTGATGATCACCCACGGAACAGCCTGGTCCTCGTTTTGTCCTCCCCAAGTCCTGGGGACACCTGCAATAACAGGCTGCAGTGACATTTTATCCCTCTCATCCATGAGGAAGGTGTCCATATCCCCCTTGAAATCCCTCTTACAAAACCTCCAGCCTCTATACCTGAAACCCGACCTAAAGTGCCCTAAATTTGTTCACCTTTCTAATTAAATTTCTAATATTATTCAGGACCTTCATGAATACTACAAGCGATCGGGGAAATGGAAAGAGAGACCCAGATCCCTTTCCTCGAAGCCCTGTTTCTTTCTGCCTGGTCTCCCTTCCTATAATGCTTAAATGTCTAGTCTGTAAATTACAACCCGACAGGGCAGGGTAGGGCCTGGGACTGTCTGCAACGCACACTCCTGTTCCCATCAGTGGCAGCTCTGAAGCAAGCCGCTGATCTGACCACTCCTGAGATATGGGGACCAATTGTCTATTAATTTGATTCCAAATTCTAGCTAAAGTCCGATTCATCCTTGCGGCTCTGGCGCTCAGTCTGCCCACGTAGACCCACATGCCCCTCCCTACCCCTCCTCCTGCCTTCCTGCAGTCGGCCTGCATGCACTAAGCTAAGCTTGCTCTCCCTCCATGGCCTCGGATTTTATTACAAATTGGCATACCTGATTTCTAGATTCTCACTGTCACAGACAAATGATTCTCAAACATCTTATATGTAAACTTGCTCTGCTCTACACTTGAAGTTCTGCTTCCCCACTCTTTTATCTCTGGTTTCTTTGCATTCTGCTCTCTAAAGGAAAAATAATACCTTAAGATTATGCTGTAAACTTTTATCTAAGGATTCATAAATTGTTTATTGGGTATGGGGTAAAATCTATACACTCTGTAACAGTATTTGCCTTTATTCAGCTCTTGTTAAGAGTGTGTGTCTGTGTGTAGGTAACTCAAATTCAACCCTGTGTGTATATGACTTGGATTTAACTGCCCATATGTATGTGTGTATGTAACTTAGATGCAACTCATTTAAAAATACGTATCTATAGAAACACAAATGTTTTTAAATAGCAACCATGTCGGCCTCATGACTTGCAATCTACCATGTGACTTCACCGTCTTAAGGTGACCACATGGTCTGAAGCAATAATCATGAGACGTCTTAGTTCTAATAAACTCCCTGTTTATTATTGTATCTCCTCTTAGACTAAGAAAGCAGCAACAAGTCTTATATTTTAAGTTGGTATGGATTTTTATGATGATGATGATAGAAATTCAGTTATATTGTTGCAACATACTGTATGTACATGTGATTCAACTCTGGTTTAAAATATTTATAATATATAATATATAAAATATTCTTTATATAATGATGAAACTTTAAGGTTAAGGTCTATTCAAATTACCAAGCGCTTATTTAAAATGTATGTATAACTACATATGTTTTTGCTAGTACCCGGCCACTGTATGCCTCTTTCTGACTGGTCTTACTTGTGTGAATGAACGCTGTTTCTTTCCCTTGTCACCAGCCACATAGGCTCAATGTGCCTCTTGGTTTTCTGGCCACAGGATCTAAGATAATAGGGTTTCAAATATTATTTAAATATGGATAGTTTTGAAGTTGTTTTACACTATTCTGCTTTATTATCGGCTCTAGAAATGCAATATTGCTCACCCCTTTTTAGACACAGGCAGAGTCAAAAACAGGATTTTTGAGTTACAAATTATTAGATATGGTTAAGACTTATAACTTAGGGTTAGTGATTGAAAGTTTGTTCTTATATAATCTTAAACCATGTGACATTCCATTCTGGGATATGAGCAACACATGGCTAGTCACTATTTTTGCTAAGGGCTGGAGAAGGTGTAGTCATAGCTTCACTGCCATCTTGGTTAAGGGCAACGCTGCTAGCAGACATCTCTGTTAAGGGAAGTTATGGCTTCATTGTCATCTTGATTGTGAACAGCAACACAGGACATGAACAGACCAGGGAAGGAGGTCTCCAAAGATAGATTTAAATTGGAATAAGATTTTTGTATGACTTCTGTCCTGTCTTGATAAATTGTTCACACTGTTGCTGTATGTCCTCACTCTTAAAAGGGTGCTTTACTTTAATATTACAAAAACAGTTGAAAGATTTTAAACTTTTAAAATTTTTGGAGATCTACAACAGTAAAAAGATAAAAAAAAATACTGCCTTAAAAATGTTTAGCGGGCTGGGGATTTAGCTCAGTGGTAGAGCGCTTACCTAGGAAGCGCAAGGCCCTGGGTTCGGTCCCCAGCTCCGAAAAAAAGAACCAAAAAAAAAAAAAAAATGTTTAGCATTGTTTTTACTAATGTTACTTATCTATAATATAGCTTTAGATTTTTATAAGCTATAGATTTTTTTAAAATAAATTATACAGGAAACTGTTATATTCTATAATGAAAAGTTCCCAGTCTTTTTACAGACTATATTTATATAATTAAAAGTTTTATTTTGATCCTAGAAGAGTTTCAGTTCAAAATCATGATTCTTAAGACTCAAGCCTAACGGGGATGGACCCTAAAATTCTAGTCTTATAAAAGCTACTATAATTAAGAAATGCAAGTTGATCGTCAGTAGCCTTATAAATAATCAAATCCTTTAATGTGCTCAGAAATATATTTGAGGTCATGCAAAGAACTAATGCAGTTAATTACAAGATTAGTCTCAGGTTCTATCTTTGCAAGGTACAGTCTAGAGCAGACAACTAAAAACAGAGATTGTTGAATTCAAATATGTTTACCAAGTACCAGCCCTCAAACCAGCCAGAGACCTACTGAAAATGGCATTTAATATTTAAATTTATTATGATGGACAGAGACTCCCAAATCCTAACAGTGACCCACCTCCCGAGGTTTCCAAGAAGATATGGCACAATGACAAAGGACTGTGGTACGATAACCACTGGGCATAACTCCCCAGTGCCTCACCCACTGCTAGGGTCCAGCTTGAATTGTGGACAGAGGACACCCGGAGAGTTAATTGTCTTCATGTTGCCAAAGACACAGTCAGTGTCTCTCATGTTCCTCCTCCACACAAAAAAGCCTCTTCATCTTCTGGGCCCGATGGCCGGAAGACTGCCTCTGTCCTCATTACTGTGTAGACCACAGGAACTTGGGACAACTGTCTAAGTAGTGGACTATGACTAATCTCCGCCGTTTTAATTAATACATTGTCCATTTAGACTATGGTTTATCCTTCTATGGTTTCTGGTCAGATTGATAACTAACTCTAGCTTGACAGCTAGAGAACAATAGGCAACTAGCTCCTTACCCCAAGGTAATTCACCGTTGTGTTAGTTCATTAGTCAGTTCTTCAGCTAGTTGAAACTACTAGGTCTCTTATTTTAAAAGGCAAACAGGTTTGCCTTACTCGCAAGCTTCTTATTAAACCATAAACAGGCTTCAGGCATAGCTTTTACTCTTCCTAAAGGAACTCACTCTGCAGTGACTGCGCCCAGTGACCCACCACCTGTATCTCATTCATGGCAAATAACTGGCTAGGACCAAGTGTGAAGTTTATGTAAGGTCCGGGGATGTGAAAGCTTAGGTTGTGAGGATCTAAGACAGTGCTTGTGGGTCTAAGAAGATGTTTTACAGTCGGTAAATGCAAATGAAAGCTTAAATGGTGATAAAGAGGTGATTTAAGATATAAAAGGGCAGATTTCTTCCCTTCACCCTGCTACTGTTGTATTAGGACTTCAGTTCAGAGCTTTAACATTAATCAGTGGAGTTCTGATAAATTAGTCTAAGCGGTAAAACATTCTACTACACAATCCACTATCATAGGTCCAAGCTCAAGTTTCCTTTGGTTGTCTTTTACATATCGACTTAAAACTGTTTCTCATTGCTAAATCTATATGTACCTAGTCTGGATAGAGAAAAGAAGCTCCTCTTTCATGGTCTGTAGTCATATTGACAATCAAGAATTTTGTTAGCCTCAGAAAATCCACTCAGATCCACTCTCTGAGGGTCAGATGAACTCCAGATAAGTACCCCTATCAATCAACAGCCTACATGTCCTGCCTATTGCCTATTTCAGAGGGCGGGGTTCCTCCCCCATTCCCTAGTTCTGGGACTCCCCTCCCTACAACTGTCAAGATCATGGACCTAAAAGTTTCTTTTTTTTTTTTTTTTTTCTTTTTTTCGGAGCTGAGGACTGAACCCAGGGCTTTGCGCTTGCTAGGCAAGTGCTCTACCACTGAGCTAAATCCCCAACCCCCCAAATGTGAATATTCTTATCTGAGCCTACTTCCTTGAGCCCAGTGACAAGTACTTGCCAAATTTCTATAAGGGGCACTAAGAGTGATGGAGGCTGAGCTTGGCTTACTTATGGAACTAACTATACAATGCTTGTTGGTCTCATGTCTTTGCTAATCTTTGCTTCACTGAGGGAGGCACAGCTGAGAACTTTTCTGGGCATTTATGTTGGCCCTGGTCCCGCTGGCTGACTCATGCTGACACTAAGGCCTGGTTGTCTCTGCTAGGTTAGTGCCACCACTGCTGATTTGTGTTGACTCTCCCAACTCTACCAAACTGGACTGCGGGTATTTCCATTAAATGTTTACCAGTAGATTGAGCTGCTGTGGCCAATTTCTGTGAACTGAACTGCTGATTTCATAACAACATGGATAAGATTTACACCGAAGAACAATTTCTGAACAGGTCCATTTCTTTTATATCCTCTCTTTTCCACTACCTCTGGTGAGCGGTGGGCTAAAAGAGAGGTTAAAATGTTTACAAAATCATTAAAAATAAAGATTAAAAAAAATTAAAGTTACAGGCTTTCATTCAAAAACTGACTAGTACTCTCTGGGGAGGGTAACAGTGAATACCATTTAAGCTCTCTCTCCAGTCCCAAGATTCATTCTTCCTTTTTTTTTTTCTTTTCTGTTTTCCCTTTGTTAAAAAATTTTTGTTGTTGTTGTTGGAGACAAGATTGGACCTCTGTAGCTCAGAGGCTGGCCTAGAACTCCCTGTGCAGCCCAGGCCATCCATGTAAACCTTTGAACAAGTGACTACACAAAGAAAAGACAATGACTAGTGGCTTGGAAGCTGAGGATAGCGGATGGCCCAGGATTCCAGGACAGCCTGGACAATGTTAGAACGTGACCTGGATTAATCACACAGCATCTGTCATGTTCTCGTTCTGCAGACTATGCTTGGGTCTTGCACAGATGTGGAACCATTTGGTGGAAATTCTATGCTGAGGTCTCCCGCTCCTCTAGCACTCATGACACCCAGGTCAGGCAGGTCCTAGTACATTAGTAGCTCCTTCTCCCTCCTCTCCTTTCTCTCTTAGCTTTTTCTTTTCTTTCATGCTGGGGTCCTGTGCATGCCAGGCAAGCATTCTGCCATTGAGCCCTGAACGTAAGCTGTGTTTTCCAATAGGAACGGGAATTAGCATTGAACTGTTCTTCTCTCCTTCTGATAGTAAGCCTATATCCCCCAAATGGAGCTTTGTGGGGTGGCAGGGCACTTCTCTTCCCCCTTTTCTAGTAAGGGACACACAAGGTGTAACAGCTGTTACTTCTAATATTTTTTTTTCTTTTCTTTTTTTCGGAGCTGGGGACCGAACCCAGGGCCTTGCGCTTGCTAGGCAAGCACTCTACCACGGAGCTAAATCCCCAACCCCTACTTCTAATATTTTTACAAAATATTTATTCACTTTTTTGTGTTTGAATGTTTTGCCTGCCTGCGTGCATGTATAGCACATATGTACAGTGCCCACAGAGGTCAGAAGGGGGTGTCAGAATCTTGGAACTGGAGTTATGAATGACTGCGAGCCACCGTGTGGGTGCTAGAAATCAAACCTGAGTCCTCTGCAAGGGAACAGGGCTCTTACCTGCTGAGCCCTCTCTCCAGCCCCTGCTTCTACTAAATATATGCAAAACACAGTCTGGGCATGGTGGAGAACACCTGCAATCCCGACATCATTTAGGAATATTAGCAACTCTATCATTGCCCATTTTGTTAGTTGAGTTGTGTGTATGTTCGATATGTGTAGATGTTCACGTGAGTACAGGTTCATGTGTGTCATCAGAATTCAACATAGGGCAACTTCCTTTATCAATCTCTACCTTAGGGTCTCTCACTGAAACTGGAACTCACCAGTTGGCTAAACTGGCTAGACACCAGCTTTTATGGTTCTTTTTTTTTTTTTTTTTTTTTTTCCGGAGCTGGGGACCGAACCCAGGGCCTTGTGCTTCCTAGGCAAGCGCTCTACCACTGAGCTAAATCCCCAGCCCCCGACACCAGCTTTTAGGTGAATGAAGCAAGTGCTTTATCCATTGAGTCATCTCCACAGCCTCTCTTAAGTTTATTTTTTTTTAAAGCCAGGTGTGGTGGTGCACACCTTTAATCCCAGCACTTAGGAGGCAGAGGCAAATGGGAGTTCAAGGCCAGGCTGATTTGCAGTGAGTTCCAGGGCAGCCAGGGCTACCAGAGAAACCCTATCTCAAAAATTTTTTTTTGACTCTGTGAATGTGTGTACCTATGTTAACACATGTGTAATACATGTGATGGAGACTGGTGTGAAGGCCAGAGGACAGCTTCAAGGAGTGGTTTCTCTTCTCCCACTTTGACTTCCAGGGATTTAGCTCACCAGGCTTATGAGTCAAGAGCTTTACCTGTTCCCCTTTTCTAATTTTTTTTTTTTTGAGACCAGGCCTTCCTATGTATTCATCACTGGCCTTGAACTCACTGTGTAGCACTGGCTGACCTTGAACTCATGACTTCTAACTTCAGCTTCCTAAGTGTTGTAATTACAGACATGAACCACCATGCCTGGTTCATTTAATTTTAATGCAGTATTATAATACCAGTTTTTAATTTGCCTGACATATTTAATCTTCACATATGCTAAGAGCTTTTATTGCAGTTGTGATGAGCTACTTAATTACATGGAGAGAATATGGTACATATTACAGAGATCTTGAACCATTTCATATATAGTGGCATGTGTGTGTGTGTGTGTGTGTGTGTGTGTGTGTGTGTGTGTGTGTGTGTGTGTGTGATGCATGAGAATGCCCAGGAAGCCAGTCAAGGATGTTAGATCCCAGAAGTCGGTGTTACAGGCTGTTGTGAATTGCTTCACATGAATGCGGGGAACCGATCTCAGGTTTCTGGAAGAGCGGCACTCACTCTTAAGTGCCAAGGCGTCTTGCTCACAAGTCATTCTGCCAAGTATGGAGTGTATCTGTTGTGCTTACCCATGTTCCACATGTCTAAGACCCTGCCTAGAACGTATTTGTTGAATGAATTCTGCAGACCAAGTGAGCACGTAAAGCCTTAGAGGCCACCAGTTAATCCAAACAGCAGTTGGATTTCATCTTCTAACTGGCGGCTGCATAGTCTAGGATCACAGGGCTTGACCAATTCCTGCCATTAAACAGTGAGCTATTGGGAAGCAATGGACACCTTCCAAAGGTTCAGAAGTGTCTAAGAATATCAAGCAGGATTCAGAGGCCAGTGGTAGACATGGCTGTGGTTAACTTGCCAGGGTGCAGGGAGAAAGTGGGAGAATCTCATGCCCTGGCATTGGGGCTCTCAGGATTGCCCCAGTTAAGACTTTCCAGGCGTCTTGTCTGTAAGGAACGCTTTGATCAAACTAGAGACTGTTTGGCTTCACAGGTTTTTCTTCTCAAAGAACATCTGGTGCTAGTAGGCTCTGGTTTACAGAGGCAGCCTAGCCAATCACCTTTGTTCATTCTCTTTTTTAAATATTTATTTTATTTTACGTACACAGACGTTTTGACTGCATGTATGTATGTATGTATGTGTGCCACATGCGTGCCTAGTGCTCTCAGAGGTCAGATCCCCTAGAACTGGAGTTATGGATGGCTGTATGCCACCAGGGGGGTGCTGAGAACTGAACCTAGGTCCTCCATAAAAACAATAACCGCTCTTAACTACCAAGCCACCCTACCTGTCCTTACCAAACTCGGTTGAAATAGTTGGCCAAGAGAGCCAGATAGAGAACTGAAGGCTAATGTGCAACTGCATGACCAAAGCCCACTCTGCATGGGTGACAGCTCTCAAAGCGGGAAACCCGGAACACTCACTGCACAGGCCCCAGCAGCTCAGCGTGTTAGCGAGTGCTTTCCCAGGTGACTCGGTTGGTCTGAGTATCCTCCAGGCAGGCCTGACAGTTTCTATGTGCTTAGAGGGAAAGGGGCCCAGTGAACCTGGTTGTCTTGAAGGACTTCCTGAAGTCATCGAGTCGTTTGCTTCCTGAGTGTCAGGAGCTTCTCTGTAGGGCGGAGTGTTTCACCTCCCCTTAGAATATCCAACGGCTTCATCTTCCCTTCTAACACTCTGTGTTAACGCTTTACTCCAGGATGGAAGATTTCAATTTCGGGGGAATTACTGCACAATAAATGTGGTAATAATTGCCTATGACCCTAGTACTTGAAAGTAGAGGCAGAAAAACCAAGAGTTCAAGGTCCTCTCCCAGGACACAGGGAGCTCAAGGTCAGCCCCATGACAGTAAAGTGATAGGAATGTGGCTCAGCGCTTAAGAACACTTATTTTTCCAGAGTTCCTAAGTTGGGTTCCCAGCACTTATGTCAGTCCACTCCCAGCTCTCTATAATTCCAGCTCCAGGAAAGCTAGTGCCATTTTGTGATCTTTATGTACACACACACACACACACACACACACACACTACACACACATGCACACACACACACCACACACACACATGCACTCACACACATGCACACACACACCACACACACACATGCACACACACACCACACACACACATGCACACACCACACACACACACACACACACACACACACACACACACACACACACACACACAAAAGATAGGTATGGCTCAGGACCCTCAAGACCAAGTTCTCAACACAAAGGAGATGTATTTGCCCCAGAGGGACAAACAGCAGGGAATAAGTGGTACAGAGAAGAGATAGAGGACAAGGGAGAAAGAAAAAGGAACAAGGGAGAGGGGACAGGGGTATTTGTCTCAGGGGACAAAGGACTGCCTCTAGATAGAGAAAAAACAGACATGGCCCCTAGGAAAATAACAGTATATAAAGATAAAGGGGGAGAACCTGGTTTGGATGATGTGTTTAATTTTAATTAGACATGCTAATTAGGTGAGGCAAAAGTGGCTTTTTATTGCAGGAATTCTTTGCTCTGATAACTGGATCTTGGTATTTAGCCTGGGGAGGAGGAAGTGGCCAAAAAAGGGAATAGACTAGACCTTGGTGGCTGGCTTTGGGAATGTAATCTAACTGTTTAAGCAAGGCCAAGGGGATGGGGGAGAAGCAAGGCCTGTCAGAGCCATGCTTGCTATGTTGGAGCTGGCTAGAGTCCCTTCATTGCTTACAAGTAAAATAAAATAAATGATTTTAATCCCTACAACCAAAAGCCAATATCAAAGGATAAGTAAACAAAAATTCCAACAAATACTGGCTAATAAAGCTTGAGAACTTATTCTAGCCCCTAACGGCATAGATCTGCCCTGGGTACATACTCTTTTTTTTTTTTTTTTTTTTTTTTTTTTGGTTCTTTTTTTAGGAGCTGGGGACTGAACCCAGGGCCTTATGCTTCCTAGGTAAGCGCTCTACCACTGAGCTAAATCCCCAGCCCCACATACTCTTAATACTACACAGTCTCCTTGCTGCTTCCACAGGAGGGGTGCTAAGACACAGTTGGTCGTCTGTGTTCATGACTGGCTGTCTACTTAGATTCAGCCAACTGAGGACCACAAACATGCAGAATAATTAGACAACCAGGGAGATGGCCCAAACCGTTAAGAGCACTTGCTGCTTTTGCAGAGGGCTAGAGTTCAGTTCAGGTAGTTCACAAGTATATCTGCAGCACCGGGGAGTCCAAAAACCTCTTCTGGACTCTTCTGGCACTCACCACCATAGAGCAAACCCAGCATTCGGTGCATGCTAGGCAAGCACTCTATCAGCTGAGCTACGTCCCTGGGCCTACACGTATATTTTCTTTTATATATTTATTTATTTCTCTTTCTTTGTGTGTAGTGTGCATTTATGTGTTCATATTTTTTGTAGGCATTTTACTGAGAGCCATCTCTCAGTCCCACACAGTGTAATTTTTAAACAAAGATTCATGGTTCACATAACACATTAGTTATTATCTACCTTTGGCCTTTAGTCTTTTTCTTCTCTCCCTCCCTCTGCCCCCACCCCCTTCTCCTCCCTCCCTCCCAAACTGGTCTTAAATTCACTATGTCACCAAGGATGATTCAGACTCCTCCAACCTCTACCTTCCAGGTTCTGGGACTACAGATGCGGACCAACATGTCTAGTTTACACGGTGCTGGGGCCTGAACCCGGAACTTCATGCACACTGGGCAAACAGTGAAGACTGAGTTATTCTTAGTCCTATGCTGATTGTTTAAAAGGCAATGCCTACGTATTTAAGGATGAAGTCCTTACTGTGCTTCCAAGTGATCTAGAAAAAAAATACACAGAAGCCTGTAAGATTGAACCATATAAAATTTGCATATATGGAGAAAGTCAGGTTTCATGTGTCCCAGGCTGGTCTTGAACTCCTGATCCTTCTGTGTTTACCTCCTAAGAGCTCAGGTTTCAAGGTGTGTACCACAATGCCTGGTTTATTAGAATTATCTAAATAAAACAAATTCACTTGCTAAAAGATACTAGAACTAGAACAAAATGATTAGAATAGTTCGGAGGCCCAGCATATAGCATTCGAGGAAAATAGAGCCAGTGCTTGTTTTCTTTAAGAGCAAATGCTATGGTTGCTTACACTGCCTGAGAAGCACATGGCTCCTCTGCAAAGACTCTGGATGCCAAGCACGCTGACCTGGGTTTGAGTCCCCAGACTCCACATGGGTAGAGGAGAGAACCAGATTTCACAAGTTGTCCTCCTCCTCCATCCCCACCCTTGGGGTGGCATGCGCCCATCCATAACCCACACATGCACACAGAATTAACTGACAGAATATACATATAAAAAGAAGCCGGTACTGTGTTTGGCTAGCATGCTGCTCTGGACTTGTCTCCTTAGCCACACAGCCCTCACACTCCCTGCCCGCTAGACAAAGCTGACTTCTCAGCTACTCACGACTTCTGTTAGTCTGGCCTTCATGCCCTCCCCCAAGTAGTCATGAATGGAGGAAGCTGGCCAAGTAGGTAACGGTCCCTAAAAAATGGTACAGGATAGCTCTCTCCATCCTCTTCCCTTTCTAAAGCACTTTGCTGGAGCTGGTGGCCTTTGTCAGCTTTGGTCTCAAGGGAATCGCCCATGGGGGAGCAGAGGGGACCCTGGCCTCCTTTGGGAAATGACCATTATGCCTTGAGGTGGAGGAAGGCCAGAGATACAGTTGCTCTCATTCAAGGGACAAGACGAACATCCAAGACACTGAACACCAGTTTCCTTCTTGCTGCTGGAAGAACCCTGGAGATCCCAGCAAAGCTGGCCAGCCCAGAAATCCTTGCATCCCTTTCCATGCCGAGCATTCCCAATTGTTGTGTGTGTCAAAATCTTGAGGTTTTACCATTCCTGGGGTTGTATTTTCAGTCTTACTAAGCAATAGCTCTCCTAAGCTCAGGATTAAGAAACACAAGACCAGAGAATTGATCTGAGAGGAAAGGCGGCCAGGGCCTGAAGGTTCAGTCTGGCGATATGATGTACGCTTAGGAGGCGAGAGGCTCCAGGTTCCACATGGCAACAGCTAAAGGCAGTGACCACAACCTGAAGGTGTGACCTCTGAAGATGACTCAGTCTGCCTCTGTTCCCTTCCAAAAATGAGAACAAATAATGATGATTATGTTATGGGGCTGTTCTGAGAATTAACTATGTTAGTGTATGTTAAATACAGGAACATTTGTTTGTTGGATTGAGACAGGGTCTTTTTACATAGCCCTGCTTGTAGTACACCAGGCTGGTTTGAACTCACAGAGATCTGCCTGCTTCTATTTCTGGCATGTGGGAATTAAAAGGCATGCCTGGCAAGACCACTCATTGATTGATTGATTCATTGATTGAGACAAGGTCTGAATATGTAGCCCCAGTTCACTACATAGCCTCAGTCAATCCTCCTGCCTCAGTCTCCTCAATGCTGGAATTACAAGTGTGCACCAACATGGTTAAATATTTTTGTTGATTTGTTTCTTTTGCAGTTCTGGGGGTTGAACCCATGACCTCATACATGGTAGGCAAACATTCTATCACTGAGCCACGTTCCCTATTGTTTTTGTTTGAACCAAGGTCTCACCCTTGCTGGCTTCGAACCCTCAGAAATCCTCCTTCTTTGACATCCCAACTGCTGTGGCCAATAGAACAAGCCACCATATCTGGTTAAGTTAGTTGATTTGCTGTCAATATTGTTATTCAGTGCTAGGGATTAAACCTAGGGCCTGGTAAATGCTAAGCAAGCACTCTCATCCCCAAGCCCCAGTGAGCATTTTTTTTTTTTTTTTTGGTTCTTTTTTTCGGAGCTGGGGACCGAACCCAGGGCCCCAGTGAGCATTTTTAAATGAATGGCTTTATCTTTCTGTAAAAAAGGAGGCAGTAGCCATCTTAGTAAGTTACGGCTGACACTAAGTGAGATAGTGACGTGTAAATGTTGGTGTGGTGTTAACACAGTACAAGGGACACTGCCAGCGTTAGCTCTCTCTGTACCCTATGGTTCATTCTCAGAATAGGGGCAATATTGTCTGTAGCTGATGAGTACAGTGGCTAGGACCCAGGACAAAGAAAAAGGCAGCTTTTTCAGATAGAGCTCAGACTTAGGATTCCAGACAATGCACAGCTCTACACTGCAGACCCCACAGCAAGGATTTAAGATGAGGCCATCTCAGTCTGTCTTGGGACTCTTCCAACTAACGCCCCGGGCTGCCTCCCATAAGCATGTGTGAGCTAACGTAATAAATAACTGTGGAAATCTATTGGCCTTGTCTCCCAAACTGGACTGCCTCGGAGAAGGAAGAGGGAGCGCAGAGGACTACAGTCGGAGCCTAGGTCCAGTCCAGCTTCCCTGAACTCTGATGAATCTGGTCCTGGCTTCCTGCTTAGAGTTCTCAGAGCACCCATAGAGTAGAGGGTCCTGGTCACCTGGAGAGGCTGCATTGCCCAGTGATGGAGGCTTAACCCCCCAGTTCTGCCCTAGGGCATATGACATTCTTCTAGAAGACAGGAACCCTGGCAGGTAGAAGCTTGCTCCAAAACTATAGTGCTAATCAACCCACCGCCTCAGCTACCCACTCAGGGCCTGGTTGGCATCCACACTCGTCCCTGGTATCCCAGTGAGAGAGGCCTTCGCTTGAGTGGGCATGGAATGCTGGCAAGAGGCACAGACATTAGACATTAGAAACTGGAGCTAATTATACTGCCATCAGTGCTGCCAAACACTTCTATAAAAAATATTCCCATCTACTTTTCACTTAGCCATGGCCTGGGCAATGCTGGCCTCAGGCGCAGCTCTTTTTGCAAGCTTTAACTGGGAACTTGCACCTCTTTGGTATTTGTGGGTGTGTGTTTTTGTGTGTGTATATATATTTGTGTGTGTGTGTCTCTGTGTGAATTTGTATGTGTATGTATTTGTGGGTGTGTGTATTTGTGTGTGTATGTATTTGTGTGTGTGTATTTGTGTGTGTGTATGTATTTGTGTGTGTGTATTTGTGTGTGTGTGTATTTGTGTGTGTGTGTATTTGTGTGTGTATGTATTTGTGGGTGTGTGTATTTGTGTGTGTGTATGTATTTGTGGGTGTGTGTATTTGTGTGTGTGTATGTATTTGTGGGTGTGTGTATTTGTGTGTGTGTATTTGTGTGTGTATGTATTTGTGGGTGTGTGTATTTGTGTGTGTGTATGTATTTGTGGGTGTGTGTATTTGTGTGTGTGTATGTATTTGTGTGTGTGTGTATTTGTGTGTGTATGTATTTGTGGGTGTGTGTATTTGTGTGTGTGTATTTGTGTGTGTGTGTATTTGTGTGTGTATGTATTTGTGTGTGTGTATTTGTGTGTGTGTGTGTATTTGTGTGTGTGTATGTATTTGTGGGTGTGTGTATTTGTGTGTGTGTATATATTTGTGTGTGTGTATTTGTGTGTGTATGTATTTGTGGGTGTGTGTATTTGTGTGTGTATGTATTTGTGTGTATGTGTGTATTTGTGTGTGTGTGTGTGTGTGTGTGCACGCGTGCGCACACTCGCACGCTTCTGTGCACCAGCCAGAAGGAATCTTTGGGTATCAATCTCAGCAATGACCTTTACTTTCTTTAAAACCAGACCAGAGGGGCTGGGGATTTAGCTCAGTGGTAGAGTGCTTACCTAGGAAGCGCAAGGCCCTGGGTTCGGTCCCCAGCTCCAAAAAAAAAAAAAAAAAAAAAAAACAGACCAGAAGGCTAGACTGGCTGGCCATGCACCCTAGGGACCCTCCCGTTTCTGCCTCCTGGCACAGGGATTACACTCATGTGCCACTATGACCAGCATTTTTATGCATTTTCTGGAGCTCAATCTCAGGTTCTCACTCTTTCAAGGCTGAAAATGTGCCTACTCTTTCTCCCGCCCTGGTGAGGTTGGCGTTTTCTGCCCATTGGCACAGCGGCATATGGAGGGCTTCTGTGGTGGTTGTTTTGTGTTCAGATTTTCAGTCTCTACCTATTGGTGAGCTTGGCACATGAGCGCTTTCTGCTTAGCCTGGGAATGGGAGGCCACTGTGTGTCCTGAAGGGACTGCAGCAGGCGCTTGGGATCCAGGTAACATGGCTGCCCGCACTATTGCCAAGCATTTTCTGGAACCCTGTTGGCTACTTCTGCTACCGCCCCTTTTGCTCAGAGGTCACTGTGCCCTTAAGAGCAAAAGCAAATGCATGAATCAGGCACCTGGGCAAACACTGAAGGTGTGAATCCTCCACACCAAGCTGCTCAGCAGTTCACTTCCTTGTGCTTAGTTTGTCACGGTTCTAGAACACACGGGGCATAATACTGCCTCATGACCTCTGAACAGCTCGTCACCCATACTGCCCCATGCCTTTCCTCCTAGTTCCTGCTTTGCCTTGCACCTGAGGCATTTCTCCCCTGAGGTCTTAGCTGGGCTCACTAGCACTGCAAGCATTATCACGGCATTCCTCAGCCCTCGTTTTGTCCTCGGCATTTCTTGTCATCCACCATATTTCTCTTATTCACAGCTGGCCTCCCCCAAACTACTCTAGGTAGCTTTCCCTGTTTGTTCTGGGCTGTGTCATTGGCCCAGTTATGATACACGACACAGTGTGGCCTTTGTGATCTCTGTCAGTCAGCTCCAGGAGTCAGTGAGGTAGATTGGTGAGCTGATAAGGTTTTCACTATGGCTGACGCTAGGCAGCTAAGTGGCTTGGGTTAATCCTCTTCCCTTCTGTCCCCGACTCATGTGTCTGTCCAATAAAGCAGGCACATGAGATGCTGTGTAAGCTGCTCTCCAGCAGTAATCATTGATGAGTCCAGGCCATATCCACTTACCACTGCAGAGAGGCCCAAAAGGGCGAGAAGGGAAGGGCAGGGAGGCAGGAAGCAGCTGCCAGCATGACTAATTGGGTTCTCAAGTCATCGTCCTCTCATGCCAATCCTTACAGGCCTCAGCAAAGCTGGGGTTTGCGAGCTCTTGAGACTCATATGGCCTCCTGGTCGGACTTGTCCCTAAATGACCACGGGTTGTACTTCAAAAAGTAAATCCATGTGTGACCGTAGTGACGATGGTAGTGGGGGGCTGGAGGGAGGAGCAGAACTAGAGGAGTGCTAACTGCACAGATGGTTTACAAAACCAGATGTGTACTTGCCTGGACCTTCTCGTCAGCAGGCCTTGTGCTGGGTGGGAGCAGTGAAATACGTGGCCAGGGCCTCGTTTGGCGCATGTGCTGACTTGTCAAGCCGATACCCCTGTTCCCCTTTAATTCCTGCTTTCCCTGTCTTCAATCTCCTGACCCCAGCTCTATCTATGTAGGTATATATAGATTCTTATGTAAAACATGCCCAGTGGGGCTGGAGAGATGGCTCAGAGGTTAAGAGCAATGCCTGCTCTTCCAGAAGACTGGTTCAATTCCCAGCACCCGCAACTGTTTATAACTCCAGTTCCAGAGGACCTGACACTCTCACACAGACATACATGCAGTTGAAACACCAATGCACAGAAAATAAAAAGAAATAAATCTTTAAAATCATGTTATCTAAGTGGGGCAGCCTTCTTGAGGCCTTCTTGATGACTTCCAAACTCAGGTTAACCAAAGCAAACATCCTGAAATGCATGGCCTAACTTCCACCCAGCCGTATTCCCGTTCCTAAAAACGGTCTCTCTACTCTTTCGTTACATGTATATCCTGCATGTCTATATGCACACTATTTGCATACTGGTGTCAATGGAGTCCAGAAAAAGAATAACAGATCTCCTGGAACTGGAATTACGGGGAACTGTGAACCATTGACATGCGACATCGGAATCCTGTTTAAAAGCAAGTGTTCCTAACTGCTGAGCCATCTCTCTAGTCCTCTCAAATGGTAATTCTTAGAAGAGTGCCTTACTGTGGCTTACGTTCCCACTGACCTACCAACCTAATCTTGCTTATATATTTTACTTATGATTTCCCAACCCTCACTTGGATGTCAGCTCCACAAGGGAGGGGATTTACTTCTGAACACTTAGATGCCTGCGCATGGTAACAGATCAGTAAGGATTTGTTAGTGATGAGCTGGTTCAGCGCTTCTGACCTCAGGTTTGTATCATCCTGAACCCTTCAGACCCAGCTTCATACCCTCACAGCCTTCCTTGGCCCCTATCATGAGAAGCTCCTGCAATGCTCCCCCTTATGCTTTGCACTCTGATTATCTATGTGCTTGAATGCATCTAATTTCCTTAACATGGGACACTTTTATAGTGTGTGTGTGTGTGTGTGTGTGTGTGTGTGTGTGTGTATGTGTGTGTGTGTATGTGTGTATACTGTAGTAGACTATGCGTGGAGGCACCTTTGGGGAGTCTGTTCTCTCCTTCTACCTTGTTGAAGCAGGGTCCCTCTTGCTGATTAGATTTTTTTTATTTTTAATTATTATACCTGCATGCAAATAGTATGCATATAGATATGCAGGTATACACACATACATGTAAATAAAAAAATAGAACGACCATTTTTAGGAACGGGAATATGGCTCACTGGTAGAGAAACCATGTGTTTCAGGATGTTTTCTTTCGTTAACATGAACTTGGTGGTCACCAAGAGAGCCTCAAGGAGGCTCTTGAGCCAAGGTCTCAGGGTAGCCTGCGGTAGGTCTCAAACTCACTGTGTGGTTAAGGATGACCTCAAAGTCCATCCTTCTGCCTCAGCTCCCAAGTACCACAATAGCAGGCATGCATCAGAATATCTGGCTTGAGCCAGCGATTCTGCTTGTAGGTCAGAACACAAAAGATTCAAGCCGGGGCTTGGAGAACTGAACATTATACTCAGAGTGGAATCATTCACAATGGCCAAAAATTAGAATCAACTCAGATCCCACCGCCAGGTGAACAAATGGGGCAGAAGCATACTGATGAACATTATTATGCTTTTAAAAGGAACGAAGTTCTCACATGTCATACAGTGTGCATAAACTCTTGAAGACCTTATGCTAAGTGAAATAAGCCAGACTCCTGACCACAAAATCTGTAGGATTCCGTTCACTTCAGGTACCTAGTATAGTCCAGATTATAGAGACAGGCTAAGCCCGACAGCACAGATCTGTATACAATCCAGCTATTAGGGGACTGACAGTTCAAGGTTAGCCCCTGAGCTAGGGAGACTCGGGCTCTAAAGAAAAATAAGTAGGCTTAAAAAAGGGGGGGAGAGGGAAGTTGGGGATTTAGCTCAGTGGTAGAGTGCTTGCCTAGCAAGCGCAAGGCCCTGGGTTCAGTACCCAGCTCCAGAAAAAAAAAAAAAACAAAAAAACAAAAAAAACCCGGGGAAGAGGGCACAGTTCAGTGGTAGAGAACTTGATTATCATAGCTGAGTGTCCTCCTTCGAGAAACCTGAACAAATAGATTCCTGCTGGGGACAGCATATGATGACAGGGACTCCCAGCAGTAGGCAGGGATGGAGGCATCTCAGTAGCCCGCAGCAGCTCTTTGTAAAAAGAAGGTTTCTCCTAACCTTAGCCCTGGACAACGGCTGTATAGATTTCATTTGTGCCTGACTCCTTTTAAGTTGGCCTGGGTATACATAATTATTCTATTATATCTGACTTTCCTACTTCTTTCTCCTTCTGCTCTGGTGAATACTGTGAAACTAGATGTTCCTTGATGTAATGAATCTTAAACAATTGGAAATTGAGGCATAGGGGCACAGCACAGCACAGCACTCATGGCCCAAGTGCATGCTGTGTGTTCTCATCTTGGAAACAATGTAATAACCTCATCTTGGAAACAATGTAATAACCGCACAATAGTAGTTCCAGATTAATGCTTGACCTGCAAAGAAACTTTAAAGAAATTATTAGAAAATGAAATAGAGCCAACATTTGGACCTCAAGAAAGGAAAATTTATTGAAGTTAGGAAATAAGTTTTACATAACATTTGAGAGGGGTTCCTGGATAAGGAAGTATAGAATACATGAAATTATATACTAGTAAAACTAAGTCAAAATAAAATGCTGGGACTCTTACGAGAGTCATTGTGTGCAAGGAAGAGCAAGCTAGCGGAACCACTGAGTTAAGGGTTCCACTGCCTGGCAGCTTTGCCTATGTCATTTATCATTAGAGCTTCACAGGAAATTGCAAGTAGATGACCTTGGAGCTTTGAGCTCTGAAGTATAATAAGTCAAAAGTGAAAGTTTAAATAATTATAAGTTTGCAAATATTATTATTTTGACCACAGGCCTGGGAATAGGGAAAGCTTGAAACTTTGGGGAACAATTGCAATTCTTAGTTCTTTGTGGGATGTGATTATTCTTTTGAATTTGATTTGGCAATGATTATATAATGTCTTTTTTCTACCCGCTTTTGGAGTATCAATAAAAGACTGGGGCAAGAGAAAGGCTGGGTGAGAGAGAGAGCGCATGAGGGAGCGAATGTGAGAGAGCGAATGAGAGAGTGAGTCTGAGGACAAATGTGAGAGCGGGTGAGAGAGCATGAGGAGAACATGTGAAGAGTGAGTGAAAAGAGAATGTGAGGCATGTATGAAGATTGTGTGAAAGGAGAGTGCATGTGGTATGTGTGAGGTGTGTATGAAGAGTGTGTGAGAGAATGAAAGGGTAATGAACAGAGGTGCGCATGAGTGTGGGAGTTTGAGAAAATAAAAGTGCAATGGAGAAAAGCAGTGTGCAGGAGAAGGCAGAGCATGTGTAGCCTCAAGCTGCAAGTGAGCAAGGGAGAGGGGGGAGAGGGAGAGTGACTTTAAGCCTTGAAATTGCCTGTCAGTTTGTATGCAAAGGGTAGTCTGTGTGTATTTATTATGCGCCTTCCAGATATCCCTGCTTCCAGCTGAGAACTCCAATCCTGTGCCAAGGCTGGACCCTGGCAGGTTCCGAGGGTCTCTGGTCCTGCAGAAACAGCCAAAGTCTTAACAGCTCTTAGAAGGGAAACATGGAAGTTTGGGTGGCCTTCGAAGGGTAGGGCAGGGCAGGGCCAGCAGCAGAGATGGTGGCAGTGGGCAGTGGCAGGCGGGCAGTGGTGGACAGGAATGAGCCTGACCAGCCAGGCAGGTCCGAGGTCCAGTGATGAAAGCTTCAAGAGAGAAAACTCTTCCCCAAGTGCTGACAGCTCAGTAAAACATACACTCTCAGACAATTCTCAGTAAAATAACTTATGCACTTTATTCCATGGCTAAGAACTTAAACCTTGAGAAGTAGGGTGGGAATCCAGGGGTAGATGCTTCCTATTGGCTCAGTTTGAGATGCTAGTGGTGCTCTATTTGCATGGGGAAGGATTCCAGGTTTTTCCTAAAGTGAATCACTGTCAAAGTTCTCTCAGTGGGATATCGGGGTGATGTGTTCCAGAATACAGTGAAGTAGCAGGCAGGGAATGGCCCCACTCCTACCATTCTCAATTCTGAGATTCACTGGGTTTGAGCTCACTCAATCTTACCAGTTCTTCTGTCTGGTGACATGGTCCACTTGCCCCACAGCTGGGAACCTAAGACTTAATCCCCAGAACCAGAAAAAGGAATCAGAGAAGCAGAAAGCAGTATGGGATTTTGGGAGCACACAGGGATGGTTTTAAACGTGTGTTTAAAAGACACAGCATTCAGTGGAGAAGACAAGAGGCCTGAAGATGGTATTGGTAACAGCTATGCTAGTGTGTGTGCATGTACTTCATGTAATGGAGCACTAGTGTGTGTGCATGTACTTCATGTAATGGAGCAGGACACTCCAGATGGCTAAATGGGAGCTGGGAAGAGTGTTTAGTGGTGGGATGCCTACCTGGCATGCAGGAGGCCTTGGGTTTCATCACCAGTACTGGAAAATGGTAGCAGCCACCCCAAAGGGGGAGAAGAAAGGTTACAATGGTAAATTTTATGCAGTGTATGTTCTGCTACACTAAAACTAAGTAAGTCAGTAGCAGTGACTCACTCCTGAAACCCCAGCACGTTGGGGGCTAAGTCAAGCTCATCTGTAGCCACATGGAGGGTTACTTACCTCCAAAGACCAAGTAACCAGGAAGTAGATAAATAAGGACTGGGGCACAGCTTAGTAGTAGATCACTTGCCCTGGGTTCAATCCCCGGAACTGAAAGGAAACAATAGCAGGTCAGGTGTGTTCTCCTTGGAGGTGGAAGTAAGATCAAGGATCAGACACTCAAGGCCAGGAGGGAATACATAAAACCTTGTATCAAAGAACAAACACACCGGGCAGAGATGGCTCAGCAGTTAAGAACAGCCACTGCTCTTGCAGTGTCCTGATCCATTGCTCACACCCACATGGTGGTTCACAAATATGCATATCTCCAGTTTCACAGGATCTGACGATCTCTTTTGGCCTCTTTGGGCACAAGGCACATACATGTTGTACAGATATCCATGCAGGCAAAATACCCATATACATAAAATAAAAATAAATATATTCCTAGCACCTACTTGGTGGCTCACAATGGTCTGTAGCTCGAGGATCTGACACACTCTTCTGGCCTCCTTAGATTATATCTCTATATCTATCTATCTTATCTATCTATCTATCTATCTATCTATCTATCTATCTATCTAAAAAGTCAAACAAGGGAACTGACGACATTATTCAGCGATTAAAGAGTGCTTATTGCTCTTGCAAACAGTTGATTCTTATAAGGCAGCTCACAACAGTAGAAGAATTTTATTCAGCAATATGGCTGCTCTGGCTGGAATATAGGTGCACCTTAGTACACGATTTGATTCCAAACAAGGCAAAGTTTGTAGCAGAAAGCAGCCACGTTCAAAAGCGGCTTCTATTTGAGGGTCAGGCAAAGTGACAAATCAGAGAAAAATTTGACAGAATGAGTCAGAGACAGGATACGCCCAACTCTCAGGAGAAGAGGCAGGAAACAGAGACTTAAGAGCAGTGCAGGGGGAGAGAGAGTTGGATTAGTTCAGTCAGTTGTGTTAGTTAAGTCAGTTGAGTTCCAGTCAGTTCAGCTCAGTGCAGTTTTTAGTGGTCAGTGGGGTGAATACAGTTTGTGGAAGTTCATGCAGGTCAGCGCAGGTCAGCAGAGGCGGAGCTTGAAGCCAGAGAATAAGAAGGAGCCTGAAGATTTAAACAGATTGCCTGAGTTAGTTTGAGGCCAAGCAAAGCAATCCATTGAGAAGCTGAAAGAAGCCCTGTTGAATCAGTCAGCTTAGAGGAGTTTGAGTCAGAATAGCTGAGTTGAACCAGCCAGCCAAAGTTCAGAAAGAAGTAGAAAGGGTGAGCTTATTCAGCAGTAAGCACCCAAGATAAGATGACAACTGCTTCAGGTGACTAAACGATACTTTTACACACAAATGTCTATAATCCCACTTCCAGGGGATCCTACACCTCTTCTGACTTCTGTAGGTTCCTGCACATAAATGATGCACATACTTATACTTGGCCACACATGTGTCCACATGAACTAAATAAGTAAATAAATAAAGCCCAGTGAGATGGTTCAGCAGGTAAAGGTGTCTCCTGCCAAGTCTAGTGTCCTGAGTTCAATTCCCAGGAGCCACATGGTGGAGAGTCACAACTTTTTTTTTCAAGAGCTATTAATTAATTAATTTAGGGTTGGGGATTTAGCTCAGTGGTAGAGCGCTTGCCTAGGAAGCGCAAGGCCCTGGGTTTGGTCCCCAGCTCCGGAAAAAAAAAGAACCAAAAGAATTTTTTTAATTAATTAATTAATTTATTTATTTAATATGAGAACAATGTAACTGTCTTCAGACACACAAGAAGAGGGCATCAGATCCCATTACAGATGGTTGTGAGCCTCCATGTAGTTGCTGGGAATTGAACTCAGGACCTCTGGAAGAGCAGTTAGTGCTCCTAACCTCTGAGCCACCTCTCCAGCCCAAGTCCTGACTTTTGTAAGTTGTACACACACACACACACACACACACACACACACACACACACACACACACACAGAGGCACACGCGCAGACACACAAAATGTAATAAAAATATGTTTAAAAGTAAAAAACAGGTCAGCAAATGAAAGAGTCCCGAGGCAGGAACAGCAACGAAGCCATTCTGTAACCATTGCTATGAGAATTCATGGGTTTAGCTTTATAGTTCTGTAATTAATTCTAACAGTGTCAGGGAAGTCGCTTATACATGGAGGGGGACTTCCTCGGCCATGGGGGGACTTCCATGGCGCAGGAGGGATGCACCATGCACAGGGTATTACTTGGGTAAATGGAGGAGAAAGAGTTTAGTTTTATTACTCTCACAAGTGACGAGAGAGATGGGTCAGCAGTTTAGAGCACTGGCTGCTGCTCTTGCAGAGGACCTCGCTTTGATTTCTAGCATCTACATCCATCTCTAGCTCCAGTTCCACGGGATCCAATGTCCTCTTCTGCATATACATAAAATAAGTCATTTTTGTTTTTAGTTAAGCTTCTCTTTGCAGACTTTAGTGACAGCTCTTTCCGGAACAGGAGCACACAGCCCCTAAGAGCTGTGACCATTCATTTTTCTGCAAACAGTTCTGCCAGGATAGGGCTGAGAGTTCCTCCTCCATGACGTTGGCTGTGTGCTCTCTGAGAACACTGGGTTTCTGCTGTTCTCATTACACTGCCCTCCCGGGGCTGGAGAGGTCACTGTCATTAAACTCTTTTATGACTTTTGCCCCCCAGAGAACCAGGGAATAAAGGTGAATATAAACCTCATCCAAGGTAGAAGGTTCTGCCCTCAAGCTCTCCTCCCCATAAACCCACAGTCTCATGCCAGAGGCATTGCAGATGAAGGCAGAGCAGCCAAGGGCCAACTGCATTGGTTTATGAGCCAGTGCTGAGCTGGCCGCCTCTCCTTGGGGAATCTTTAACTTGTAGGTCAATAGGTAGTAAAATGGATTTGTTTACCTTCTCCAAGCTCTGACACCCAGTTTCTCGTGGCCACTGTAGTTGCCTTGGAGGCTGCAGGGCATTTTTGATCCATGGATAGTCATGGGACAGAAATGTCTGCAGAGAAAGATTTTTGACCCATTGTCCCTACCATCTTGGCCCAATCTGTCATCCAGCTGTCTGGACTCATTCTGATTTGCAGTTCCCGTGGGATGGTCTGCCTATTTGTTTGGAGAAATGAAGACTCACACTAACTTTTTTTTTTTTTTAGGAAACTAGCTTAAAATATAACACTGAGGGATACTGTGGGTCTCTGGGTGACCTCTCAAGGAACTTTCTCTAGAATTCTGTGCTTGGACCGTATCTCAGCCACAGAGTGAGGGAAACAACAAGCAGAGACAGGAGATTTCAGGTTGCCAAGGGTGGTTTTGTTTTTAATAATGGATGTCATTATTGTGGAATGATTGAGCAAATAAAATTGTTATATTTAATATATATAACCATTGCCTCATGTGGTAATCTTCATTTCTATTTATTATTACATTGCTTTTAAGAACTTGGAGGTTTAACTATGGATACACCTCTGTACACATTACTGATGTTTGCTGACCCCACCTCAAAGCTGCTCCTTACCTCTGTTCCTTGTTTTCTGACCCATATATTGACCTCAACAATCCCCTTTACATCTGACATCCATAGGGGCCAAAGGTGATCTCTTTAGAACCAGTAAGACAGAAGCAAGGGGAGTTGGACATCAGTCCCTCTGCACTCACTCTCAGACCTGGGTGCTGTCTGAAGTGTGGCCACACTGACCAAGGCAGTTCTCCAGACAGCCTTCCTGTCTCCCATGCAGACCTCATGGAACCTGGCAATGAAAATAACCCTGCTGTTGCCATATCCTGGCCTCACGTGGTATGCTTACATTATTGAATTCTGTTGATATTCCCAGATGTACATTCTGTTTCTTGCCACGTTTCTGGCTAATACTGTCACTTAATGAGTCAGGTGACTCCAGTAACGGCATATGGGCACTATATAGCTTTAATACTCAATGGCATTTTAATCTCCACTTTGAGGATAAGCTCAGCATATAAAGGCACCTATTACCAAACGTGAAATCCAATCGCTGGACCCATATGGCAGAGGGAGAGAACCAACTCCCCTGCTCCAACCACGACATGCATGTGCCCAACACAAACACACACATAGGCACACACACAGAATAACTAAATGTGCGCCAAAACTTTTAAGCCAATCCTTGCTGAGAGCCTAGTGCCCTAGTAACTTACTTGCTCAGTATGTACAACACCCTAGGTTCAAGTCTTAGCATTGAATGAAAAAGACTATTTCGCTTGGTTGGTTGAGACAGAGGCTCTTGTAGCCCAAGCTGGTCAGAAGTATGCTATGAAACCAAGGCTGGTCCTTCTACTCCAGCATCCTTGGTGCTGTGATTGCAATCATGTACCACCATACTTGGCAAAATGCCAGCTTTCACTCGCTGTTCCCCATAGGTGTTTCTTTAGGAAGCACACTCAGTTTTTAAAGAACATTATTGTTTGTTCTGTATTTGTGCTTTCCATTTCTCAACACTTGGGAGGCAAAGACAGGCAGATCTCTGTGATTTCTACACCAGCCTGGTCTACCTCGAAAGTTCCAGGCCATCCAGGGCTACATCTTGAGACCCTGTCTCAAGCAAACACACAAACACACAAACTCACAAACACACAAACACACAAAAATCGTGCTGCTGCTAAAAAGCAGGTATTTGGCAACCTCTTCCTACAGTGCTCATGAGTGCTGCACACGCAAAAGACCACCTGCCTTTCATCGTGATAAACACAACCGGAGGCCTGACAACACTTGATTCTTAAACGATATCACAAGCTCAGGAGGATAAAACAAAAACGGTTTCAACATTTTGGCTCCAACTGACCCACATTCACTAATAGAACACTAAGGGAAAATGTGTCTTTTTCTTTTCTTTCCATTCTGTTTTGGTTAGTTTAGTGTTTTTGAGACAGGGTTTTATGAAGCCCAGGCTAGCCTTGAATTCTTGATACTTTTGCCTCAACCTCCCACGTTCTGTGGTTGCAGACATGTACCACCAATGTGGTTACTATTTTTCTTTTCAGTTGACAAAAAATAATTACTTCATAGCTATGGAGTAAATCAGGTATTTTGGCTACCTTGTGGGTTCTTCTTTCTTCCACTCTTCTTCATTCTTTCACCCTTCAACCTCCAGCACTAGATAGAAGAAAAAAGACGAGAGGAAAGGAAAGAGATCCCTGAGTAAAGTCAGGGGCAGGGAGAGTGGCAACATTGTTGTTAGACTACTTCGTGCTGATTAAGAGGCAGTGAGTTCCTTGGGGCAAGTTTGATCTTTGCTGTCAGGAGATCTAAGTTCTTGTTACTGTGGTCTTTTCTTGGTGCGTGACTACTTAACAAACTGTGACCAACAACAACCAACAGCCAATTATGACCCACTCTGCCTCTCAGGGCCCTAACACTTATGCCCTCTAAAAAGTCCCCAGAATTCCAAACACCACCATCACAAAAACTATTTGCAGCTGGGAAAATCATGCCCCTGCTAGAGCACAAAGCAAATCATAGTCAACTTCTGTGGACAATTTAAGCAGCCCCATATCCCATACCTGTGATCAAAACAAAAACATTCTTATCTGTGTTTTTTTTAAAAATTCTCACTACAAAAGTATAGCAATACAATACATTAATGTATATTAATTAGTGTGTATATATACATATATATTAGTTAAATCAAGATAATTACCATTTTACTTTTTGGATTGGCAAAATGGTTCAGGCAGGAACGGTGCTTATTGTTAAGCCTGATGGCCTGATTTCAATCCCTGGAGCCCACGTGGTAGAAGGAGAGAACTGACTTCTACAAATTGTCCTTCTACCTCCATACATGCATTACAGCATGTAGGCACACACCACTCAGAAATAAATGTAACAAAAAATACCTCTCTTCTAGTTCTTTATAAACTACATGGTAAGTTGTTGTAAACTGTAGTCAGCCAATAGGATGTTAGTAAGTATTCCCCAAGGCTTTTTAAAAATAATTCAATCTCTCATTGTTCTTACTGCTTAAGAGTGAGGTGGGTAGGGCACAGAAGATTTCTCTCATTTGAAACTCAGAAGGGGATGGCCTAGGTCTAGGGGAAAGTCCCTCACAGTGAGGGGGCCTGGTGGAAGAAGAGTCAGATGCCAATTCACCTGCCACTTAAGAGAATCAGTCACAATAACCAGGCTTCCATCTAGATTTGCAGGGGAGCTGAGGGGTCATTACAGCCAGGCTCTTACCCTCATTTTCCCTTCTACTGGGGGGTCTGGTTGATGGGAGGCTAGTGTGATTCGCATGGAACTTTTCATGTAGAATATTTGCTTCAGGCAGAAAAGAATTGCTGAGCCCCAAGCTGAGCTGGGGACAGGGAAGGACGCCATATCTGGTGCCCCGAGCTGAGAAGGGCTATGCGGAGGGAACAAAGACTCCTATGAAGTCTTTGTCTATGATCAACTCCTTTGACCAGGAGCTGCTCAGGTTGCCAAGAGCTTTGAAGCCAGGTTTAACAAAGCTTAGATTCAATGTATAAGGAAATAAAAACCACTGGAACACCTCTGGGCAACACCCCCAAGGTGAAAAGTAAGTTTTATAAAGATGGGGTTTGTATATGGGTAGGATGAAATGAGAAACACAAGGGAAGAAATCCAGGCCTCTTGAACCCTTTTAAAGCCACCAATACATATGTAAGTCTCCAGCTAAGATGATTGTTAACTCACAAAGAAGTTCTTCCTAGAACAGTATTTGTCCTTTTTACCTTTTGAGAAAGGGTCTCATGTAGCCCAGGCTTCCTCAAACTTGCTATGTAATGGAGGATGAGGGTGTGTGTGTGTGTGTGTGTGTGTGTGTGTGTGTGTGTGTCTATCTGTCTGTCTGTCTGTCTCTCTCTCTGTGTGTGCGTGTGTGTGTGTGTGTGTGTGTGTGTGTGTGTGTGTGTGTGCATATATCACCATTGCCGGTTTATACAGTGCTGGGGACCAAAAAGGAACCAAATGAAACATCTCTCTAGCCCTGTCTTCTCTTTCATGTTGTTTATTTATTCTTCAAAACACTTCTGCTTCCTGGGGCTGGACCTGGGCCCCCTTGTTATATAGTAGCACATGCTGGCAGTCCTTATATTCAGGTGGCAAAGGCAAGAGGATCATCACAAGTCCAAGACCAGACTCATTTACAGAGTCAACCAAGGAGATATATTGAAAAAAACCTGTCTCAAAAAATCCCAGACTTAGTCTGGTATGTTGGCATGAGCCTGCTTTCTCAGCACTTGGGAGGCAGGTCGGCCAATCTCTACACTGAATCTAATAATACATAGAGAATTCCAGGCCGGCCTGGTCTACATAGTGAGTTCCAGGCCAGCCAGAACAATATGGTGAGTCTTTAACTCAAAAATAAAACAAAGTAACAAAACCAGAAAACAAATGCAAAACCACAGAGAATGGGCTTTTCTGCCTTCCTTTTGGATGGCAGCCTCAGCCTCAGTGTGATTTTTCCAGTATTTTGGGCTTTTTCTAAAGCTCCCCTTCCTACCACGTGACTGACCTCCAAGCCTAATTCAAACAGCATGGCTCTCTCCCCCTCTCAAGCTCCCTATGAATATATAATAAACTTCTCTCTGAAACTCAAAACAACAACCCAGTCAGTGTTCCTGCCTTGGGCCTCTATTAATCTCAGGTTTGTTTTTTTTTTTTTTTTTAAAGATTTATTTATTATATGTAAGTACACTGTAGCTGTCTTCAGACACACCAGAAGAGGGCATCAGATCTCATTACAGATGGTTGTGAGCCACCATGTGGTTGCTGGGAATTGAACTCATGACCTCTGGAAGAGCAGTCGGGGGCTCTTAACCACTGAGCCATCTCTCCAGCCCCTGTTTTTTTTTTTTTTTTAATATTTCCTTAGTAAATATATATTCACCATGGAAGGGAAAAACCTCCCTAGAGTACAAAAGCAAGTTCAGAGCCAATTTGGGCTATCTACTGAGGCCAGCCCAAGAGGGAAACCTCAATTCAAACAAATCAGACAGAGCTGGGTGAGGATTGAGGCTAAGTGGTAGAGCTCTTTCCTGGTATATGTGGGGCTCGGGATTTAGTCCCCAACACTACAAAACAAACAAAAATAAAAAAACACTTACATGGATTGTGCCTCAGAAGGCTGAGGCAGACCTTTCTATGCCACCATGTCCAGATTTTTTTGGATTTCTGGCGTTTTGACACATTGTCTCAAACAGTCAGAGTCTTGAACTTCTAATTTTCCTGCCACCACTCTTGAAAGACTGAAATTATAGGCATGCACCAACATGCTCAACTCTGGATGAAATATATTGAGTCATGATGTCACATTGTAGCCCAGGCTTGCCTTGAGGTGATTATGTAGCCCAGACTGGTCTTAATCCTCTTGCCTTGTCCTCCTGACCACTGGGACTAGGGGTATATGTTAACCACATTTCAATTTGAATATGCCTACATTTGCACACACATAGTATTGATCTATTAGTGTTTCAGAGATGGGCCTAGAGATTTGACTGGATGCTCTGGTTGATCAACTTTCCTTTCACAATTCGCCCCAGCCCAGGCTGTGGCCTGCTCAGCCTCAGAAGCACCTGGCCTGCTTCCCTCCAGAGCCAGTGACCTTTTGTCTCAACTCCAGTTGCTTGTTTATATTTCCAGGGCTATTTGAGTCATTAAAAGAATGTATTAGTTTGTTTTGCAGCTTCTCTGTTCTCTAGACTTCTGTTTCCTTGCTTGACAAGATAAGGAAATGGTGCTGATTTTTTTTTTTTTTAAGCAAACCTTTTGTCGTCATTGTTGTTGTTGTTAAGAGGACAAGGCAGGAAGAAATGCCTAACCTGAGATAGAGAATGAGAAAATTATTCTTTTGTTTCCCCACTGCACGATCCTATTTGTCACTATGTCCTGAAACACAGTATTTATTGGACAGAGTATGCAGAAGGCCCTGTCTGTCACAAGTCTGTGCCATTATTCCTGACCTATAGATAGCATCTAGACTTTACTCGGCTTTTCTGTGCAGAATTAGCTGTGTGGTCTGGGTTCGAAGAGAATCTAGGAAGAGGAAGAGACAGTTAAAAGTCAAAAAAGTCAGGAAGGTTTAGAGGAGGTGGGCCTTGGAAATAGGAAGCAGAGTAGGGGCTGAGAGAGAGAGTGAGAGAGAAATCAAAATAGCGGGGTCTGACTGAGGCCAGCCATGTCTGAGAACCTTAGTGGTAGGAGTTTATTAGAGAAGACAGGACAGGGATGCAGACAATAGATGGTAATAAAGCCAGGCCTCATAGGTTTAAAATTGCATTTATCTCTTTGCTGTGTCTGTATCTGTATCTACATGAGTTTGTGCATGCACTCATGTGGACTGTATACAAAGGTCAGAGACAACTTGTAGGACTTGGTTCTCTCCTTTCATCAGGATCCTGGAACTGTAATGTAGATCATTAGGCCTGGTGGCAAGCACGTCTACTCACTAAGCCACCTTGCTGGACTGAAGAAGAGCCTTGTCTCTGAGGGGCATTCTAAGCCTGCGCTGTGGCTGACTGAGGGCCTTGCACTGGGGAAATGCTTCCTATGACAAGTGTTTGTAGGGCTTCTGCAGGTGGCCTTAAGGGACAAATGGCTTAGGGGGAGCCTTCCGTGCTTTTGCAGGTGGGTTTATGTTATTCTATGGAAACAGATGAGTTTGTTAGTGGAGCAAGAGAGAGGTAACATTTTTTTAAAAAAGGAATTTTGTTTCTAGTACAAACACTGTGGGTGGCACCACATTGTACTGTGAAGGTCATGGGACAACTTACAGGGATCGGTTCTCTCCTCCCACTGTGTCCCAAGGAACCAAATTCAGGCTGCGAGGTTTGGCAGCAAGAGCCTTTACTCTCTGAGCCATCTCACAGCCCTCTTTAGAATACATTTAATTAAAATTGGAAAATCCTGATAGGGGCAGATTTTTCCGGAAACATACAAGATTATAAAGCTTTATCCTCCTCATCCGGGAACTCCAAACTCATCAATCCCACTCTTTGTTTAACAGTCAGACCAACAAAAGGAAAAGGCCAAGTTTATAGACTGAGCAAACACAGATGAAGGAAAAACTGACCTGTGAGCCGGGAGCCTGTCTTCTGGATCCCATCTGCTTTTAGAGCATTTCTTCTCTTGGATATTTCGGTTACTGTGGCAGTTGCAAACATTTTCTTGAGTGTTTGAGAGGCAGGAATAGTTTAGGAGGTAAAGACTGAGCAATTCCTGGTCCTAGGCAGGAGGCAACTTAAGTTGCAAAGATGAACAAAGGACAAGATAAACAAGGACAGGATGGAGAGGAGCACAGGGCAGCTACAGGCAGCCAGGCCTGGAGAGGCTTGAGAGGTGGATAAGGGAGAACGCTCCAGCGCTGAACACTTCGCAGTATCACATCCAGCCCAGGTAACTCATTTGATCATCAGCTCACAACACCCTTAATGAGGTCTGTACCGTCCCAAATCGCAGAAGACAAAACAAAAAGGCTAAGTCACTAGGCCAAGGTCACTTTTGAGTGTTAAAACAGGGACTCAAATACCGTCACACTGTGCTCTCTTTGTTCTTGCTTTCAAAATTATTTACTATTTAAATTTTTCATTGGGGGGTTGGGGGTTTAGCTCAGTGGTAGAGCGCTTGCCTAGGAAGTGCAAGGCCCTGGGTTCGGTCCCCAGCTCCGGAAAAAAAAGAACCAAAAAAAAAAAAATTTTTTTTTTCCCATTGGGCATATCCTTGATACATGGTACTGTATTATATAAGGACATTTTTATACAAGTATATACTGTGCATCAAACACCAACTATATTTCTTCTCATATCCCCCTACTTTTTCTCTTTTGTTTTTTTTTTTTTTGTTTGTTTTTTTTTTTTTTTTTGGTTTTTTTTTTTTTTTTTTTTTTTTTTTTCCGGAGCTGGGGACCGAACCCAGGGCCTTGTGCTTCCTAGGCAAGCGCTCTACCACTGAGCTAAATCCCCAGCCCCTTCTCTTTTGTTTTATTGATTATTTTAGTTATTTACATTTCAAACATTATCCCCCTTCCCAGGTCTTCTTCACAACACCGCTCTGCACCTTTATCTTTGCAAATGCTAGAGATATGCTCTGCCACTGATCTTTAACCCTAGATCTCCCTTAGTCAATTTGTTTACTTGATTGTTTGTTTGTTTGTTTGCTGAAATGAGGTTTCTAAGGGTTGCTCAGGCTTATCTCTGTAGCTCAAACACAACCTGAACTTGAAGCTTTTTCTCAGCCTCCCATTGGCTGGTATAGACCTGCACCATCAGGATTAGCAATGTATTGTATTATGCATTTTTGTCATTGATGATTGTGAGTATTTGTTCTGTCTTCTTATTTTGTTTTTGTGTTAAACAGGGTCTCTTGTAGCCCAGGTTCCCCTCGAACTTGCCATGATAGGAAGCCCTTTAAGCCTTAAGCCTTTTCTTCTGCTGGAACCACAGGAATTTACTGTACACCGTGTTCTGAAGATTCATACTCTTTTTTCCCCCCCCCAATCTCCTCCCAACTATCACAACTGAGAAATGGCATTCTAGCCGTGACCTGATAGATAAAGAGTAGGAATAGAAGGGGGTGAATTCCAGGCAGATGGCCCTGTATGTGTTACCTGAAGTTTATACAAAGAACAAAAATATTTAGCCACAAGAAGCGTGTAATGTTCCCACTAAGATCTTATGCTGAAGACACAGCATGCTGTGGCTGCAGGGCATACTGAAATCAAGCTGGCACTGAACTGGCTGTATCGTCTAGCTGGCTAGACCGTATCGCTCTGGAAGGTGCTGTGAAGGCTGCTGAGGGAGAAATGGCGTCAGCAGTCCTACTCGCTGTGGACCTGGGAACCACACTACTGACCCAGCAGGCAGTGGTAAGTCTGCCATGGGGTAACCAGTTGCTTTCTGATTGGATTTGAGGCCTGCTCCACAGGAGATTCGTGTCTGCTATTGTAACCCTGGTCACAAGCCCATGGCCTATAGGCTTCAGAGGGGAAGCTACCACTGTCTGTTAAGTAGGTATGGTAGGCCTGTCAAAGTGTCTTCTAAGTAACTCTGCATATGTGCATAGGTTAGTGCTGCCCTCAGCTTAGCTTCTCTTTGCAGAGGCAGCAGTCAATGCTGGGACTGATAACTAACTGGTCAACATGCTGAGAACTCAGCCAGAAACGGGGCCTTCCTACCACCCCCTCTTGGGCTCAGGAAACATTGCAGAGGACATGGGGGGAAGAATTGAAGAGTCAGAGGAAGGAGTGGATTGTCTTAAACACTGTCTTCAGGGTGTGATGTGGCAACTACACTTTTGAACTCTCCACAAGTGTGAGTATCTGCTGAGGACAAGCAAACATTTGGGCCTGGCAGCATTCCCCCATGGAGCAGGGAGAAGCTCACAGAATTCCACACATCTTGAGGATTTATAGACAGTTAATAGCTACTGAGTGAGGGAGAGACAATTAGTTTCAGTGATGGAGCAACTGGTAACTTGCTCATGTTCCTAAAAATAACCACTCACCCATATAAGCAACCCTAATGAAATTCACTGGGACACACATGCGCGAGCTCATGTATGTGCATGCACACATCACAAAAACCACGAAAGTAGGATATTAGTTGGGAAAAAGATCAGTAGGAAGGGACTAAGAGAGAAAAATAAGGGGTACCTGTGATCAAAATGCATTTATTCATGGATGAAAATATCATGATGAAACCCATTAATAAATAAATTGACATATGCTAATTTAAAAACTTTTGGGGAAAAAAAACCCAAAAATGTGTGATGGTCCTTCTTGCTGAGAACAATCCTCCATTCTGTTTCTTTTCTTTCAGACTTGGTCTGAGAAGAGGCAGCCCATGGCTGAGGTACACTCTGGGGGAGGTGGCTTGAGTGATGTGGTTATTTTCTCTGGATGAGACTCAGAGCTTGGTGCCAGGGATTTGAGGGTTTCATGGCAACAACTGCCAGGGCTCCTGGGAAAGTCCCCAGGCATCTCGAGTCCTGCGGTCTTGGCAGCCCCTGTTCTCCAAATGGACCCAACATCAATCAAAGACAAGAACCCAAAGCATGACCTAGCAAACAGCTGGCAAGCTATTTTTAAAACCCAATTTAAAGTCATATATGTACAAGGCCTGGTGGATTTCCCTGGGGGAATCTTACCCTTGAGTGGAAAATACTTTAAGTCAAATAAGGTAATCTCTATTTGATTCCCAGCAAGCCCAAGCACAGGGCCCCGCTGCCTACAGCGCTAAGTGCTAATCCACTTTAAGCACAAGTGAGGTAGAGCTGGGGAGTCAGGGTGGCTGGAGGACTGGGAGAAAAAGGTCAGGCCTAGATATTTATCATGTTAACACTGTTAGTGTGTGTCAGGATCAGTCTGGCAGAAGAAAAGAAATCAAAGACATGAATTGCAGCTGCGGGGGAAGAGAGGAGAGAGGCTTTCTGGGATCTGCCCATACTCCACCAGTGTCTGGAAATCTTAGACTCCCTCATGCCCCTGCTCAGAAAGTAAAAAATCCAATTAGAGGACTCAGAAGAAAGAAGGGGTGGGGGGGACCATAGTTCTGGAAGGAGTGGTAGGCTAGGCGGGAAGCAGCAGCCCAGCTCTGTACAGCCAACTTGTCTGGCTCTGGCCACTGCTTCTCTTGGTAATTTTGCCACCCAGCTTAGGTCTCAGGTGCCATTGGACAGATAAAGTATCTGAATTACGCCAGGACCAGAAGCACAGTGTGCCCCTCAAGGACAAGCCTTTGCTTCTCCTAACAAATACTTCCCCCGCCCCCCCAGGCAGTAACCCAGATTTATTTCTCTGTGTTTATCTTCTTTGCAAGGCCTGAAGTAACAAACTGAACAGATGTATCTAGAGAAAGGCGTCTTCTTTATTTTCCCCCAATGAGCACTTCCCACTGCTCCTGCCTCACATGTCCAAAAGCAGCTCCAGGCATGGTGGGCTAGGCTTGTGAAGTGGAGGCAGGAGAGTCAGTTCAAGATCGTCCTCCACTACATACAGTTCAAGGCCGGTCTAGGCTACATGAGGCCCTGTTTTAAAAGGCCAAAGCATCAATAATGCGTGCTAGAGAGAACACATTAAAGGTAAGCATGAAGCTCCTGAGGTGGTGTCCAGAACTCACTAACAAAGGAAAGCCTGAGGCATATTCTTGCAACCCCAGTGCTGAGGAGGCAGAGAGAGGCAGATCTCTGGCGTTCAGCAGCCAGTCAGCCAGCCTACTGGGCCAGTTCCAGAGCAGTGAAAGAGCCTGAAAGAAAGGTGGACAGTGTCCCCAAGCTGCCCTCTGGCCTCCATTTGAAGTCAAATAAAACCCTGCTTTTTTTCCTAATACATCACAGTTAGAAGCTCCTTCCATAACACATATACAGTGCCACCTTTGCATAGTTTTCAACACAAGGATATCTAACATGTGTCCTCCTTCCTCCTCCACTGAGGGATGTCTGAGCCCTTTCCTTTGTTACAGTGTTGCAGTGAACATCCATCCACATGATCTTGACATATTTTGCCAGCTTTTCTTTTTTTTTTTTTTTTTTTTGGTTCTTTTTTTTTTCGGAGCCGGGGACCGAACCCAGGGCCTTGTGCTTCCTAGGCAAGCGCTCTACCACTGAGCTAAATCCCCAACCCCTTGCCAACTTTTCCTTAGCAAGTTCCTAGTGGTAGAATTGAATGGAGAGTGTGTTCCAGTGTTGGCCGACATTGCTAAGTGACCCTACAGAGGGTCACTTACACTACAGCTCACAAAAACGCCTATTTCTATACCCCTGCAAGCACTGATTTACTTTTCCATTCTAGCAGCTTGAAACAGTAGAACCTTCCTTTGCATCTCTCTGCAGATGTGGCTGATTTGGCTTTCTGAGTGTACTTTTGTAGCACAACTCACTACATAGCCAAGTATGACCCTGAAATCAAGATCCTCCTGTCTCTGACTCCCCCAGATACTGGGATTACAATGTGTGCACCACCACCATAGCGTTTGTGTGTGGGTGTGGGTATGTAATTAGAGTTGGAATTCACAGCTTTGCACTTCCTAGGCAATGACCCTAAGGTATGTTTCAATCCTCTCCTCCTTTTCCTCTTCCTCCTCCTCCTCTACCTCCTCCCCTCCTCCTCCCCCTTAAGGTGCTTGAGAGTTTCACCTTCATATGTATCTACACCATATGCATGCCTGGTGCCTGCAGGGATCTGAGAAGAGCCTTGGATCCCCTAGAGCTGGAGTTAAAGGGGGTCGTAAGCTTCCACTGGATGCTGCAAAACAAACCTGGTCTCTGTGCAAGACCAGCAAGTGTCTTTAACCAATGAGCCATTTCTCTAACCCTCAGACTGACCACTGTCTCTGACCCTCCAATCTCCACCTCTCAAATGCTGAGATTACAGTCCGTCTCTTACTGGGTTTTTGTTTGTTTGTTTGTTTGTTTGTTTGTTTTCTTTTCTTTTCTTTTCTTTTCTTTTTTTTCTGGAGCTGGGGACCGAACCCAGGGCCCTGCGCTTGCTAGGCAAGCGCTCTACCACTGAGCTAAATCCCCAGCCCCGTTTGTTTTGTTTTTATGACAGAGTCTCACTGCATACCTCTGGCTGATCTTAAACTTACAGAGATGTGTCGGCTCATTCCTTCTTAGTGTGACAATTAAAGGCCCGAACTGGTCAGGGCTTTTTTTTTTTTTTTTATTTCAAATTTCTATTTATTTTGTGTGGGAATGGGGGCAGATATATACCACAGCCCAGGTATGAAGGTCAGAGGACAACTGCAGGAATCTACTCTCTTCTTCCACCATAGTAGGTCCAGAGCATTGAACTTGTCACAAGACTTGGCTGGCCATATGTGTGTGTGTGCATGTGTGTGTGTGCGTGCGTGTGTGTATTCTAGATTGTTTCTTCAGCTATGACAGTGCCTGAGGGATTTAAGGTTTGGAGTTTGCAGTCCATTCACAGAGCCAAGTTCCCCTTTCATAAGAAACAGCTATATGAAGATGCAGGAAAACTTGCAGCCCATTCCTTGACCCAAGAAAGGAATCAATCAAGACGACAAGAGAACAAAGTTCTCTAATCTCTCTCTTATTGTCCACTGTCTGCCTGGAGGACAGGATAAACAGGTTCCATAAGGCTCTCTCTAGTCTGGCTAGGAATGATGGGATTTTACCGCTCTTAGAAGAGAATTGAGGAGGTTGGGTGGCCTGCGTCGGGCAGGTAGCTGAGGTCCAGGGTCTCTTGGCAGCTACCTTGGCACCAGCAGCAGAGGCAATGACACGGTGAGCCTGGCTAGCCAGGCAGGTCCAAAGTCCAGCAATGAATGCTTCAGGAGAAAGAACACTTCCCTAAGTGTTACAGCTCAGTAAGGACAGCCACTCTCAGAATATCCTCAGTGATATTGTGTGCTTTATTGCATGTGGACAGGGACAGTATAAACATTGAGGAGTAGGGTGGGATTTAGGGGGTAGATGTTTCCTATTGACTCAGTTTGAGATGTTAGTGATGCTCTATTTCCATGGAAAGGATTCAGGTATCAGTGGGGTGTTATGGTTACATGTTCCAGAGCAGGTACAGAGATGGGTAGGGAGTTGCTCCACTCCTCCGGATCTTAAATCTCTGAGATTCCTAGGGTCTGAGCTCACTCAGCCTTACGAGTTCTTCTGTCTGCTGGCATGGCCCACTTGCCCTACAACCTCTTCAAGACTTAACATCTGTGGTCTAGACTAGATCTGAAAGGGGTCAATTGCATACTTAAATGACCTCTACTTTTGCAAACAGGGCTGACCCTGCTTGCCCAGGAGATCCTGGCTAATGACAGTTACACACTTACCCTGAATCAGGAAATGAGTAAGGAAGCCACTAGAAGTTTTCACTTTTCAAGGAATCGTAACTGTGATATGGGAATTTTTCTACAATACCGTTGGAGTTCTGGACACTTGGGCTTGTACATGGGGGCCACTCACAGGAGCACAGAGTGCTTCTGCTGGTCTTACTCACGGCCAATGCTATGTAACCATCTGCTAAGTGGTCCATATCTCATAGCAACATCCACCACATCTTAGCAGATCCCTTCCCAGGCAGCAGAGGTTAGGACACCAATATCACAGTATCCCAAACTCCTGGGGAAACCTGAACAAGTTTGATTTCCCACATCCCCACAAATCCCTAGCTTCAGTTCTGGGCCTCAATTAGCTAAGCAACAGATCCATGAGGAGTGCTGAGGGTCTGCCTTTTCCGTCTCTTTGGAGAGGCAGCCAGCATTATCAGTGCAGAGGTCTATGTAGCCTGCATCCTTCCAGTCACTGTTCATGAGAGACACTATCTGCATGAGTTGCTACGTACTGATAGAAGAGCATTCCTCTCTCTTCCTGGCAGTCAAGATTGCATGAACCCAATGCCCCTGCCCATGGTAGGGGCACTGCCAAGCTATTGTTCAATGCTCCTGGTCCCGGGGAACCAGAGGCACGAATTAAAGTGTAAGCATGTAGGTCAGCTCTTTTGCCTCATTGCCACTGTCATCAGATAACACCTAGACAAGCTTCAACCTGTAAAGCTATTAGGTATCAGAGTCATTCGTTTTCTTAACATCTAAGCTAGGCATGTCCAATTGCAGCCTGCTGGGAGCTGTGTGCAGCGGCCGACAGCCAGGGATAGATAACTGTGAGAACTAAGGGTAGAAGGGGCAAGTCCAGATGATAAAAATTATTCGATCCTGTCCCAAGACTCACAGCAATGGGTCAAGTTAAAAGAGCCACGGCTCTAGACAATTGACAAGCAGCTGGACTAAACAGTAATCAAAATGGTGCCGTGATACCTCTAAGAGTCACTGGGTGCTGAGAGTCAGTCAAAATGGTGCCGTGATACCTCTAAGAGTCACTGGGTGCTGAGAGTCAGCCTTTGGTCACAGCAGATGCCACCAGAGTGTCTTGGGGTGAAGAGCTGCCACATCCTCTGTACCTGTCTGTCACATCTGCTGTACTTTTGGCCAAAGAACAGGATAAACTAGGAGACAGCCTTGCAAATCACCTCCTCCACCCGTGGAGACTAGGGAAGTCACATACAATATAGTAGGAGAGGAATAGTGAAAAGAAGAGTAGCCATGTTTTTCTGGGAATGACAGATTTTCTTGGAATTCAGACACCACCTCTTTGCGGCTTTGATGTTTGCTTCTGCCAACATCAAGGTAACTGCCAACTGTTGTGGTACTGGGGGATGGAGTGTCACTTCATATGTAGATAGAATTACCGTGAAGCTAACTGGTATTCTTTAAATGAAAAAATGTCTCTGAGAGGTTCATGTATCTGAACACTTGACCCGTAGGTGGTGGTGCTGGGAGAGGTTAGAAAACCTTTAGGAAGTGCAGCCTGGCCAGAGAAAGTATATCACTGGGGTGGGCTTCGGGGCTATAGCACCTCCCCACTTCATGTTTGCTCAGTTTGCTCCTAGTGCATGATCAAAATGTGATCTGTCATCTTTTTGCTCTTGCTGGTATACCTTCCTGACATTACAGACACCTAGCCCTCTGGAACCATACGCTAGAATAACCATGCCATTAAGGTGCTTCTGGTCCTGGTATCTCACAACAACTGAAAAATAACTAAACAGTTAGGGGTCACTCTGACTGCTGTCTTAGATGCTGCTAGTTTTGACAAGCCCACCTGCTAAGGAACTTCTAATCTACAAATATTCTGTCCTCAAAGTAACAGTAGGGTTGGGTAGAAATTTAGTTGGGTCACACAGTACAACTTTATTGCAAGTGTACACTCTGACCTGTTGTGTGGCTTACAACTGTAATTCTAGTTACACAGAAAGCTGAGACAGGAGGATTGCAAAACCTAGGCTGAGCTGGAGCCATGACTCAGTGGTTAAGAGCACTGACTGCTCTTCCAGAAGTCCTGAGTTCAAATCCCAGCAACCACATGGTAGCTCACAACCATCTGTAATGAGATCTGATGCTCTCTTCTGGTGTCTGAAGACAGCAAGATCTAATCCCTTGAACGACTTCCCCAGCTCATTTCCAACATCTTCCCCTATACATGTACAGACAGCTATAGTATACATATATATAATAAATAAATCTTTTTTAAAAAGTTTAAGACCTAGGCCAGTTTGGGGAATTTATTGAGACTTTGTCTCAAAAAAGTCAGTCTGTCTGTGTGTCTGTCTATCTGCCTCTCTAAAGGGCTAGGAATGTACCCCAGTATTAGAATGTTTACCCAGCATGCTTTAAACCCAGGAATTATTCCTAGTGTTAATAAACATGAAAGAACGGGATTGATTGATTCTAAGTTAGATATGGTGACACAAGCCTGTAAGTCTAGCAATTGGGAAGCAGAGGGCCAAAGGTTATGTATTCAAGGTTCGAGGTCAGGCTGGGCTACATGGTAAGGCCTTGTCTCAACAATAACAATAATAAAAGTATATTCTGAGGCATTAGGGGTTTAGGTTAGGGCTTGAACATATGGATTTCAAGGGCACACAATTAGGCTCATAGCAGCTATCCATGGGCAAGGGACACATTTGTTAAAAATCTGATCTGGGGGGCTGGAGAGATGGCTCAGTGGTTAAGAGCACTGACTGCTCTTCCAGAGGTCCTGAGTTCAATTCCCAGCAACCACATGGTGGCTCACAACCATCAGTAATGGGATCTGACACCCTCTTCTGGTGTCCATGAAGACAGCTACAGTGTACACATAAAATAAATAAACCTTTTAAAAACAAATCTGATCTGAAGTGAACCAACAAGCTCTCTGTAGCTGAGGCTGGCCTCAAATGCCTGCCCCTCCTCTAAACGCCAAGATTGCAGGTGTGAGTCATCACAACCACCCACCTCCCACCACTGTTTCTTGGCTTCAGTTTTCTTGTGAATTACCTGGTACATAACCTCACTGCATTGATGTGCTGAAGGTGTTAGAGAAGGAGGACTCTGAGAGAGAAAAACCTGATGGAAATCATACCTGGTTCCAGGTTCTTGTCAAATAAAGAATTCAGAGATGGAACAAAGTAAGAGGGTGAGAGGAAGCTTATTTCAGAGCATGTTCAAGAGGGAGTACAGCCTTCTTCCCCCACACCCCAAAAGTTGCTGGTATGTTTTCCTAAAAGAAAACTAGAACCAGCAGGGTGGCACACATCTGTGATCCCAGTACTTGGGAGGTAGTAACAGGAAGATGAGGAATTTGAGAGCAGGCTGGGTGACATGAGAACCTAAGCCCACAGACAATTGCAGAGAGACTGGGATGGGGGGCTGGATACACACACACACACACACACACACACACACACACACACACACACACACAGAGAGAGAGAGAGAGAGAGAGAGAGACAGACAGACAGACAGACAGACAGACAGACACACACACACAGACACAGAGAGACAGACAGAGACAGAGGGGGCGGGAAGGAGGGAGGGAAAGGGAGAAAGAATGTGTGTGTGTGTGTGTGTGTGTGTGTGTGTGTGTGTGTGTGTGTGTATAAAAATCTGGGCTGTGTCTAGAGAAAAAGATCACAGAAACTGCTACAAGAAATTAGCCAGCCCTGGCTCAAGCCTGTTATCTTGGTCACTCAGGAGTCAGATCAGGAGGACAGAAAGCTCAAGGCCTTCCAGTGCTACAGAGCAAGTTCAGTGTTGGACTAGAATACAAAAAACTATTTCAAAAGAAGTGGGGAGACAGCTCAGTAGTAGGGTACTAGCCTGGCTCGTTCTGGGCCCTAAATTTAATCCTCTAGTGTTAAAGAGGAGGGACAGAGAAAGCCATACACATTTTACTGAACAATGTGTGTCCATGGAAAAGTTCTGAGAGGATGAAATATTCCTGTTTCAGAAAATACGACACATCTATTGCTTGACTATAAAAATCCTCATAAAGTTAGATAGCAGATCTTTGACCCAGACTCCAGTCCCTGATCTACCACTGAGTTATGTATGACTTGGATGGATTACATGCTAATTTCCTCATCTGAAGAGAAATAAATACAACTGCTCGTTAGAGCACTTGTAAGGTCCAGACAGCACAGTAGTGCTTGTCCAATTGTAGACACTGTCCTCTATCTCCTTCAGTGTCTCCTCACTTGCACCTCATGCATTTTCCTCTTCTTCACATTACCAAGAGACAAAACAGAGAAAAGTACAAAATGACTTCAAAAATATGGAGATTGGGCCAGTGAGATGGCTCAGCTTGTGCCAAGTCTTAGGATAGGAATTGGATTCCTGGGAGAGATAGAATTCCCAAAGGTTGTCCTTGACTACTGCATACACACACACACACACACACACACACACACACACACACACACACACACACACACAAAGTTTTAAAGGTGGGAGGGGAATTTATATAGTCCATTTCTGATCCTACTAGTGCTAGCTTGCTTCTTTCTGAGCCTAACTGAGAGATTGGCACAGTTTTGGAGATATCTGGCCGAGATTTCTTTCTTCCTGGTGTGTCTTTACACAGAAGATTCAAAGCCTCAGACTTTCTCTTAGCTTGTCAACCACCGGCTGACCTCCACAAGTTCACTATGTCCCTGCTGTTTGCTGTGAGTAGGTACCATCTTCTCTCCTACTGAGTCAACAGCTACCGCTGGGTTGCTTTGTTGCTGTTCTTGCCGTTTGTTAGAGACAAGGTCTTTTGCAACCCATAGTAATCTGAAGGCTGAAGGCTGGCCTTGAACCCTTGATAATCCTGCCTTGCCTCCTTCTTAAGTGCTGGGATTATGGGCGTGTGCCCCATGATCAGATTTGTTTTTCTTGTGAGACAATGTGGTGCTATTCTTGGTTGTCAGTTTAACTACATCTGGAGTTAAAATCCAAGCTGCTAGGTCCACCTATAAGGGATTTTTCTTGATTACTTGAGGTGGGAAGACCAAGCTTAAATCTGGTCCACAGCTTCTGATGGCAGCCTAGAAAGGGACGAGGAAGAGGGAAGCTCTTGCCTTTGCAGTTTGCCCTCACTCTTGCTGGCTAGTTCATCCCTTCACTGATGAGAGCCTGAGATTCAACACATATTGAAGACCAGCTGAGATATTCAGCCTTATGGACCAAATAGCTTTGGATTCTTGAACTTTCTGTCAGCATTCAGCCATGGTTGGAATAGTCAGAACACGCCTGTAAGCCACTCTAATGAATTCCATATATATTTCATTCTTTCAGTTCTTCTCCCTACAGAGCCCTAATACAGACAGTATCTGGTTCTGAGGCATTGGTTAGTCTTCAACCTGAACCAATCTTCCTGCTTCAGCCCTAGAGTACTGGGATGACAAGCCTACACCACAGTACCCAGCTCAATGGCATAAATTTGCCAGGCATATCTGTTCTTTTACTTGCCAGAACTCTCTTCTAGAACTTTCGATAAGACTCATAAGCTCTGGAGTTGTTCTACTTGTTGACTGTAACAAAGAGCAGCGTTTTCAGTCTCGTCTTTAAAAGCATGCATAGGTCTCACAGCTACATTAAGATTCTGTGGGTTCGGGGTTGGGGATTTAGCTCAGTGGTAGAGCACTTGCCTAGGAAGCACAAGGCCCTGGGTTCGGTCCCCAGCTCCGAAAAAAAGAACCAAAAAAAAAAAAAAAAAAGATTCTGTGGGTTCAGGGTTGGGGATTTAGCTCAGTGGTAGAGCACTTGCCTAGGAAGCACAAGGCCCTGGGCTCGGTTCCCAGGCCCGAAAAAAAAAGAACCAAAAAAAAAAAAAAAAAAAGATTCTGTGGGTTCAGAAATCTGGAGCCTTCAAGTCAAGTGATTTGATTTTTCCTTACGTGCTTTATAACACCTCAAATCCAACACATCTCATTAACGCTAAATAAGACTTAAACCAATAACTTCTGGTTTATTTTACCCTCAGGGCACTAATTATGATATCAGAAATCTCACCCTCCCTCCAGAACAGGATGGTCATGTGCCTCTGTTAGTAAAGAGCTCTCAATTTTATTAATTGCAAAGCTTGTCACAAAGCCAAGACAGGACGTCTTTCATTGGTCTTGTTGGATCTCCAAGGTTCCTTTCTCTACTTGTTTCTCAGATCCTTCATAATGTCCACTTACCTTCCCCTTGGTTTCTTTCCTTCTGCTCTCCCTCTTGGACATTCTTCAGCATCCTAAGTGCATTCAGAGCCAAGCTTCAGTAAAACAGACCACCTTATTATTATGGACCTTATGTACCGAACTGGGAATTGGTACATCCATCAAGTAATCTTCACATCTGGAATTTCAAACAGCACTTAGGAGCATGAGAGAAAATAATTGAACCCTGAGAAAATCTCTAGAGTGAAGGCTTCATCTAGGAAATGGCGCTGAGCTATGGTGAAAAACGATAGAATCTGGAGTAGGAAGAGAACCAGGCCTGTTGCCATATCTACTCCTGCCAGCCTTACAGTTAGTATCATAAACATTTACAGAAGGAATGGACAATGTGAATAATATAAAATCAATGACAATGTGTCCTCATTTTGATGTATATCAATTAATGACTTCAACTGAAGGTAAAAGAGGTCCAGAGTAGAAGACAGAGGAGAATGCTGTACAAGATAAGGTTCGAAGTAGTAGTAGTAGTATTGGTAACATCATACTCAGGTATGGTAGAGTACTCCCGAAATCTTTAGCTCTCTAGAGGCTGAGACATGGAAGGCCTTTCATGAATTCAAGGCCAGTGAGTGAGCTCCAGATCACAGGCTACAGAGTGAGACCTGGTCTCAAAGTGCCAACATAGCTAAATATGTAGAGAATTGTAGCCTTTGTCCCACAGCAAATGGACACCTGTGAAAAGATAATTCCCTACTTTAATGATTCCTGTTATATGTTAGACATGTACTATAGACTTCTTGGAAAAATTTCCTACTACTATCCCAACTTTACAGGCTAAAGACAGAGGAATTGAGGTTGCTTATCCTGTTAGTTAACAGTAGAATCACGACCCAAAGCCACGAATGGCAGCCCCTATATTACCCTATGAGCAAGAGAGAGGCTAATGATGTATAACTGAGTCTAATCCTCTTGGCAGGATGAGACAGCTGGGGAAGCTGAGAGCATAGGGGTGTCAGAATTTAATGAGCTAATCATTGAATTTAACCCCCTCCCTATTAATAAAATAACCTTTTAATTATACTCTGGCTTCCATATAGATTTTTCTGCTGGAAGGTAATGTACTGACCAGTCTCCACAGGCATTTTGGTCTGTTTGGCAATTTTATTACTCACTGTGAATTATATTTAATGGCCGAGCCATCTCTCTAGCTCCTAAAACAGGTAAAAATTATGAAAGTCTTGACTATTTTCTCATGAAGGGCTTGTTTTAAAAATAAAAACCAACGAATAAGAACAAAATATCATCATGCTGCCTGCAAGGATGTGGTTTCTGACATGGAGATGAGCTGTGTCCCTTATCTTCTTTGTTGAGGCTCCTAGCAAAGCCTAAGAGCTTCCTTTGTTTCCCACAGTGCCTTTCTCAAACTCCCACCTTTGCACTGGCACACACCCTAGAGGGAAATGCTTTTGCTTTTCACAGTGTACCTAATTTTCTGAGCCCTGGCAGCTGGCAGTCGAGGTTGTCATTCAGCTTCACAGTGTCAGGTGCATCTTATGCTAGGGGCAGGCTGTTCCCTAACATTATAAAACCCGATATTCGTGACAAATGGTGGTTCTCAGAAGCCACTAGCCTCCAGGCCTGCCCTAAGGCTGGTCCCAACAGTTGTGTGCCGCTGGCCTCATACTGGGTTTCTGCATGCAATTCGCTCCAGACTCCAGTCTTTGTATAAGTTTTATTTCACTTTTTCTTCATCTTCAGTCTGTTAACTCATTTCATGAGCAAAACTGAGAAAACTGCAAAGGTTTAAAAGATAAAGTCTTCTGAAATTGAGGCCATTTGACCTTGACAAGCTTGAAGACTTGATTAGCGCCACCACCACCCCTCCCCCCCCCGCCCCAAGAAACATTCTTATATTCTCTCGAACAGGTTGAAACATCCATTTCTTCCTAGGAAGCTCGGAAAACCAAGCCAAGCATAGTCGGATTTAGGACAGAAAAGGATCTAGCACGGTCTCAGACTCCAAGGATCCACGAGGCCAGGAGAGGGGGGAGGGGAGGCCGGCAAGTGACAATTGTTTAGAAAAACAATACAGCATTCCGGTTAGTTGGCTTTACAGCCATTTTCCCCCAGAGCAGTTACTCGAGAAATGACTAACGGACTGAAGCCCCTCTGAATCTCTCGTCCCCCGGAGGGAACGGCGTAGGATGAATAGGTGCGTGCAAATTAGCCTCCGCTAGCCAGCCAACATGGCCACCTTCACGTGGCAGAGGGCCACCCGGCACTGGTGCACGAGGCGGCGAAAGGCGGGGGATGTGGGTGGGGTGGAGAGACCCTCGGCGAGAACCACGACACAAAACGGCCGCCACCCCCGCGGCCGCCGCTGTGGGGCGCGCGCGCCGGCCGACCTCCGTGGGCAACGGTCGGAAGGGACGTACCATATCATCGTATAAGGGAGACCGCCCTTCAAATCCAAATTGTCTCTTCTCCAGCAACAGACGTGGGAAGGGGCGTAAAAGCCAAGTCTACTCACTCACTCACATCTCCATTTAACCCACGCCATCAGGATGACTAACTACTGTCAGGGGGCACGGTTAGTTCTGATCGCTCCCCCCGTCGATAGAATGGTCCAGCCCGAGCTCCTCTCCGCGCACCACCCTGCCAACCCCCATCCGCCTGCCCGTGGCGCATTGGCGCGCGACGTCGAGGGGCGGGGCCCGAGCCGGGCGCGCGCGGGAGCTGCTCTATAAATACTGGGCCGCTTCGCCCGCCGCTTCATTCGCTCCGAGACTCCAGCCTGCTGAGAGTTGAAGCGACCCTCCTGCATCTGCGCCCTCCGCAGTCCTCTGCCTCGTTGCCGCTCCGTCTCCCCAGAGTCGCCTTCTCTCATCGCTGCAGCCATGAACGGGCAGCTCAACGGCTTCCATGAGGCGTTCATCGAGGAGGGGACATTCCTTTTCACTTCAGAGTCTGTAGGGGAAGGTCATCCAGGTGAGCCGACCGGGAAGGGCGGAGTGCAGTGGCGCTTGGGGTGGGGGAGGTCGAGGCTGGCTCCCGCGGCGGGCACAGTGGCGGCCTTCCCTCGTGTCGCTGCGAGTTTGCAATGTGTGTCCCCGTTCCCCTCCCCCTTTCTCCGTTCCTCATCCGGTGGCGCGCCCCGGCTTGCGGAAGGTTCCAGAAATCTAGAAGGGCGGGGGCTCGAGGCAGTTTGAGATCGGCGCGGGGAGGGCACTGCTTCCTCCTCTTTAGTCCCGTCGTCTGGAAAAACCTCTAGTGGGCGACCCCGCCCCGCGTGCTCGCGTCCGGCCGCCGGGAGCGCGCGCCCCGCATTGCAGCGGCTACCACGTGTTCGCCGCATGTGGAATTGGGACGAAGAGGAGCTGGCGGCCTCTACCCACCCGACCCCTGGGTTTGGAAGTGGGGCTGGTGTCTCTAAAGGTCCCATCTCTATTATCCATGGCTTCCGGCCCCTAAAAACGCTTAAGAGCATGGGTCGACATGCCCTTAGGCCTTCAAGGTGACAGACAGCCGCTGACTAAATATAGCTCGAGTTGGAGAAGGCATCCCTTATTTGGGGTGTGAGTGAAAAGGATGAAGAGCATGAATTAAGTGCATACTCCCATCGCATTAGGTTCCTTTAAAAGTCTTCCCTTTGGTCCTTTCCTACAATTAAAGGGGATTTGTTTCTTGTTTCCTTAAGGCTTTGTCCACCGAACCGCCATGATTAGGTCGGTTGCAATGAATCTATTATATGGAACTTTGGGTCTCAGACTGAACATAACCATCCAATTAATACTAATTCATTTTGAGCTGTTTCTGTCTTTAAGGGAAGAGGATCTGTCAGGATCTTGTGGTGGCTGGAAGACAAGTGTTACTGTGGTTCCTCCCACACAGCCCCCTCAAGGAGAAGGGTACCTCCATATCTATTGAACCACTCCTTATTACAGTTAATAGACTCAAGGTTCTATGGCTGCAATATACATTGAGTGGGGGAGTAGTTACAAAAAAAATTCAGGAGACTAGAGCCAAGCATGGTGTGTGGTACACTACTATAGTCCCAGCATTTAAAGTGTGAAAGCAGTTTTATAGTTTATCAGCCTAGGCTACTTGTCTCAGTAGAACAAACATTCATTCCAGTCCAGGATACTGTCATTTTCTAAATCGGTAATGGAGAAATTGAATATGGTTTAGAACACTAACAGTTTACTTTTTCCGTTTGACAGTCTTTTAATTTATTTTCATGGTTAAAAAAAAATCTCATTTCCCTAATTAGATGAGGTTCTAGAGTGGTTCTACATATGGCTTTGGTTCTTTCAGAACCCCAAGTCCATTGGTTTGGTACTAAGTTATATAACAAGAAACTGAGTGTTGTCTAATAATAGGGGAAAGGCACTTTTTAAAGAAGTTAGTGACCTTGACAATTGGCTCCTTAGTGGGATTGTAACAGATTTTTAAATGTGGGGGATAAACTAGAACAGTTGTCTTTAAAATATACTGTGAAGTTATTTCCTATGGTAGGCTTTGAGATTTCAAGATAAATCACCTTTTTGACTCTGAATAATTTAAGTTTACATGACTGTTCTGTATTTAACAAAAAATTGTTTGGCTAGGATATTAGACTTTCGAAATCTGAAATATATATCCAGGTGTAACTAGATTCATTGTAGGTGTAAATGGGCTAAGGTGTGTTAAATATGCTGAAAGTTATTGCCTAATTGAATTGGTGAGCTTGTGTTACTAATATTAAGGCCACAATATTGTTTCTAAGTAACATGTCCCTATATACAATTTGTATTCCAGCAAATAGCTCCTGATAAAAACAGTGCTTTAGTAATAGTAAAGCTCTCCATACTTCATGCACTGGTGTTGAATTTGTTCCCTTCAGAGTTCCGGGGGTACTGCCAGTGAGATTGGTCAGGCGGTTAAGAGTGCTTGTTCCCAAGCCTGTTGTGACCTGAGTTTAATCCCTGGGACCTAGGACACATAATGGAGAGAAGCCCATACCTCTTAATGTTTTCAGTTGAACACCATCGCACAAGTGTGAGCCATGTATGCAAGTAATGCAGCATTTTTAAAATTTGATAATCACCTACAAATTCATAGCTATATTTGAACCTCAGGTTAGACATAAACTTAGTTACAGAAGATAGGGTTAATAGTAATAGTTAAGTTGAACCAGGAATTTTTATTTTCCAGATAAGATTTGTGACCAAATCAGTGATGCTGTCCTTGATGCACACCTTCAGCAGGACCCTGATGCTAAAGTGGCTTGTGGTAGGTACAAAACCCTGCTTATGAGTGGGGGAAAAGGGTTTTTTGTTTTTGTTTTTTTCCCCTCAGAGCTGGGGACCGAACCCAGGGCCTTGTGCTTGCTAGGCAAGCGCTCTACCACTGAGCTAAATCCCCAACCCCGGAAAAAGGGCTTTTAAAGCCTACCTAAAGTATTATAGGTAATACCAGCTACTTGGGAGGCTGAGGCTGGAGGGAGCATGTTAAATGCCTATGTGGGTAATTTGCCAAGACCTTATCTCAAAAATAGAAAATGAAGCCCAGGGATATAGCATGTATAACATAATTTGAGTCCCTCAGTCCCACCCCATGCACCCTCATTGAATAGGGTGATATCTTTAAATATCAAGTATAAATTTTTGTTTTATTAGAAACTGTTGCTAAAACTGGAATGATCCTTCTTGCTGGGGAAATTACATCTAGAGCTGCCATTGATTACCAGAAAGTGGTTCGTGAAGCCATAAAGCACATTGGCTATGATGATTCTTCCAAAGGTAGGTTATAGAGGGCTCCCCCCCCCCCACCCATAAACTCAACTTTGCAGATAAAGAATGTGATGCTAGAGAGAAGCTTCTAGAATATTCCTTGAAATCTTTGATTCTGGTTGCATAGTTAAACAATATCCTCTCATCTTTCTGATTCTGCCTATTCTGTCCTCTAAAATGCTACATTTATTGTAAAAGCAGTCTCTTATCCTACAAATAAACAGATTTATATCAATAGTAGCCAGATACGATATGCCTGTAAGCTCAGCTTCTCGATGTCAGTGTGGGAGTTAGGTGTGCTTAGTTGTAGTTTGAAGCTAACCAAGTTAGAGACCTTGTTTCAAACTGTTATCTAGAGGGGGCAGGCCTCCTAGAGAGGTCTTTTAAAGAAGTGCTTGACCACTTAACTTTGGCATGTCCAGATTTCTAGCAGCACAGCACTGCCATTAACATTTTGGAGTTAAAACAAGGATTATTGGAACACCTTGTTTTATAGGGTTTGACTACAAGACTTGTAATGTGTTGGTTGCCTTGGAACAACAGTCACCAGATATCGCCCAAGGTGTTCATCTTGACCGGAATGAGGAAGACATTGGTGCAGGAGATCAGGTATTGTGATAGTTTGTTAGGATCTCTTAATATTAAATTCTAAAGCTTGTATTGACCACTTCTTCATATTTTTAGGGTTTGATGTTTGGTTATGCCACTGATGAAACTGAAGAGTGTATGCCTTTAACTATTGTCTTAGCACACAAGCTAAATGCTAAACTGGCTGAGCTACGCCGCAATGGCACATTGCCTTGGTTACGCCCAGATTCTAAAACTCAAGTAAGTGGCAATCCTAAACCTACATTTGTCTCAAATCACATTAAAATTCCCAAGTAAGTTAACTATAGCTGAATGGGGAGGATAATACTTGTCTTTACTATATTTAAACTTGGGAAGAGAACCCCTATAAAGCTGTTGAGTTAGACAAGTATTCTCGTCTGTTTGGCATTCAAGGTGACTGTGCAGTATATGCAAGATCGAGGTGCTGTGATTCCCATCAGAGTCCACACAATTGTTATATCTGTTCAGCATGATGAAGAAGTTTGTCTTGATGAAATGAGGGATGCTCTGAAGGAGAAAGTGATCAAAGCTGTTGTACCTGCAAAGTACCTTGATGAGGATACAATTTACCACCTACAGCCAAGTGGCAGATTCGTTATTGGTGGGCCTCAGGTAATAGATGAAATGCCTATGGTTTATCATTGGTTACTTAAAAACTTTGGCTGCCACCATTTTTTTTCTAGCTACCCTGCCCTGTTCCCTTTACACACACTCACTTATAAGGCAGGGAAAAGCTGGATCTGAGTTCCAGGCCAGCCTGGATTACAAAGCAGGTTCCTAGACAGCCAGGGCTATTACACAGACTCTCACAGAAAAGAAAAAATTACATGACTTAAATCCTATAATTCCAGGGTGATGCTGGTTTGACTGGCCGAAAAATCATTGTGGATACTTATGGCGGTTGGGGAGCTCATGGAGGAGGGGCCTTTTCAGGAAAGGATTATACCAAAGTGGACCGTTCAGCTGCTTATGCTGCTCGTTGGGTGGCAAAATCCCTTGTTAAAGGAGGTCTGTGCAGGAGGGTTCTTGTTCAGGTATGTAATGAGTGAACGTTACATGGGAGAAGGGTACTTAGTTAAATGTTTCAAATACTTTCCTCTTATAACAACGTCTTACTGACTTTTAGGTCTCTTATGCTATTGGAGTTTCTCATCCATTGTCGATCTCCATTTTCCATTATGGTACTTCTCAGAAGAGTGAGAGAGAGCTATTAGAAATTGTGAAGAATAATTTTGATCTTCGCCCTGGGGTCATTGTCAGGTAAAGATGGTAAAGCCTATTGCTAGTGAGAAATAGGGGGGTGGAACATATACTATACTAAAATCTGAGGAGGTAAAGGTAGCCTCCTCATGAGGGAAAACATTTTAATTGCTGGAACATGCCAATATTTTAAATTGCCTGGAGAGGGACCTAGTTGTTCTGTGACTTAACATTCTAGAAAGGTCTCCATCTTTGATTCTTAGCTTTGTGCTTATCTTAAATAAGGGTACTACATTAAGAATTAATGAGTTAAAGTGGGATGCTCAAAGTTAAAAGAAAATAACCATAGTGATCATTGGTTGGACCTTGGTAAGTACTCAATTGGAATTCCTGAGAATGATAAGTTTTTGTATTTGTCAAGCCAGGGCTGGAAAACGAGAACTGTAGTTATTAATGGGGACTGTGCAAGTAACACAAGGGAAGTAACAAACACTTTTGCCATGAACTTTTTTCCTAGCAAACCCCAGGGAGAACTGAACTCATTTGCCAGAGCTCTTGAAATGAGTCTTGCTGATTGTTTTGCTTTGTTTTAATTTAATGCTACATATTAAGTTATGGACTTATATATTCCAGGGATCTGGATCTGAAGAAGCCAATTTATCAGAGGACTGCAGCCTATGGCCACTTTGGTAGGGACAGCTTCCCCTGGGAAGTGCCCAAAAAGCTTAAATATTGAAAGTGTTAGCCTTTTTTCCCCAGACTTGTTGGCGTAGGTTACAGAGAAGCCTTCAAGCTCTGAGGGAAAGGGCCTTTTTCCTAAATTTTTCTGTCCTCTTTCAGCTCCTGATCAGTTGCAGTCACTCTAATCAATGACATGAATTTTAGCTTTTGTTGGGGACTGTAAGTTGGGCTTGCTATTCTGTCCCTAGGTGTTTTGTTCACCATTATAATGGATATAGTAAGCATAGGTGACCCATGTAACTGCCTAGAAACAAACACTGTAGTGAATAATGCTTTGAAATCGAACCTTTGTGCCCTATCACCTAATCCTCCAAAGTCCTAATTGCAATTACTTTCCCACCAGATGCTGAAAATGTCCTTGTAATGTGCACGTAAAGTACTTGTAGTTTGACTCACAGCCCTGTCAGCATGAATTTGTAATGTCTTGAGCTCTATTTATTGAATGTGAAGCCCCCTCCTTCCCTTATCCTCCCTGTAACTCAGTCATTTCTAATTATGTAGTTCTTTGTCAGGGAGTGTTCCTATCCAATCAAACTTGCATGAAACGAAAAGTTTCAATTGGAGCTCTAGCCTGACTTAAAGAAAAAGGCAGTTACAATTAAACCATCTCCCTGGTGCTTATGCTATAAATTGCCACCTCAAACAGCACCAAATCAAAATCTCTCCACTTTTCAGCTGTCTTTGGAGGACGTACGTAATAAGGTTTTATTTAGTAAACCAATCCTATGCATGGTTTCAGCACTAGCCAAACCTCACCAACTTTTAGTCTAGAAAACAGGCACTTGGCACCCTTGTGATGTCATACAGAGAAGTCACAGCGCAGTACCCCAGGGTCTGTAGGTTGCACACTTTGGTACCAGGTAACTTTTTTTTCTTTATAAGAAAGAGTACTCCACACTGCACAATAGCTCCTCCCAGGGTTTTTAACTTTGTTTTATTTTCAAAACCAGGTCCAATGAGCTTTCTGAACAGCTGGTGTAGCTACAGAGAAACCAGCTTCCTTCAGAGAGCAGTGCTTTTGGCGGGGAGGAGGAAATCCCTTCATACTTGAACATTTTCTAATTGCTTATTTATTGTATTCTGGGGTATGGCGTAAGTACAGAGAAGCCATCACCTCAGATGGCAGCTTTTAAAAGATTTTTTTTTTTCTTTGACACCATGATTCCTTTAACATGTTTCCAGCATTCCCAGGTAGGCCAAGGTGTCCTACAGAAAAACCTTGGGTTAGACCTACAGGGGGTCTGGCTGGTGTTAACAGAAGGGAGGGCAGAGCTGGTGCAGCTGGCCATGGAGAAAGCTGACTTGGCTGGTGTGGTACAGAGAAGCCAGCTTGTTTACATGCTTATTCCATGACTGCTTGCCCTAAGCAAGAAAGTGCCTTTCAGGATCTATTTTTGGAGGTTTATTACGTATGTCTGGTTCTCAATTCCAACAGTTTAATGAAGATCTAAATAAAATGCTAGGTTCTACCCAAACTAAACTGTCCATTACTTGTCTGTTGTTGCTTTCTGAGTTATAATGTATAGCGTCTGCCACCCATTGCCACCAATAAAGTTTTCAACCAGGTCTAAGATAGTCATGGGGGGGTTGGGGATTTAGCTCAGTGGTAGAGCGCTTGCCTAGGAAGCGCAAGGCCCTTGGTTCGGTCCCCAGCTCCGAAAAAAAGAACCAAAAAAAAATAGTCATGGGTACTTGGTACTGTGCATACACTGGTGTGTGGAGGTCAGAACCTGAGTTATTTACATTTACTACATGAGGTCCTGGTAATGAATATTCATGTCTTAAGTCTTGGGTAATTAGCCCCCTTCCCAATAAGCACCTGTGGCAGAAGCAAGTAGATTCTCAAGTTGAAGGCTCAACAGTTCCCAGGAACAGGTGAAGGGGCTTTTGTGGTGATAGGAATTTAGTTTATTTGCTAGATAAGCATTTTGTTTAGCACTAAAAACATGAGATTTGTTTATCTGTGCCTGGTGGTGATGGTATGTTCCTTAAATCCTAGTACTTGGAAGGCAAAGATGAACATAATATAGTTCATCAGTTTCTGGGAGTCTAAGAAAAGTGGCACATGTATCTATCCCAGCATTGAAGAGATTGAGTTAACATGGGCAAACCCTTATCTCAAGCTTTTAGATGCTTGTTTGCTCAAGACAGGAACCAGAGAGATTGCTCAATGGAGTGGTAAGAACCAGGACAAATGGGAATTCAAGGTAATCTGAGACCATCTCAGAAGTGCTCAACTACATAGATGTACTTGTGAGATCTGAAAAACTAGGGCCTAGTATTTGAGAATACTGGGTACATGAACACTGCCAGGGAGAATAGAAGGAAATGAGTAAGCATGGGATAAGCATATGAACTAAGTGCTGAAGTAATTCTTCAGTGCTAGGCCTCCCAGAACTACTAATTGCAAAGCCACTTTCCTGGCAATACTGTACAATTTCCACCAACTGGGTCTTCTATACTACTGTTTTTGGTTTTTTGTTTTTTTTTTTTTCTTCAGAGCTGGGGACCGAACCCAGGGCCTTGCGCTTCCTAGGCAAGCGCTCTACCACTGAGCTAAATCCCCAACCCCTTCTATACTATTAACTTCCAGCACTGAAAATCAGACCCGAGGACTTCATACATGGGAGACTAGTTTTATCAACTGAGCTCCATCGTTAGTTCCAGGCAGCTTAATTAGTGACATCTCCATTTAATTCATCCCCAACGTTTGGGGTTGGAGGGGGACCTCAGGTAGTAAATCAACATGGAAGGACTGTCTGTACAAGCTACATACTTTGCATGAACCTTGGGTTCATTTTCTTAGCATCATAAAAGTTTGAGAAATATCACACACCAACTAAAAACTTCCTAGTTACTCCAGGCTGGTTAAGGAAATAGCGAAAGGACACAATGCCAGGTTCTATTTCTTAAGGTGAGGAAAGAACATGAGTGCAAACAAGTGTTCTTCCTGTTAGAAAAACGATCAGAGATCCCTATGCAAGGCCATCAGTAGTCTATTACAATACCTTGTATGCATTAAGCTAGACTTAGTTTCCCCATTCTCAGGCCTAACCTGTGCAACTGAAAGACCCTACCTTGGTCTATAACTAGATTCCAAAATAAAGGGTGAAGGAATAGAGGGACAGTAGAGATTTAAAAAAATTGAATAGGGGCTGGAGAAATGGCTCAGCAGTTAAGAGCACTGACTGCTCTTCCAGAGGTCCTGAGTTCAAATCCCAGCAACCACATGGTGGCTCACAACCATCTGTAATTGGATCTGATGACCCCTTCTGGTGTGTCTGAAGACAGCTACAGTGTACTTAAATAGAATAAATCTTTAAAAAAAAAAAAGGATGAATAGAAGAGGTGATGGTAGCCAGAACATGTCAAATACAGAGAATGCTAGCAAACCATTGAACTGAGAGTGGGGGGTCCCAGTTGGAGGAATTAGAGATAAAGGAGCTGAAGGGTCTTGCAACTCCATAATGACAAAACCAACCAGAGCTCCCAGAGACTAAACCACTACCCAAAGAGTACACATGTACTGACCCATGGCTTCTGCTGCCTATGTAGCAAAGGATAGCCTTACTGGGCACCAATGGGAGGAGAGAGCCCTTGGTCCATCCCATCCCTCCCATGTAGGGGAATGTGGGGAGGAGGGGTGGGGATGGGGGCTTAAGTCCAGGAAACCTGGAAAAGGCATAACATTTGAAATGGAAATAAAAAAATTCAATAAGATGTGACAAATATAAGGAAACAGAAAACCTCAAGGCTTATGACTCAGCCATGGCTTAGTTACCATTCACTAAGCTGATTTATACAAAAGTAAGCCATCTGGCTTCCCTATTTAGTAGTAGTATTCTGATGCCAGTGGTGCTGAAAAAACTTGCTGGCTACAAATAGGAATGAATTATAAGAACTACCTTGTGGGTTTATTAGTACCTGATCACCCTAGTTACTCGGAATTGACTTGAGTTCTATATTGCTTTACCTCTACTGTGAATTTGAAAATTCTAAAAGCAGGGTACAGGACCTTAAATCCAATAGATTTCAAACTGTCAACTCACTCCTAGATGCCTTTAGATAAATTTTATGTGCTTTCCTTTCTTCAAAGAAAAAAGTCAATGCTTAAAGTACGTCTGTTAATTCAGGTACACTGCTTCAAAGAGTACAAAGCACACAGCAAGCACATGGGTTCAGCTCTATTCATTGTGGTAAAATTCCTTTTCCTAGAGAGCAACTCGACTTAAAAACGACTATTATGGGGTTGGGGAGAAGGCCCTGGGTTCGGTCCCCAGCTCTGAAAAGAAAAAAGAAAAAAAAATGACTATTATAAGCCAGGTAGTGATGTCCCATTCCTTTAATCCCAGGAGGCAGAGGCTGGTAAATCTGTCAGCAAGGCCAGTCTTGTCTACACAGAGAAATCCTGTATAAAAACTAAAAGCACCTCAAATCTTGGGATTCAAATTCTTCTCTTTTACCTTGGATCCTGTAAGCTATAATTTTAAAGAACTTAAAAGGGGGTAAAATGTAAAGGGAAAAACAACTAAGCCTGGAGATATATATGTAATGACAAAACAGGCTGAAACAGGGACCACCATGAGCTTGAGGCCAGCCTGGGCTGTACTGTGAAAGCCTCTCTCAAAATCATTTCTCTCCCAAAAACTGTCCTTTGCACAGACAATAAGCCTGTAACAGCCTTCCCCCGTAGCTGCACAGCATCTGGACTCCTCAGAGCTCAGAGTGAACATGCTCAGAATCTGGCTCTGAAGGATGAGGATCGGAAGAATCTGTGTTTGAAGCACTTGACTCATCAACTGGTTCAAATGGTCGCAAGTTTGCATATGTCACCTCTTGGGCTAATTGCTCTAGGGAAGGGCGGCCAAATAGCAGGTTTCGAAGTGAAATTCGAGTCATCAGGAAGCTGAAAGAGAAGTAAATACCCCACTCCAACCAAAGTCCTCAGGAAACATTTGTCTTAGACCCCTTCACCTGGGGGCATAGACAAACTACCCAAAACAGCCTTCCACATCCCAACTGCAATCAGACCATACTCTGAACCCTGACAAGGTTCTAGGGTAAAACAAATAGCCATGGAAAGGCTAAGATAAACAGAGGCAGAAGCAAGGTGAAGAGGAAAAGATCCCTAAGATCTGTCACACTAGACACCTGATGGCAATGGCAAACACTCCTGTGACTGAAACCTACCTGCGTCGAAAGACATACAGCTTCCGCAGCACAAAGCGGAGGAAGCGCTCATGCAAAGGGCTATTTCGCCTTCGTTCAATTTCTTGGAGCTTCCTCTGCCGTCTCAGAAAGGTTTGGACCAGAGGTGTTGGCTCAGGGCCCCCTTTTACTTCCCCTTCCAAAAGAGGCTGAAGTTCTGGAGGCAGGGGCCCTGTTTCTGTAAGAAGACAGCAAAATGGATCCAATGAGAAGGACCACTCTCATTCAGAAAGCCCACTTCCATCAACTTTGCGTACATGCTTCGATCCTATAACCCTGACTTCTAAAACCAGGTTCTCTCTCTCTGTCCAAACCTTCATGCACTCACCACTTCCGTTCTCCACCTTCTCCTTTAATTCTTGCAGATATGCTAGGTCTTGCTCCAGTGCGACCTCTGTAGTGTTGACATAGACGTACATGTAGCAGGAAGGACTAGATGATACAGTATAGACTTTATGGTACTCTCCAGCAGGCAACTGGCAAGGGAACACAGGACACAGTCCATTCTAACTTCCCTAGTTAGGCTATGGCCTCCCTACTCTAATCCTGCTGGTGATCTCTTTCCCTGTGCCTTGGGAGTCTGAGTTCCAGCCTCACTGTGTAGTCCAGGCTGGCCTGGAGTTCTGTCTTTCTGCCTCAGCCTCCCAAGCCCTGAAATTGACAGACATATGGTGCCCTAAGGAAGCCCTTGCTTTCTGAGCCTCCATTACACCACAGCACTGGTGGAGGGTTTTTTTGATTGTAATAAATGAACCCTGCTCACCTAAATTTCTAAAGTTCTTACTTTGTGGTACTAAATCCCCAGCCCCGCTATCACTGCTAACCCCAGAAAATACCTGCATTTTCTCTCCTTCTCGAAGAGTCTGGTTTTTCTGTTCTGCCACCAATTCCACAGTGACTTCTCCCTGCAGCAGCTGGATGCTGGTGTTGCCCAGGTCTTCACTCACAAAATTCTCCAAGTGAAGCCCTGCCAGGAGCGAGAGCGTTCACCATCCACCCCACCTCACCAGCTCAGCACAGCACACCTTTACCACCATCACTTCTGAGTCCCCTCCCTACCCCAGCATGTGCAATGCCTCTGTGGTCAAGGAAGCCAAAGAAAGAAAGCAACATCTCCCCTGGCTTTCCCCCATACCAGGGAAATCTGCAATGAAGACCACCTCAGTGTGGTTGTCCAGACTGCTCTTAATGTCTTGTAACTTGGTCCTCCAGGGAGATAAGTCCATCAAGAGTGGCTGCACCCAAGGCGTGCGCCGGAAGGGGGACCACACGGCCTGCACGATGTCCACGCGAGGGTCAAAAAGCCTTAAAAAAGGAGACTATGTTCTGAGGAGGCAATGGCCACCCACCCACCAGGCTTCTGGTTCTGCTCCTTTCATCACTGAACCCACTGAGGGAATAAGATTTCCCAAAAGGAGAAAGGCCTGTTTGTCAGATGTTATTACCAGTCCGTGGCAGAGGGGAGGGGAAAGAATGTGAGTTAGTGGCCACCTGAGGAGAAGGCAGTGTTAACAGTGTCTGAAAGAACAGTTCACTTTTCTCCAGGACGATGGTGCCCCCTGCTGGCCCACAACCAGATCAACCCCGACATGCACTACACAGAGAGAGCCTCATAAAAAGCAGACAACTGGGAGACTTCAGCTTTTCATCTTGGCAAAAAGAACTGTGCTTCATCTTCCCGTCTCTGCTCCCCTTGCCCACCTCTGCTGGAAGCGGTCATTGATGGAGACCCAGATATCAAAGTAGATCTGGGGCTCAGTGACATTGTACTTGGGAAGCAGGAGGCTCAGGCAAGTGGCATATTGCTTCAGCATGTCTGCATGGTCCTTCCAGCGCCGGCTCTGTGTGAATACCTGCCCCAAACCCCCATATTAGTCCCACTTTGTCACTGTCAACCTCCAAGACATGCACTGCCATTAACATAAGCATATCTGCCTGCTGCCTAAATTGACCAGGAGGGGAAAAAAGGAAGCTGTCTCCAGTAGTGAACTTTTCATTGCTAAATATTTACTTACCTTTCCAAAGCATAATCTTAACTCAAAACAATGTCAAACTGTTTCATACCTATCCACAGAGTGAGTGAGTGAGTGTGTGTGTGTGTGTGTGTGTGTGTGTTTATAAAAAAGTTCAGGGGTTGGGGATTTAGCTCAGTGGTAGAGTGCTTGCCTAGGAAGCGCAAGGCCCTGGGTTCGGTCCCCAACTCCGAAAAAAAGAACCAAAAAAAACCAAAAAAAAAAAAAAAAAAAAAAGTTCAGCACTAGACATAATGGCTGAAACAGGACCAGCCTGGGATATATAGAAATATCCTGACTTATTAATTAAAAATAGGGTCTGGGGGCTGGAGAGATGGCTCAGAGGTTAAGAGCACTGAATGCTCTTCCATCGGACTTGAGTTCAATTCCCAGCAACCACATGGTGGCTCACAACCATCTGTAATGGGATCTGATGCCCTCTTCTGGTGTGTCTGAAGACAGTTACAGTGTGTACTCATATACATTAAATAATAAATCTTAAAAAAATTATTAAAAAAAAAATAGGGTCTGGTGAGATGGTTCACCAGGTTAAAATACTTGCCATGAAACCCTGATGACTTGAGTTAAATTATCAGAACTCACAAAGTTGTAGAAAGAACTCCACAAGGTTGTCTTTACGTGTCTGTCACACACACTCACACACACACACACACACACACACACACACACACACAAATTTTTTAAAAATTATGAAAAGTTCAGGGATGAGGATGTAGCTCACTGTTAAAGTATGTGCTCAAATATGTGCTAGGCCCTGGGTCCAGCACAAAAAAAAGAAAGAAAGAAAGAAAGAAAGAAAGAAAAAAGAAAGAAAGAAGGTTCCATCTGGTTTTAGAGAAAGTGCAGAGACCCAGATTTGTTTTACTTTATGGTGTAGGACCAAATAAGGTCCCAAAGCCCAGGGGGCTCTGAAGAACCGGCAGCATCAGATGTCTCACCCCAGGGTTAAGGTAGCCCAGCTCTCCAGTGAGGCCATCACGGTAGGTGATCTTTACATGCTGGTGGGAGCGGGAGTGCACCATCATGTCCCAGGAATAGCCATACAGCCCATTCGTCCAGTTGTTGTAACCCTGGGAAGGCAGAGCACACAGCATCGGCTTGATGCTTCTCAAGCCAGCCTCACCCCCCAAGAAGAAGACTACAGAACCAAGCCCTTCCTTCCCTAACCCTGCCACGTCTGCCATGTCTGAGCCCAGCCTCAGTGGCAAGTGTAAGGATCCTACGAACCTGCGTGAGGAAATGGGAATAGGGCAGGAAGAGCTGCTCCAGAAGGTAGAGCAGGGTGAAGACAGCTCCCAGATGGTGGCGTAGGCCTGGCTTTTGACCAGCTTTCGCCCGGGCCCTCTTATACACACAGGAAGCACTAGGCCGAGGAGCAGCTTTGGCAGGCAGCAGCTCTTGCAGCCTTTTCGGGCATCGGGCTACCAGCTTCCGAGGCCATTCAGCTGAGCAGAAGAGAGGGCTGCTGGCCAGCATGACATAGGGGAACATACCTAGGAGAGTAGAAGGAAACAGTAGTGTGGTCAACACCAGTCACACTCCCTACCACCACCCCTTATGGATACCTCTGAAGTATTTTACTTTAATGGAATTTTGTCTTTGTTTTCTTGAGACAGTCTCATGTAGCCTAGGCTGGCCTAGAATATGTAGCCTCGACCTAACCCTTCTCACTCTACTTCTTAAGTGCTGGGACTAGAGGTGAATACCATCCCAAAGTGGTTTTCTGTGACAATGGGGATGGAACTCAGGTCTTTGTGCATTCTAGGGAAGCACTGTAGCAGCTGGGCCGCATCCTGGACCTAAAAGAAATGCTTCACTCTTCCTCCCACAGACCCTCCCTATGCAGCACGCTGCACCCAGAGCTCCCACTTCACAGTGACTACGCAGGATCAGACAGCTCCTGCACCCAGCACCACCTCCTGCCTGCAGACCACCGTCCCCCATTGTTTCCCACAGCCCTGCAGTCACCGCTCCGGTCACCGCTCCCTACCAGCTGCCAGCACTGACCTATACTGAAGAGCTGCGAGTTCATGCAGTGAAAGTAGGACACGAAGACGAGGCCAATGGGTCTGGAGGCATCGAAGAAGAGCAGGAAGCCAGCCGAGAGGTCAAGGAGAAGCCCACACCAGTGTACCACCAGCAGGCTTGTCAGCTCCTCCGACAACACTAGCCTGCAGTGACAGGGACAAAAGGCCAGGGCCAGTCAGCTGGATCACCCAGTAGCCAGAGCACAACAAGCATCAGGTGCTTCATCGACCTGTCCCTGACAAAGGACCTGCCCACCAGTGGGGTACAGCTAAGCCATATGCAGCCACGAGAATGTCCTACACTGGACATTCCAACCCCTTGACATTTTCAGGCGTCCATTTTTTTCTCCAACATCCCCTGTACACAGAGTAAGGCCCAATCTCCTGGGATAAAGCTGATTGGAAAGTATGTTGGAGGAAGCTGGCTCCTCATGGACATCATAGAGCAGAAGCATGAAAAGGTGAGCTGGGGCACGGCACACAGGGCTTGCCTAGCACGCATGAGTGATAGGTCTGCTCCCCAGTGTTCCACAAAACGGGGTGTGGTGCACACCTGTAACCCTAACACTTGGGAGGCAGCGTAGGAAGATCAGAAAGTTCAAGGTCATCCTCAGGGAGCTGGAGGCTCCCCTGGGAGAGATGATACCTTTTCTCAAAAGAAAAAGAACAGGCTCATTTTTAAGTTTGACTGTTTTGCGCTGGTGGCGTGGTTAAATACTAAGCCTAGAAATCTGAGTTTGATCTCTGGCCCCCACGAGGTGGAAGCAGAGAAGCAACTCTTACACACTGTCCTCTGCCTCCACACACAGGCCATGGCACATGTGTGTAAATGTGTCTATAAACAATACAGATAGAGACATGTAAAAATGAAAATGTGAAAAAGAGCGACTGGTTGAATAACAGGTCAAAGTTCAGAGTGTGGGAAAGAACAAATGAGGAAGACTCGGGAGGAGGGAAAGATCATAGATGATGCTTTGTCAAACTGTCTGCCCACAGAAGACTGCAGCCACACTGCCTTTAATCCTAGCAGAGGCAGAGGAGCACTGAGTTCGAGGCCAGCGAGGTCTACATAGTTAAAGTCCACACCAGCCAGGGCTACATAGTGAGACCCGGTCTACAAAAAATTAAAAAGCAAGAAAAAAAAGAAAAAGAGTTGGATCAGGGCTGGGGTGCTTGTTTTATATGCATGAGACCCCAGGTTCAATCCCCAGTACTGACAAAAAATGATAAAAAAAAATTAAAAGGAAAGAGCAAGAGATGGCTCAGCGGTTAAGAGCACTGACTGCTCTTCCAGAGGTCCTGAGTTCAATTCCCAGCAACCACATGGTGGCTCACAACCATCTGTAATGAGATCTGATGCCCTCTTCAGGTATGTCTGAAGACAGCTAATAGTGTACTTATATGTAATAAATAAATAAATCTTTAAAAAATCTAAAAGGAAAAGGGTTGACAAGGCAAGGACACAAGCAGTTCCCACTGCACCCAAGGTAACTATGCTGGGTGCTGCTGGGTGCTGCTAGGTGCTGCTGGGTGCTGCTGGGTACTCCTGGGTGCTGACCAAGTGTACTGCTACTGTCGACTTGCACAAGCTGAAGTCATCAAGAAAGAGAAAACCTTAACTGAGGGATTGCCTCCAACATTCTGCCTATCAGAAAGTCTTTGGAGGTATTTTCTTGATTAATGAGTGATGTGGGAGGACTCAGTCAACCAGGCACAGTGTCGTGGGCGGTGCCGGGTGATATAAAAAAGCAGGGTGACACGGCCGGAGAAATGAGCCAACAGTTAAGATTACTGGATGCGGGGTTGGGAATTTAGCTCAGTGGTAGAGCGCTTGCCTAGCAAGCGCAAGGCCCTGGGTTCGGTCCCCAGCTCTGAAAAAAAGAAAAAAAAAAAAAAAAGATTACTGGATGCTCTTCTAGAGGACCCAGGCTTGAATCCCAGCACCCACCTGGTGACTCAAAACTGTGACTCCAGTCCCAGAGAATCTAACGCCCTCTTCTAGACTCCATGAACATCAGGTACACACGTGGTGCACAGACATACATGCAGGCAAAAGAGTTACACACATAAATAAAATTAATTTTTTCTTTTTAAAACAGAAAAAAGTGAGCAAGCCAGTATGCAGCACTCCTCCATGGCCCCTGCATCAGTTCCTGCCTCCAGATTCCTGCTCTGCTGAGTTCCTGCCCGGGTTTCCCACGAAGATGGCCAAGGATTGGGATGGACTGGATGTGTGCCCAAATAAACCTTTTCCTCCAAAAGTTAGTTTTGGTCATGGTCTTATCATAGCAAGTGAAAGTTTAATGCTTTCAATTAATTAATTAATTAAGTCACCTAATTCTGATTCCTTTCTCTTTCTGACCATCTACAGCACAGAATCTCCAAGATGCAGTTAGGCCTCCATCTTTCAATATCATTACTCCGTATTTGGCTGAGTAAGGAGGTAAGGCAAAAGTCAGACACATGTTACACAGACCTGACAAATGAGTCACCCACTCAGTGACTGCCCCAGAATGACCTCTGTGCTGACTACTCACTTGAAGGGACTAAAAAGCCAGTGCCGGGACAAATGCTCCATGGAGTAGCCCTCAACCCAGTCAGCATCCAGCTTTTTCACACCCGCAATGAAATACACAATGAAGATCTGCAAACAAAAATGCAGCATGAATGTTTATGCAAACAAAGAACCCGTCTTTCTGCAGGAAGGCTGCGATTAAAGGCACTTGTTGCTCTAGCAGAGGACCGAGGTTTGGTTCCCAGCACCCACATGAGGCAGCTCAGAACTTCCTGTAACTCCGGTTCCAGGGCACCTTTGTCTGGTCTCTGTAGGCACTGTATGCACGTGATATACATGTAGACAAGCAGACATATGCACACACACACTAATAATAATATTTTTTAAGATTAGGTCTCACTATATAGTCCTGGCTAGCCTATTTCCTGAGTACTGAGATTAAAAGTGTGTGTAACCATGCCTGGCTATATAAATAAATAATTCTTAAAAACAAGGAAGAATAGCTGGGCAGCAGTAGTGGCATAAGTCTTTGATCCTAGCATTCGAGAGGCAGAGCAGGTGAATCTTTGAGTCTGAGGCCAGCCTGGTCTACAGCGTGAGTTTCAGGACATCCAGAGCTACAGAGAGAAAGCCTGTATCAAAACAACAAACAAACAAACATCACAAACCAAAGTAAGAATGTAGGGAGGCAGAGGGCCTCTGACCACTGCTGACCATAACAGCTCACAGGGAGCCCCTTCTCCATTTTGAAATCCTGTACCTTGGCTGGAAGGTGCACAGTGGGTAAAGCATTCTCCACAAATGCATGAGGGCCCAAGGTTAATTCTCAGGACCCAGGTAAAGTAAAGCAAAGTACTATGTATCTGTTCCTACAGCTCCTAAAGTGAGACAGACACAGGGGAGTCCCTAGAATCTCATAGGGCAGCCTCAAACCAAAAATGTAGACTCTGTGCATTTTGTAGACAAAAACGTAAATCAAGGTGGAAGGTACACACGTATGTGTACACACACACACACACACACACTTCCATACCTGGCCACGCAGGACTGTGTAGTTCCAAAGGGGCACGTGAGCATTCTTCTTTTGGGCACTCAGCAGGCCATCCACAGACCTATAAAAAGGAGGTAAAAACATCAAGAAAGGCCTCTTAGTCCAGCCACATTCCTGCCCTACAGTTAGGGCAGTCCTGTCTACCTTGGAAATAGCTCTCGTGCTCTCCCTGATTCTCTAAGCTATTCTGAGGCCCTCTTGAAACACATGAGTAAATTTTCCCAAGACGTTATATCGAGAAGGGAGTCTCTCATATCACAGATTGCCCTCAAACTCACCAGGTAGCTGAAACTAGCCTTGAACTCCCGATCTCCCTGCCTCGACTTCCCAAGAGCTAGACTTACAGGGGTGTGCACTGGAATGAGTGCACGGCAACAGTGATCACTATTAAGGCCATGAGAGAACTCTACTACAGATGCTCTGTACCTTATAAGGTATTATCCCAATAAACCCATTACAAGCTGAAAATAGCCTTAATTTAAAATGTATTTGATATACATAACCTACTAAATATCACACATGGCCTATACACTATGTTAAATGCGCTCAGAGAAAATTACAATAGCCCACAGTTGGACAAAATCATCCAGGACAAGGCCTACTTTCTAATAAAGGGTTGACTATTTTAGTGAATACTATGCCAACTAAGTAAGTAGATATGCTCTTGCCACTCTAGCTCTCATCACTCTAGCTCTCACCACCTCTAGCTCTCACCACCAACCCTGAAGTTGAACCATTAAGTCAGAGACTGTCTATCGTAAGTCATAAGAATAAAAACTTCAGAGTTTGGAGCCAGTATTATCTAGATGCAATGAGAGCCTGACCCAAAACAATGCACACATACAGCGTTTTCTACTAGCTCACTCTTCAGTGGGTCCCAGTGAATCAGATCAAGTTCAGAGTTACACTAGAAGTGACACGAAGGAACAAATTTCAGAGAGTTTGAAAAACCTACAGGGGTGGGCGGGAGAAATGCCTCAGGTAGGCAATCAGGTCAATTCCTGAAGCCCACAAAAAGGTGGGTTATCTTCTGACCTCTACGCAGGGACCACGGCATGTACACCCTTGTTCCCCTGTATCATGTGCTCCCAACCCAACGCAGTAATAACACATTCAATTAAAGAAGAATGCACTGGGCGTGGTACACACACTCAGGAGGCAGAGCAATCAGATCCCCATGATAATAAACTCATGGCCAGCCTGGGCTACACAGCAAGTTCTAGGACTACATAGTAAGACTGTGTCTTAAAAAAAAAAGATATCAACAATAAAATCACAGACCAGGGGACTGGAGAGATAGATGCTGCTCTTTTACAGGACCTAGGTTCAAGTCCCAGCACTCACGAGGCAGCTCACAACTGCCTGTTAACTCCAGTTCCAGGAAACCCAGTGCCATATTCTGACCCCCACAGGCACCAGGCACACACATACACACAGGTGAGCTAAATATACATACACATGAAATAAAATTAAAACACACACATGAAGATTCATACACATATGCATATATACATGCAAATATACATACACAGTGCAATATCTTTTTTATTTTGAATTGGCATTTTAAGACAAGGTCTTACTTTATCGTCTAGACTGGTCTGGAAGTTACCATGTAACCCAAGCTACATTCCTTATGTCTCTGCCTGCGAGTAAAGGTGTGCACTATCACATTCAGCTATACAGTATAAGACAATAAAAACAAAACAAAGAGGGTGGGGATGGGGAAGCCGCCAGAGACTCTGAGCACTTGCCTAGCATGTGTAGGGCCCCGAGTTTGATCCCCACCTTCACAGGGGTAAAAAATGAAAAATAAACTTAAATACTCCTCAGCAAAACAGTGCAGAGCACAAACTAACATTTATAAAATTGGACGCCAGGATCCAGTGCTAGAGGACTCTTGACTTTAAATTTTATCCTGAGAGAGAATGGAGAAGACAGGCTACTAACACCAGATTTCCTGAGGCAGAAACCAGGCAGGTTGTGAAAAAGTTAGGGAGAGTGTAGCTGCCACCGTGGTCAAAAGCAAGGACAACCAAGCCCCATTTGTCTGCTCCCTGCTGTGTGAACATAGCCATATTCTTTATTTCCCCAGGACTCACTTCTTCAGCTCCAGGGAGCTCACATATATTCGTTTTGAATCGAGGTCTCATTTTATGTGAGACCCAGGCTGGCCACCTTGTGCAGGGAATAAGCACCTAAACCTGACTCTTTACAGGGTTTTGATGAGGAAAAAAGTGTAAATACGCCTGCTATATACAAAGCCCTGAGTTTAAGGTAACTTTTCAAAATGTCTGAAAGTCACAGAAATGGAACTGGGAGGTGAGAGATGCCTGACAAAGCAACCTCTTAATTCTCTACGGTCAAAGTGAGAGAGCCTGAATTGGTTTCAAATTTGACGAAGGCAAGGACTGGGGACGGGGCATGTAGCCTGGTAGTGGTGGACGTGCTCAGCACGCAGGAAGTCAGGAGCAATCCCCAGCCCAGGTGCACACATTCGGAGCTTTATGGGAGAGACTTATGTGCCTCAGTGGTGAACCACCTCCATCTAGCTCACTGTGGCCCCAACACCCCAACTCACTCGACAGTGGGAACAATGTCCTTAAGGTCTCGGGCCCCACCACCCTTGCTCCAAGTCTTGTCCCCACCTCCCCTGACAGATGGTCACCTAGGCCAGAGATGGAGTGGGTTACTTTCTCCTAGGACAGCACTGCAGAGCAACCCTGCTGGCCCCTGTCCTTTTGGTTTCTGCTATCATTTCCACCTCACAGCAACTTCTGTGTTTGGCTATAATTCTGCCTCTCTGGGCTCACACACAGAAAGTAAAGTCTGCACCCCTGGAGTATCTGAAAACAGCTATGTTTGGCTTTAGTCTTCTCAGGAGTGGATCTATCAGGGTACCTGGAGAGATAGGAAAACAGTGAAGGTGTGGGATGGACACTTTCCTATGTCCCTGCAATCTGCCAACTTGCTGGTCCGTCCCCTTCCCAAATCCATCCAAGGCAGGCAGCTGAGCAGGGAAGGGCGCTTACCATCAAGCCTACTGGCGTGAACTGGACACCCCCCCCCCAGAACCTATAGGGAAGGAGAGAACAGGCTCCCCCAAATCCATCCAACCATACTTTGCAAAACTTGGTTAAAAATATGTCTATTGAGCCAGCATGATGGCTCACACCTGTAATTCCAGCACTCGGGAGGCTAGTACAGAACGGCAAGTTCAAGGCCAGCCTAGACTACACAGTGAGTTCTAGACCAGCCTGAGATACAGGAATACAAAGCCCACCTCCTCCTTCCCCAAAAACCAAAACACCAATAAAAATTGTGCCCATGGGACAATTTCTAGGCCTTCCCTGGGCCCCAATCTCTCTGTAAGCACCCTGACCAGACACACCTTCCCTCTCTTTCCCGAGGCTCTACGTACCAGTAGTGGTTTGCATCCATGAATGTCAACTGAAAGGCCAACAAACCATACAGATAGGAGTGATTGTTCCACGATGTCTTGTCCAGGAGAAACACGTACCAGTATGGTAGCAGGAATAACATACAGCTTAGCCGGTACCACAGGCCCAGCATCATGCCCAGTGCCCCTGGGGATTTGTGAGGACAGGGTTCAGGTCAAAGTGTCACCATAGGCCCAGCTTCCCTGGGACTGAAATTAAGAAAAGTCAGCAGGCCTTTTACAATCAGGCAGAGAACTAAATGGGAGAAGAGCTGTGGGGTTCGTATGATCCACGGGTGAGCAGCAGGAAACTGAATCGCAGCAGACATGATACAGGCATGCAACGGCTTGGCTCACTAGCATGCTTCCCTGGCTCAGACTCCCAGCACCCAGCTCCCCTCACCCAGAAACATGATGGTGTAGACGAGATACATCCAGTCAAGTGGCAGTGGGCGCAAGGCATCCAGCAAGGGGAAGCGGCACACATCCAGCCCATCCAAGTATTTTCGGTCCAGGGAGCTAAGGCCCCGTTCCTGGGGGATGTCCAGCAGCATCAAGAATGCTATAAAGGCAGGCAGGAGAAGACAACTGTTAGACATCCACTAAGGAAGCAAGACACAGCTCTAAGCGTGCCCAGCCCCATGCCTGAAGTTTAGGACCAGCCTGGGCTACACAGTAGCAGACCTACTATACGCACTGAGCCTATTTTGTACTAAGCACCATGCTCGTTGAGTGGTGTAACAAATCCTAAAGCTCTGTGGGTCAATTCACACCCGTAACAATCACGGTCAGGGGGCTGGGGATTTAGCTCAGAGCGCTTACCTAGGAAGCGCAAGGCCCTGGGTTTGGTCCCCAGCTCCGAAAAAAAAGAACCAAAAAAAAAAAAAAAAAAAAATCACGCTCAGACCCTGTGCTGGCGTGCAGAGGTTGGAGGGGTCCCCAACTGAGCAGCCATAAGGACTGCAGTTCAATCCCGGCATTCACATAACAAGCTGGGAATCCTGAACACATCTTTAATGGCAGCAGTGAAAGGGGTAGAGGCGGGAGGCTTGTTGGCTCACTGGCTCCCCTGCTGGCTGAAAAACTGCAAGACCCAGGGGCTCAGGCAGAGGTTCTGCCTTATAGAAACTAGAGGATTGTGACAGAGGTCATTTTCTGGCATCTGTGCTCGTGTTCAGGCTTCTACCTGCTCACACACATGTGCATATAATCACAAACACACACACACACACACACACACACACACACACACACACACACACGCAAATATACATATGTGTGATAATTATATCTATAACACTAATAAATAAATCTTAAAAAAAAAACTTCACAAGCCAGGGTTCCTAATACACCTTCAGTCTGGCACTAGAGAGGTAGAGGCAAGCAGATCTCTGTGAGTTCTAGGTCAACCTGGTCTACATAGTGAATTGCAGGGCCATCCAGGGCTGTACATCCAGGACAGTGAGACCCTGTCTCAAAAAATAAAAACAAACAACAAACAAGACAAACAATAACAAAATCTCCCAGGGTAGCAGATAGGAGTAAATAAGACCTAGATATAAAACACTATAGAAACGTAGGGTTCAAGTAGTTACATCATAAAGATACACCCTACTGAGCTGTAAAAAGTATTCCAGGGGGACCTTCCTAACATTTTTTTTTTTAACCTCCTGACACACCCAGGAAAGCAGTGGTATTTGGTCAACACACTAAGACAAATACGGGACACTCAGGTCTGGAAACCAACTTAGGTTCAGGCAGGATTTCTCAATCCCGGGAGCAGCGCATTAGCCAGCCGGTTAATTATCTCTAGGGATATTTACCCATTCCTTACAAGACATCTAGTGTAACCCGGTACCAGCACAAACTCCAGCAACCACCTATCTCTTCTCTCCTCCAAAAGTCCTGACAGCTAAAAAGGTCTCCCGGTTGCAAAATGGCCCAGCTGGAAACTACTGGACTTTAAAGCACATCTTGGCACATCTGCGACCCAGTGAGTTGTTACCCTGGCTGTTTCTATGAATTGCTTAGTGTAGCTTCTGGGCAGCTTCTTCGTGACACAAACAAAATGTGCCCCTTGTCAGGTGTGACGGCGTTTGTAATCCCAGCATTCAAGAAGCAAGAGGAGCACTTAAGAGGCCAGACAGGCCTGGTCCACGTAAGGAGACCATTTCCAAAGCCAAAGAGAGCTGGGGAGATTACTCAGTTGGTAAAAAATCAAAGTTCTTGCCGCGAGTGTGAGGGGCTGAGTTCAGATCACTGGCAATCAACGTCCAAAGCCTGGCATGGCAGCTGTCAGTCAGTCTCCACGCAGTGGAGGCTGAGACGGGATGGCTTGCTGGCCAGCCAGTCCACCTCAACTGGTGAGCTCCAGGTTAAGGACAGAGAGACCCCATCTCAAAAAACAAGATGGACAGTGGCTAAGGAAGACAGCTGACACTGACCTCTGACCTAAACACACCATACACAAGCATGCGCACATGAGCACACAGGCATGCGCACGCAGGCATGCACCTGCTCCTCTACTTCCTGTCCAAAGCATTTCTGAACACTAACCCCTAACTGCAGGTGACAAGGCCAGGTATTTCTAAACTTCCAAAGAATCCTTCCATGACTCCAATCCCTTCAGCTCTGAGGAAAAGAGAGCATCGAAGAAGTAACTAAGAAATGGGCAGCTAGAGAGAACAGCTCAGCCGGTAAGGGCATGTAACGGGACCAGAGTTCAATTCCCATCACTTTATTAGGTGGCTCACGACTACCTTCAACTCCAGCTCCAGGGGACCCAACTCCTGGCATACAATCGCACACAGTGCCCTGGTTAATCTCTGCCACCTAAAAACAAGCTAGAGGACCTTAACTGAGGGCCTCGAAGGCCCATAAGCATTGATTTGAGAGGGCACAGCCTACTGCGGGTGGTGCCACCCCCAGGCAGATGATCCCTACTGGTAGAACAAAGCAGGCTGAGCAAGCCATGAGGAGCAAGCCAACAGCAACGTTCCTCCACGGCCTCTTCTTCAGTTCTGGTCTCCAGATTCCTGCCCTGACTTCTCTTCATGATGGACTACAACTGGAAGCTGAAACGAACTCATTCTTTTCCAGGTTGCTTTTCATCATGGTGTTTTTATCACAGTAACAGAAAGCAAACTATCACACACATCCACATAAACAAAATAATCAACGATAGATCTTTAAAAGAAATAAGACGGCATTTAATGTCAACCAAAATGTCCTCATCCAGAAAATGGACTTACCAAAGAGAAAACGGAAGACAGCCAGGTTTGCAGGGTCCGTTGGTCGGTTAAGTAGGGTCACGACACTCTGCCAGCTGGATAAATCTGCCCATTCAAACCCAAAAATTTTCGCCATTCGGCTGCCCTGTTTCAGCCCCGATGTCTGTGCAGGCTTGTTTTTCTGTACTTTATCTACAAACCAAGAATTGGTGTAAATAAGTGCGTAGAATAAACGTAGTCCCTACAGCCTAGGATCTCTACCCCACTGGGTTCTCCCACTTATCCAGCTACTGCCAGCTTCTGGGTTCCAGGCCCTCCTCCAGGATCCTCCTACGATCTCCCAACACAGACCACCATCTCTCTCAATAAGCCCCTTCCCCACTAAGACCACCGTCCCTCTTGCCAACCTCTGCCTACCTGAGGCGGGAGCAGCTCGTGCAGAGCCACGGTGGACAGCCATGACTGCAGGGAATAGGTGAACCTCTCTGCAGCCAGGTCCGAATCAGTGGAACCTCCAGACTTAGACTTGCTGTCTTAGGCTCCGCCTCCTCGACACGTAAGCACTCGCGTTGCCTACCGGAAAGCTCCCTCACTGTCGTGAAGGCCGGAACCGCAGCCCGGCACTCAAGCATGGGGGCGTGGGCTAGGTTTGTGGGCGGGGCGATCCTGACCTGAGACTGAGCCCTTAGGTGGGGAAGGTGCGAGGAGCTTTAGGGATGGGCTGCGCAGGAGCGAAGGAGTTTGCTAAATCTAACCTTGACATTGAAAGAAAGGAGTGTTTTCAGAACTAGTGTCTCTATACTAGCTATACATCACATACTTGAGCTTCAACCTCGACGCCTATTTTGTTGTTTTGAGACAGGATCTCTTTCTGTACCTCTGGCTTTCCTGGAACTCTCCTGTGTAGACCAGACTGTCCTCAAACTTACACAGATCCACCAGCCTCTGCTTTCGGAGTGCTGGGACTAAAAGTACTCACCACCATGTTGGGCTTGTCTCCTTTGAGACAGAACTAGCCTCGAACTCCCAGCAATCCTCCTGCCTCTGTCTCCCACATGCTAGGATTACAAAACTAAAAATTATAGAATTATACTTTCCTAATTTCCTTGTGTTTCCCATCAGGAGTCTCCAGGTTTGAACATCTCGTCCCCGCACCCCCTCCCAAAAAATTCGCGAGCGGACTTTTCCACAGATGTGGGCTGGAAAGTTAAAGTGCACTTGGAAGAACGGTCTATGCTTAAGGCTGGTGCGTCAATACTATCTGTACTTAAAAGAATCCCTATCGGGGCTGGGGATTTAGCTCAGTGGTAGAGCGCTTACCTAGGAAGCGCAAGGCCCTGGGTTCGGTCCCCAGCTCCAAAAAAAAAAAAAAAGAATCCCTATCCTGCTAAGACTGAACCCCCTGTGAACTAGATTGTTGGGGGGAGGGCTGCAATGGGAGGATGGGGAGGGGAACACCCATAAAGAAGGGGAGGGGGAGGGATTAGGGGGATGTTTGCCCGGAAACCGGGAAAGGGAATAACACTCGAAATGTATATAAGAAATACTCAAGTTAATTAAAAAAAAAAAAGAATCTCTAGATTCTTTTAAGAGATTTTAAGAATTGAAAACAGCAGGCAGGTAAAACAACTGCTGAGGGAGAGATAACTAGCAAGCGCGGTGGGTCCAGCCATTGATTTTTTATTATTATTCTAACTAGTGCTATAGTAAATATCTGTTTCTGCATATTCTAGGATTTTTTCAAGGTCCCCAGGAGGCTGCCCCAACCAGACACCTCCCATGTTCTCTAGTGGTACCCCTGACGCTGGGTAGCTATGGACCCTGACATGGCCCTCAGCAGTAGCTTAGGCTGGGACCTCACCATGCCCCCCCCCGGGGGGTGGGGGGCTGGCCTCTCAGAGGCTACTCTCCAACCCCCAGTTTCATCTCTCCTCATGATGCCAAACTGCTCCACTTCTTTCTCTACCAACTGTCCACCGCATACTTGCCCATTATGGTGGCTTCTGCTGCAGGCTGGTCATGCAGCTGGGGGGCCCTGGGTGACATCCTGTCTGCACTGCCACAGTGTAGTGGCAAGCAGGTATCTGCAGCCTGCCTGTGCTGTGCACAGGAGGGTGGGTCTGTGGGTGACAAGGTTCTGCTCGTCTTCCTCTTCCCTTGCTGCAGAGTGGCGGTAGGCAGGGCTCTGTGTGTCTGTGGCCTGCCTGTGCCTTTGGATACACGATGTGGCGGGTCTCTGTCTTCCTCCTCTCTAGATTTGATTTATGCCGTAGGCATAAAACAGTTTTGGCCACCAAGCCAGGCATCATGCATGTTAGGATGAACAAAGGACTGCTCTGTCCCAGACGACTCCACCAACAAAATTTCTCTGCCCATTGCCAGGGTCGGTTTGGTGTTTTTTTTTTTTTTTTTTTGGTTGGTTGGTTGGTTGCGTGTGTGTGTGTGTGTGTGTGTGTGTGTGTGTGTGTGTGTGTGTAAGATGCTGGGGATCAAACCTAAATCCTAGAGTGTTCTAGGCAAGCACTGTACCACTGAGCTACAACACCAACTTTGAAAGGGTTTTGTTTTGTTTTGTTTTTTTAAGATTTATTTATTTTATTTATACGAGTACACTATGGCTGCCTTCAGACACACCAGAAGAGGTCATCAGATCCCATTACAGATGGTTGTGAACCACCATGTGGTTGCTGGGAATTGAACTCAGGACCCCTGGAAGAGCAGTCAGTGCTCTTAACCACTAAGCCATCGCTCCAGCCCTGAAGGACTTTTTATGATTTTTTTTAAAGATTTATTCATTTATTATATATAAGTACACTGTAGCTGTCTTCAGATACACCAGAAGAGGGCATCAGATCCCATTACAGATGGTTGTGAGCCACCATGTGGTTGCTGGGAATTGAACTCAGGACCTCTGGAAGAGTAGTCGGGTGCTCTTAACCGCTGAGCCATCTCTCCAGCCCATGATTTATTTTTATTAATGTATATATTTGTGTCTGCAAGCCGTGTGTGTGCAGTGCCCACACGGACCAGAAGAGGGCAGCAGATCCCCTATAGCTGGAGTTAAAATGGGTTGGGAGTTCTGTCTTCCAGAGCTGTTTTGGCAGCTGAGCGTCTCTCCAGCCCCTGTTTTGAATAGCTTTGCATTGAGAATATTTTTAAGCCAGGATCTAGGGATGGAGAGAACAAAACAATTTAGAGCACCTATGGTCTTGGAGAAAAACTGAGTTTAGTTCCTAGGATCCCCATTGGGTGGGTCAGGGCTGTCTTTAACTCCAGTTCCTCAGTGATTCCAGGCCTCTGGCCTCTGGAGGCACCTGCAATCATGTGCACATTTCCCCCACGCAGACACAGACACATAACTAAAAGTAATGTAAAATAAATTTCAAAAAATATACATCAATGCTAACTGTGGTGGTACAAGCCTGTAATCCCAACCCTCAGAAGGGGGAGGCCAAGGTGGAGTTAGGAGTTCAAGGTCATCATCCAGTATGTGGTAAGTTCCGGAGCAGCCTATCTAAAAACCAAACCAAAACAAAGAAAGAAAAGACAACATTATCTAGCATACACATATAGAAAGGGGTGTGGATTATTCAAATGCCATTAAAAAGTTGTCCCATGTTTAGGTGAGTTACATCTGAATTCCAGTAGATCCTGGTCTAGCAGGTCTGAGGCCTTGTATTTAACTCACAAGTACTCTACATTTTTGTGGAACATTAGTACCTTTTCGACCCAACCATTAGGTCCTCAAGAGACAGGCCTTCTCAGAGTCAGACACTTCGCAGCAAAGCTGGTGTGAAATAAGACGGTCTTTCCCCAATGCCCAGATAAGAGCCTGGAAGGATGGCTCATTGGTTAAGAACCCTGGCTGACCCTCCACAGGTCTGATTCCCAGCACCCGCACTGGCTCACACCTCTCACAGTTCTAAAGGCTCTGTTGACTTCTTTCAGCCTGTGTAGGCATGATGCAAAGACATGCACACAGGTCAAACAGTCACACCCAGAAAAAAATTAACTCTATTTTTAAAAAGTTTTGGTTTGACTTTTGAGCACACAGTGAGACATGGTAAAGCCAAGTGAAAAGCACAGACTCTCTGTAACACATTAGTGAGGAACTGGACCTTGAACTGCTCTGTGGGGTCTGCCTAGTATTCCTCCTCCACGATGTCCTTCAAGACCTATTGATCTGTTTTCTTGACAAGTCACAATTGTGAAGCATGATGATAGTTCATAAAAGTCTTATTTCCTTTTGATAAAGCATTTCCCAACAGGCTACTCCTTCCAATCGCCTGAAGCTGCATTATAGCAAAAATTCATCAAGCTAGGTAATGGTGGCGCATACCCTTAGTCCCAGCACTTGGGAGTCAGAGGCAGGAGGATCTCTGTGAGTTCAAAACTGGCCTGGTGGGCTGGAGAGATGGCTCATGGGTTAAGAGCACTGACTGCTCTTCCGGAGGTCCTGAATTCAAATCCCATCAACCACATAGTGGCTCAACCATCTGTAATGGGATCTGATGCCCTCTTCTGGAGAACAGAGTACTCACATACATAAAATAAATAAATCTTACAACAACAACAATAACAAAAAAACAAAAACAAAAACAGCCTGGTTTACAGAGTGAGTTCCAGCCAGGGCTACACAGAGAAATCCTGTCTCAAAAAAAACCAACCAAACAAACAAACAAAACCCCACAGTTACGGTGACATTTGTCTTGACATCATAAAGTCAGTGTTCTTCTGTTTTAACTATATTTTAAACGTGTGGGGGGGTGAGGGGTGTGTGTGTGTGTGTGTGTGTGGTGTGTGGGGTGTGTGTGTGTGTGTGTGTGTGGTATGTGCGTGCCTACAGATCCTGTGGGGCTGGGTCACAGGCAGTTATCAGCTGCCCAGTGTGGGTACTGGGAACTGAACTTGGCTTCTCGAAGAGCAGCATTGTGCTTAACTGCTGAGTCATCTCTCTAACCTAACTTCAACTATTTCTAAAGTTCTTTAATCTATCTATCCACTGCTTTGTGATCCGAACCCAGATGATCCCCTAGATACTGCAGGGATCTATAAGGTAGACAATTAAGTACACAGACTGTTTGAAGAATAGACTCAGAGGCATGCCACGTGACAGTACCTTAAAGTAGGTATGACCTGAATTATTGGTGGGAATAACCTGTAAATGCACTCTACGTCGGCATTCCTGTTTTAGTCTTTTTACCTGGCTCTCCTCCTGTTCGACTTCATCTTTGTGAAGTTTGCTTTTGTTAATCTCTGCTCATTCATTCACATGCTCATATGAGAAGACTCAGTTCTTCCAACTTTGGACAAAAGAGCTTTGAGGAACTGCAAAGTAGTTCCCAGAGAACAGCTGCCCAAGATTCAGAAACAAACAAACAAAACATCAAAAAGCAAACCAACCAACCAACCCACCATTTTTTAAAATGCAACAGAAGGTGGCCCGGGAGATAGATGGCTCAGATCGCAGCTCTCGTCTCTCATCATCTCCCATCTCACCAGATGATCATGACTACAGTGATCTCAGAAACACTTGCTGCTCTTGTAAAAGACCAGAATTTGGATCCCAGTGTCCATGTCAGATGGCTCAAGATTTCCTGTAACAGCTCTAGGGGGTGTCCTCTTCTGGCCCCCATAGGTACATGAGTTTATATGTATATACACACACATGCACACATACACACACACTCACAATTAAAAAAATAAAACAAATCTTTTCAAAATGGAATATGTGTATTTGAGGTAAGATGTTTGTAGAGCAAATTTGAGTTTGGATCCCTCACACTCATATGAAAACCAGGCCTGGTTCTGGAGCTTTGAGCTCCTGGTCCTGAAGGATGGAGAGAGACAGATGACAGCCAGGGCTTACAGAATCGAGCCCTGTCTCGAAAAGATCGGGTGGAGGGCTGGAGAGATGACTCAGTGGGTAAGAAAGAGCTCTTACTACTGTTGCAGAAAACCAAGGTTTGCAGCAACCACATGGTGGCTCCCAACCATCTGTAACTCCACTTTCAAGGCCTCCTGGCCCCCTCTTGTGGGCTCCTGGGGCACTGCATGCAACTGGTACACAGACATATATGCAGACAAAACAAAGACATAAAATAGAAATAATACATTGCCAAAGAGGATAACGCACAACTTTAATCCCAGCACTCGAAAGGAAGAGACAGGCGGACCCATGTGAGTTTGAGGGCAGCCAGGGCTACACAGAGAAACCCTGTCTCAAAAGACCAAAATGATAACAATAAAACAATAATAAATCTTTTTAAAGCTTAGTTATAAGACATCAACCATTGACCTCTGGGCTACACCCACATGCATGCATGTGCACACACATACACACACTGGGACATATGCACTAGGTAGCCTATGTCTTCACACTAAATTGAAGACAAGCATTCCTCACTTCTCTTACAAGCTGAAGAGCGAACCTGAGGTAGAACAGGATGGATGCTCAGCGTCCATCAAAGGAAGCAGAACTCCTCTAAGTCCTCCAGTGTTAGAGGCTTGTGGTTACAGGATAAATTTTATGCTCATAATTGATGTATCGGATGAATTGGTGTTGAATTTATATCAGAGAATATAAAATGCATTGTGCAACACATATCAATAAAAGAATGCCCTGCTTTTGTTCCACAGAGAATAGAAATTAGGAGTCAAACACGCTGAGCCTCAAAATATTTTGTAATTTTCATTTAAATGGCTAAGAGGCTTGATACGATTGGCTCACACGAGTCTTCCAATTCATTGTGTCTTGGCTAGGTTTCTATTGCCATGACAAGACACCGTGACGGAAAGCAACTTGGGAAGGGAAAGGGTTTATTTCAATTCATAGTTCCACATCACAGTTCATCACCGAGCGATGGGTGGGAACACAAGGCAGGATCTGAAGGACAGGTGTTGCGAGTAATTTTAAAAATCACTGCCGCCTTTGCCTGGGAGCTGCTATGCTACCTACCAGCCCCTCACGGCTTTCCTATCGTTCTACCCGGCTTAGCTCCGGGAACGTCACTGCCAGCCCTAACCTGGCTTCTCTTTCAACCCGCCCTTGCTGGGGGTTGGGAGAGCGTTCCAGCCGCTTTCCTCCGGGAGGGGTCGCGCTACCAGCTCCCACCTGAGACCCTTGAATCCATGGATAAAAAACACTCACACACAGCTTGTTGCTTTTTTAACTTGCCTACTAGGCATAAATTGTTGGGTGCAGATGTCTCCCGCCTGGAAAGGCATGTCCTTACCAATTTATTATATCCGTCCCTCCTTCCCCCCTAAACTTAGTGGCTTATTCCACTGAGCCCCTACTAAACATCCTTGGCCACCTGCCCATAGCGGTGGCCGCAGGCCTTAGCTCTCCCCAAGGCCTTACAAGATTGCTGCATCCTTCTTCTTCCAAAGCGTGGCAGAAAAGCCTCTGTCCTTTGCGTCTCTCTTTTCCTGCTGGGACCAGGAGTCCTACCTGTACCCTCTGCCCAGCGATTGGCCCCTAGCCTTCTTTATTGACAAATCCAGAACCAATTAGGGAAACAGGGACCTCCTCTTACAGACAGGACCTGAAGAAATGCTGTTTACTGACTTGCTAGTTAGTTCCTGGCTTACTCAGCCTGCTTCCGCATACACCTCAGAGTCACCTGCCGTTGGTTGGCACTGCCCACGTTGAACTGGGCCCTCCCATATCAATCATTGATCAAGAAAAATTCCCTCACATGCTTGGGAAAATTGCTCTAGCTGGTGTCAAGGTGACAAAAAAAAAAAAAAAAAAAACTGCCTATTATACCACCTACACAAATAGAGCAAGCTCCGTGGATCAGCTAAGAACTCTGCTAGTACTTGGTTTATTTTTCTCCCATAGCCCTCCAAAAATATATTTCCCACAAAAACTCAGTGTTGTTATACATACAGTTCTCTTACATTTTTATTTAGTTAAACAGAGCCATAGTCTTTCTTTCTTTAATTGAAAAAAGATTTCTCTCTCATACAATATATCTCAACCATGGTTTCCCTTCTCTCTACTTCTCCCAGCTTCCCCCAGCCCCCACCTCCCCTTTACCCAGATCCACTCCCCCTCCTTTTCATCTTCAGAAAAGAGCCACCTCCAAGAGATGATAACCACACAGGGCAAAACAAGATACAATAAGGCATGCAAAAGCCCTTGTATTGACACTGGATAAGGCAACGCCATAGGAGAAAGAGTCTCAGGACCAGGCCAGAGGGTTAGAGCTACCCCTGCTCCCACTGTTGAGAGTCTCATAAAAACACCAAGCTAACAGCCATACCATATAGCATACCGCAGAGGACCTGATGTAGACTCATGCAGGCCCAGTGTTTTCGTTTCAGACTCTGAGCCTGGGTAAGCCCTGCTCACTGGATTCTGTGGGCCATGTTCTCCTGGTGTCCTCCATCCCCTGACACCTCCTCTACTTCCATAGGGTTCCCTGATCTCCAAAGGGAGAAGCTAACCTTCCATTTATTCTCCCTGCATAAAGTCTCTGTGGTCTCTGCTCCTGTCTGTTGCAAGAGGCAACTTCTCTGATGACAGTGACTGGGCAAGGCACCGATCTGAGTAGAGCCGAGTATCACCAGGAATAATTTCATTGATTTTTTTTTTTGATCAGTCATATTTGGATCTACCCTGGGTTCTGGGCTATCCAAACAGTGTAGGGCATGGACTCTCTCTCCTAGCATGGGTCTCAAGTTAAACCTAACATTGGCAGGCTGTCCTATAAGTTCTATGCCCCAGGACATCTTGCAGGCAGGACAGGTTGTAGGTAGAGGGGTTTGTGGCTGAGATGGTGTCCAGGTTTCTCTTCCTGTAGCCTGCAGAGTACCTTCCTGTGCCAATGTAGGGGTGAAGGCTCCCAGCCTGCACCAGCTTGACCTCTCTATGTTCAATGAGCTGTGTGGAAGTCGTCCTCAGCAATGGGGCCCCACTGATAATTTTCAGAGAGAGAGAGAGAGAGAGAGAGAGAGAGAGAGAGAGAGCGAGCCTCTGTCCTAGCATCAGCCTGCAATGTTTAGGGATCTCCACAAGAACTTCTTGACCAACAACCAATCAAATGTGACACAGTCCCGCCACTGGAAACCTTGCCCAGCTACAGAAGATCCACCTACCTCTGTCTTCTAATTGCTGGGGTTAAAGCATATGCCACCATGTCTGGCAAAAATGATAACTTTAAAAACTAGGCATGGGGGCTGGAGAGATGGCTCAGAGGTTAAGAGCACTGACTGCTCTTCCAGAGGTCCTGAGTTCAATTCCCAGCAACCACATGGTGGTTCACAACCATCTGTAATGAGATCTGATGCCCTCTTCTGGTGTCTCAGAAGACAGCTACAATGTACTCATATATAATAAATAAATAAATCTTGAAAAAAAAAAACTAGGCATGGCTACCTACAATAGTGTGACCCTTGCACACATGACTCAGAGGCAGGGGTGGTGGTTGCAAGTTCCATGAAAGCCAGGCCTACTTATGGCGTTTCAGGATAGCCAGGGCTGCATCCTGAGGCTCCATCTCAAAAGTTCAAAACCAAGAAAATAAAAGGGTACTTCTAGGGGTTGGGGATTTAGCTCAGTGGCAGAGCGCTTGCCTAGCAAGCGCAAGGCCCTGGGTTCAGTCCCCAGCTCCGAAAAATAGAAAAGAAAAAATAGGGGCTGGGGATTTAGCTCAGTGGTAGAGCGCTTACCTAGGAAGCGCAAAGCCCTGGGTTTGGTCCCCAGCTCAAAAAAAATAAAAATAAAAATAAAAAAAATAAAAGGGTACTTCTAAAAATTGCAAGCTGAGAGCAGGTTGTGGAGGCACATACGTTCAATCCTGGCACTTAAGAAGCAGAGGCAGGCGGGTCTCTGTGAATTTGAGGACAGTCTGGTCTATGTTGCATGCTCCAGGCAACCAAGGCTACTTAGTGAGACCGTTTCAAACAAACAGCCAAAAAAAAAAAAAGTCACAAACTGAGGTCTGTGGAGATGGCTCAGTGGGATGCCTGAGGGCTTGAGTTTGGATTCCCTAAACCCAGGTAAAACCTAGAAGCATCTGTATGCATCTGTAATCTCGGTGGTCCCAAGAAGATAAGAGAAACCCAACCCGAGAATTCCTGGAAGCTTGCAGGACCAGCTAATCTGACAGTGAACTGCAAGAGATTCTGTCAAGTAAGATGGATAACAAGACCAATATACAAGCCTGTCCTTTGACCTCCACATGTACACCGTGGCATGTGCACATCTCACACATATGACAGGCACAATCACGCACCACATTGTCATCTGGTGAGCTGGGGACATAGCTCAGTTGGTAGAAACTTTGCTTCACATGCATGAAACCCTGGGCTTCGGTCCCCAGCACTGGAGACAATAATGTCTGGTGTACACATTTGTGATCCCAGGAGGTGGAGGCAGGAGAGCGTCACGATCATCCTAATTACTTACTGGAACCGCCTGGGATACATAATTCCCTATTTCTACAATAAATAAAGGCACAGAAAGATGGCTCAGTGTCTAAGAGTACATACTGTTCTTTCAGAGGACCAGAGTTCAATTCCCTCCACCCAGATTGGGCAGCTCACAACTGCCTATTGCTGCAGGATATTTGATCACATTGTGAACTCCAAGATTGTGTTATTTACTGAAAAAAAATCTGTTTCTAGCTGTGGTGTGACTCAGCCCTTAGCATACAACTTTAATCTCTCTGGCTAGAATGCCCTTGGTACTCGCCTTTAGTCCCAAACAATGAAGGTAAAGTTAGTTTGTAGAAGGAAGCAGCCGTGTTTGAAAGTGATGTGTAACTGAGTGGCAGAAAAAGTGATGAACCAGAGAAAGATTTGACAGAGTAAGATATGCCCGCCTTCCACAAGAAGAGAGGAAAGAGGGGGCTGGGGATTTAGCTCAGTGGTAGAGCACTTACCTAGGAAGCACAAGGCCCTGGGTTCGGTCCCCAGCTCCGAAAAAAAAGAACCAAAAAAAAAAAAAAAAAGAAGAAGAAGAAGAGAGGAAAGGGAAGCTTCTTGGGGGAGCAGTGCAGAAAGAGAGGAGGCAGTTTTACTCATGAGTTTTACAGAGACAGGTTGCAGAGAGAACAAGCTAGACACAGGTGAAGACAGAACGAGCCAGGGAATGAGAAGCCAGAAGATTAGAACAGATTGCCAAAGTCAGTATGAAGTCAGGCAGAGCAATTCAGTCAGAGACCAAGAGAGAAGCCAGATTGAATCAGGAGTTTGAGCAGAACAGCTGAGTTGAACCAGCCACCCAGAGCTAGAAAGAGGTAGGTTTATTCAGTAAATCTCAGAGGCTGAAAACATTCTAGACCTACATAAGATCATAACAGAGGCTAGACGCTTCCAGGACTAGACTTAGGTTAACAGACAAAGGCAGTAAGCCTCAATGACAGAATTACATCAGGAAAATAAAAAAATATTTTATAGCCTATAACTCCAACTCTGATGCTTCAGATTTCCATGGACACCTGCAGTCATGTGCACCTGCACTCATGTGCACCTGCACTCATGGGCCTCTGTAATCATGTGCACCTGCAGTCGTGGGCACCTGCAGTCATGGGCACCTGCACTCATGTGCACATTACCCCCCCCCCAATTAAAAATAAAATAAAGGGGACTGGAAAGATAGTTCAGCAGTTAAGAGTAATGATAATTCTTCCAAGGGGTTCAATTCCTGGCACCTACTTGGAAACTTACAGCCATCTGTAACTCTAGTTCTAGGAGATCCAAGACCCACTTTTGGCTTCTATGGGCACCAGGCTCACACATGGTGCACAGACATACATTCAGGCAAAACATTTATTATATACATTTAAAAATCAAAAATAATAAAAATAAAGTATTTTTAAAAAATCATTAGGGGGGATGGAGAGATGGCTCAGTGGTTAAGAGCACTGACTGCTCTTTCAGAGGTCCTGAGTTCAAATCCCAGCAACCACATGGTGGCTCACAACCATCTGATATCTGAGATCTGATATCCTCTTCTGATGTGTCTGGAGACAGCTACGGTTTGCTTATATATAGTAAATAAATAAATCTTTTTAAAAAATCATTAGGGAGTGTGGAACTATTTCTCATTAGTTAAGAGCATTTGCTTCTTGGGGGTTGGGGATTTAGCTCAGTGGTAGAGCGCTTGCCTAGCAAGCGCAAGGCCCTCGGTTCGGTCCCCAGCTCCGAAAAAAAAAGAAAAAAAAAAAAAGCACTTGCTTCTGTTTCAAAGGCCCCAAGTTTGAGGCCAGCACCTATGTTGACTGGTTCACAGACACTGTTATTCTGGCTACAGGTTGATCCAATGTCTGGCCTCTGAAGGCATCAGATACACACATACCCAGAATTTAAAAGGAAGAAGGAAGAAAGGGAGGGAAGGAGGGAGGGAGGGAGGGAGGGAGGGAGGGAGGGAGGGAGGGAGGGAGGGAGAAAGGATCACGACTCAGCAGTTACTAGCATATACTGATCTACCAGAAATTCAGGGTTTGGCTCCCAACACCTGTCTTTGAAGCTCACAAAATCTGAGTCTTCAGCTCTAGGGGATCAGGTGCCCCCTTCTGGCCACCAGGAGCATCACACAATCACACAAAATCTCTCTAGGTAGGTCTGACCTTAGAATGCACATTAGACACAGAGCTGGCCTTGAATTCGCAGTAATCCACCTGCATCTACCTCCAAAGTACTGGGATTTAAGTGTGCTATCAGTCCTGGCATTAAAATACGTTGTTTAAAATTTTTAATAAATATAAAAGAAGGAAAATAAAGAAAGGCTTTTTTCAAGCCAGGCATGTTGGCACATACACACCTGTAATCTCAGTACTTGGGAGGTGGAAGCAGGAGGATGAAGAGTTCAAGGCCACTCTTAGCTGAATAGAAAGTTTGAGGCTAGCCTAGTGTGACACTGTCTCCAAAAAACATACACTTGATGGATGAACAGCAAGTAAATGGCTAACTATTGCAAACGGGTGACAGTGAGGAATGCAATTGGATATTGGATACTGTTCCAATTTGCTGCCTCTGTAGTGCCAAATGGTATGGCAGGAAGAATTTGTGAGTCACAAAAGACCACCAAGGAGCTGTTTCTGATGTAATCATACTAGGGTCTCTTTATTACAAACTGGAGTTTGGGTTTACTCACTGCTGACCCAGAAGACAGTCTGGTGAAGCAGCCCTGAACTCTTATCGGGACATGGTTTTATAGAAAATGAAAGTGTGTGTGTGTATGACGGAGAGGTGGGGGAGGTGGTGTCCATCCTGGCAGGCATCTAACTGAATGTCTATTGTAAGCCGACAGGTGGGTGCTCTGAAGCAAGATCGTACACAATCACAAATGGTCTGAAAGTGCACCTGAAACAATCAGACTAACCTTTGATTAGCTGTTGCTAGGAAGTAGCTAGGTAGTAACTCTGGCTGAGGACAAGCCCTGGGGGTCCTTCCTGGTTTGTGGGTGCAGCTTCCATTCTGCTGCAGGTCATTCTCAGGCTTTTTTTTTTTTTTTCAAGATGGAGGCTGGTCCCAAGATGGAGTAGGTTTGGCCTCTCACCTCTATCTTCCTTCCCACTACGTTGCCAGCCTCAGTGCAAATGTCAACATACCTAAAAGGACAAATATCTCAGTGTTATTGTAGCTGCTGTCCTTGAAGTCCGCAGGAGTTCTGAGCCACACTGAGCTCCTCGGCCGGCAGATGTAGACATAAAAGCAGGGGTCACTGGGCCAGATGTGTTTGACAGCTGGAATCACTAGGCCAGTGGTGCCCCTGCTGTTGGGGACATGTCCACTGCTAGGTTATCCTAACAGGCAAGGCAGGTCATGTCCCTTTGGAAGCTACAGACCTATAAGAGACGAGTCTCTCAAGCACTATCAAACTGTGGCCCAGCAGGCAAAACATCCCTACACAGAAAACAAAAAATAAAACCTGTGGCTCAAAGAGAGGGTGTGCAGCTTGGGAAGTTTGTATTGACCCTTGTGGAACTATGCACAGTGATGGTTCTGGGCCAGGGGGCTCAGTGGTTAAGTACTTGCCTCACATGCATGAGGCCAAGAGTTGGACCTTCAGAAGTACCCACCCCCAAAGTTAATTCCATCAAGTTTAACATTCTGGTCTGCAATATACAAGTGGCTCGCTCCTGTAGTCCCAGCACTTGGCAGGTAGAGGCAGGAAGGTAAGGAGTTCAAGGCCCCTCTTGGCTATATCTCTTGGAATTGGAGACCAACCTGGACCACATAAGACTCTGTCAAAAAGAAGTGGGAAGGGGGAGGAGGAGAACAGTAGCAACGCCCATAGAAGGGAGGGATGGAGAGTGGAGTGGAAGTGTGCACTTAGCAAGCACAAAGTCCCGGTTCCATCCACGAGACTAATTATAATAATAACTTGCTGGTGTGAATAAGAACGGACCCCCAAGGCTCATGTTCTTGAATTTGTGGTTTCCTGTTGGTGAACTGTTGGGAAGGATTAGGAGGTGTGTCCCTGCTGGAGGAGATGGGTCCTAAAGCCCATGCCAGGCCCAGGGTCTTTGCCTGCTGCTTGCAGATCAGGATGTAAAGCACTTCTCCAGGACCCTGCCCGCCTGCCACGCCTGCCACCTTGTGGACTTCCCCACGGTGGTAATGCACTGAGGCTCTGAAGCTGCAAGCGATCTGTCTCCCAGTTAAATATTTCCTGTATACGTTTTGCAGGAGTTGCCTTTTCACAAGAGTAGAGCACAGACTAAGACGATTGTAAGACTCTCAGAGAGAATCTTCCCTCAGGAGGGAGATCCTCAAGCCCAATGACCAGTCCGAGTCCACAGGCTGTAATTAGCAAGAGGATTTTTATTGATCAGGATACACAGGTATCTGTGGGCGTCCCAGTCAATTCGGAAGACTGGCGCGCCTAGCAGAACCAGGGACGGGTTTTTATAGTGTATTGGGAGCAGAAGCAGGCTTACAGAAGCAGATGTATGGTTACAGGGATGTGATTGGTGGAGTAAATGAGGCATACGTGTATGTTACCTATTTTGGCTATAATCATAACAATGAGTTAGCAAAAAGTACATGGTGGTCGGGTCTCCCGGGGGGTCAGGGACTGTTTCTTTTTCCCCGCCAGGTGGCCCATGGAGCAATGCCCATATTTTAGTCTAGTTTTTGTATTTTGTTTTCTTTTATGGTCTGTTTCGTCTAAATGTTGGGTCAGCTTGTCCCACATATCTAAAAACTTACTTTTTACTTCTATAGTTGAGGGCCTTGGGCTTGTACAATTCCCTTTCTGGGAGGGGGTCTTTCAACGATAACAAAGGCTGGCAGGATGGTTCAGTAATTGCTACCAAACTCAGACTCCTTGGCACCCACTTGGTGGGAGGAGACAATCAACTCCTGCAAGTTGTCCTCTGACCTCCACTCAAGCAGCTCTCAACTGTCAACACCTCCCATCCTATACCTCTCTAGTCTCTGTGACTTCCACCACGTAGTGCACAGACATACATACAGGCAGAACACCAAATAAAAATAAATGGGAAGCGGGTTGGAGAGACGGCTCAGTGGTTAAGAGCACTGACTGCTCTTCCAGAGGTCCTGAGTTCAATTCCCAGTAACCACATGGTGGCTCACAACCATCTGTAATGTGGCCCTATGCCCTCTTCTGGTGTGTGTGAGGACAGTTACAGTGTACTCACGTACATAAAATAAACAAATCTTTTTTAAAAATGGGAAGATGATTGTAAAGTTAAGGACAGCTTCTTTTGAGAAATCTAAAGTTCTGGGTGATCCAAGTAGGGTGGCAGCAATCATCTAGAGCTTTCTGGATACAAGAAATACATCTGTCTGGAAAAAACAAAATTGCCCTAAAACAAACAATTAATGGGCTGAGATAATTCAGCAGCTCTTTGCGGGTGGCATGATTTGATTTTGTTCCAGGAGTCATTGGTCTCCACCGTATCTCTTCCCGACTCATAC